>NW_004955524.1:3616648-3623137 GCF_000276665.1 Chinchilla lanigera | reverse complement strand
TGGGGCCTACCTGGCTCTGTGCGCGCTTTTCAGCTGGGAATCGTGGTGGTATGCGTCCAGCACACACTCGGACCCAGGAGCCCTGCCGCTCCCGGAGAACTCGCTGTCTGGGCGCAAGGCGTGGGGGGCTGGGGGAGCCTGCTCGGCCATCCTTTTTATTTTGACCTTCAAAATAAACTGAAAAAATTACCCAAGTGACTGAAGTTAAAAAATTGAAGGTGAAATTATACAGACATTGCTATTGTGTTCAACAGAGTTGAAAGAGAATGTCCAATACAAACTGAGTCTAAATGGGCTTACAGGTCACTTTGAAATAAAGAGGGGAAGACAAGTGGAAAGGAGGGTAGGGAAATGGGAAAAAGAGAATTAAAATATATCATGTATGGGTACAAATTCCCTATGATGAATGTGATCATTGTGTATATCTAAAATGTCCCAATAAAATTAATTTTAAAATGTTATGATAGAATATTTAACAAAAACATAATGTTCTAGTAAGGACATAAAAGCATCAAAGATAATATTTTGCACCTGTTAACACTCCCAAAAGTTCTGTTCAAATTGCCATGACTATAATTAAACATAGGAAGGAGGTAGTTTATTTTATGACATAACCAAAGACTTTAAAATTAGTATTTTTTAAAGTAATTCAGAAAAATAATAAAATGATAAAAAATAAAGAATACCTTTAATATAATATTTTAAACAAACTGAGAATTATATAGAAAAATAGATACACAGTAATCCAACAAAATAGGAATTAAAAAGAAATAAGCTATGTGGAATTTTTATTAATTTACATGTGCATATACATGTATACTGTTGATATCACAGACTTCATTACAAATTACAGATAAATATTAAATTATTTATATGGAAAAGAATTTTGAAAAATAACTGCATTTATTGCTAAATAAATTGAAGAGGCACTAAGCAATTTTTGAATTGCTATAGATTTATCTATACAATTATACATTGGAAAGCCTGGTAAATAAAAATGGAAAAAGGCAAAAAATAAGTGAATTTTCTGCTACCTAAAATTTTGTGTTTACTTCAACTTAAAAATGATACAGTTTGTGCAAATTATTCACAGTGAGCCAGAGAATCTTGTTAAAAATATAGTATATGGTTAACTAGCTTATCCTTTACTAAATATGAAAAATATTTTTGAACTAGTGGAAAAGCTTACAGCAAGATACACAAATTATAAAGAATAAGGCATGAAATAAAATATTCTTAAGGGAATACATGGATATAGTCACTCCAACTATTAAAAAATGAAAATATAGCAACATCATATTATTTGCAAACATCAAGTTAAGGCACTTGATTGAGGTAAAGATTAAGAAAAAAATATTCCCCTGCATGACAGCTAAAGTGTCCATTATTATGTTTCTAGATGGTTGTTTGATATCAAAAATAAAAGTATTTTCAAATATAGACAGGTTTAGTCCCAGCCAATTTCATTCTCAGAACTCACTTGCTTTAATCAGAGACCGTGCATCTGTATAGTTGCATACTATAATCTAATATCTATCAAAGATCTATCCATTAACTTCCTTATTATAGAGGCATGAGATAAATGAATTAGAAATTTAGGAAATTCCCAATTGTGGTAAGAGTTAAACTTTCTTACAGGATATGTCATGGAGGGAGAAGAGTTTTCAAGAACTTATTGATGAGCATGTCATCATATGTCATATTTTGCATAAGAAAAATAGTTTGCAGCAGCATAGAAACAGTACATCTTACTTTGAATCTATTATCTATATGTGGGGGAAGAAAAGTCTAAGATATTATTGTGACTATTTTAGTTACTGGAGCCATGGCACATCTGAATACATGGGCCATCTCCTCCTGTAAAATTTTAAACTTTTTTTTTGCAATACACTGTCAAACTACAGAAAATTTTTTCAAATTTTATCTTCCTTTTCTTCCTGGTTTCAGAAAAATGAAACATTTCCCATGTTTCCTTTTGTATTTGTTCCCAGCGGGAAAATCAGTCTGGACATGGAAAGCTGTTGGAATTGCAAGGATGCTCTTTTCAGTCACAGACCAGGTTTATCGTGGGTGGGAGTGAAATGGCCAAAAGAATAGCAGATCAATTCCCTGAGCAGATGCAAGTAGAGAGCAGAGGACAACACAGAGAAAAGGCAGCATCTCCTCTCCTTCCTGAAATAGGAACACACTCTGGTCTAGCATCCTTGAAATATTTGTGAAATCTTGTGACATTGGTATCTGATCAGTTCGTTATCCTAACTACCTTAGTGATAATCTAGTTAATATGAAAAGACCCCATCTCAAAAAATAGGACATTGTGGAGGGAAATCATCTGGAATAAAAGTATAAGCAGATACTGGGACATGATAATAAATATGAGAAAGATACAGACACCACCTATGGAAGTAAGAAGCCAATATCTTTCACCCTGCCATCCCTGCTCCCAGTTACAGAACTCATGGCTTCAGCTGCTGAGAAAACCCAATTAATCGTTGTGTCAGAAGTATCCCTGTTCCACACAGGGGCACAATGAATCTGCAACAGTCCTCTGACACTGCAAAATCCATTAATTAATTACATTTGGCTACAGAGCTGATGTGATAGTGTCTCAGAACAGACAGTGTCCATGTGTGCATGTGAAGAAGAATCAATCTGGAGAGTGAAAACCTCATAGATGAATTATTCCTTATTTGTGCCCTGGCTTGCAGATCCATGGGCCATGGAGCACACACTGCATAAAGCCACAAGGTGCACATTATGGGAAAGTAACTGAATATCTACAGCAAGAATTGCAGTGGACAATCTGTAGGGATGTAAGACATTTTATGCATAATTAAAGAAAATTACACAGCCGAGCATTGTGTGCAGTCATATTTTGTGGTGGCTGCTTGGCACTGACTTCAACGCAATGTCTCAGGCTCTGAATCTAAAGCACATCAGCCAGTGGTCTGTGCAGTGGCAGTTCACTGGGGAGGCGAGGCAGGGATAGTAGAACAAGGTAGAGGATGGTGCATCCCTCAGCTTCCAACCCTGACAACAAGAAGGTAGAAATTAAGAATTTATCTCCCTAGTTTCAAGAACTGAGAAAAATTACGGAGAAATTCACAGTAAGTCATGGACAGCACTTCACACGAAGGGATGGGAAGGACAGGGCAGTAGTCAAGGGAATGTGGATGTCATCACCCACAGATGTTTAGGCATTATCCTTCCTTACACGCAAAAAGAAAATAAATACATGAAAAAGACACTTACGGCACCATGAAGGAGTCCTTCAGAGGCTTTATTTGGAAGATACCAGTGTAGTATATATAAATAAATAGGGAGAAAAGTCCCCCAATCACCACATCCCCATCCTTGTACACACTGGTGCTCCTTCCCTGAAGGCAGGGTTCATTTTCAAAATTACAAACTAAGATGGGATGCAGCAGCAGAAAGAACTCAGTGATCAGCAGGAACATCTTAGAGAGTGTCTGCAAAGTCTAGTCTGAGTGAAGAGGAACCTTCCCCTGTCAGCCACGTAAACACATACATCCTGTGTATATTTGTGTGTGTGTGTGTGTTATTGTTTTTGATTGGGGTGGACACTCTTATGTCCCGACCCTTTTCTGTAAAGCCTCCCAGAGGACCCAGGAGGAATTTGCCACCATTTGCTTCCTGGGTTCTGCACTAGGTGAAAAACACAAGTTGGAAATTGTTTTCGAGCATCAACTGTCCACCTAGAGGCACCATGGCTCATCCAAGTCCACTGAAAGCAACATCCCAGGGGCCACTTCGTCCCGGGCAGATTTGCTCCTCAACCTGTGTCAATAGCCATCTGGGATGTTATCTATGGATTGCACTAGAGGTCCAATGCTCAGTGTTCATTGAAATGGTCTGAGATGGCCTAGTTCCAGCCCAGAATATCTGTGTACTATGTGACCAAGAATATAAGAAAAGGAGATGCACTCTTATATACCTAGTTTTAATGCATCCACCAGTCACTTCCTGTATGCCCCGTGCTTGGCGCCATAATACTCCTTGCACTGAAGTCATATCCAAATACCTCTCCATTTTGCAGGATACCAATAATCGCCCTGAATGCAGTAAACCAAATTCCTAAATCAGGATCAGTGCAGAAAAATGTTACAATTTTTATTTTAGTTTTTTATTAATATATGTTTGCAATACATGCAGTATGTTTTAAATTACATTTATTAGTACAATTTAGGCATACACAATAATCACATACATTATCTGGAATTTGTTTCTGTACACGATATATCTTGATTCTTCTCTTTTTCCCATTCACCTCCTGCATTTTACCCTGCTTTTGTCAGTGTTTCTTTTCCCTTCCTTTCCCCTAGCCCTCCCACGGTCCCCCTCCCTTTTGAGCACTTACTTCCTGTTGCACATTATCTATTAAATAGTTTGGTCCTTATTTACATTTATAGTTTCTCACGCCAGAGAAATAATGTGATACTTACACATGTATGTGCCATTTATTTTACTTGAGTATGGTCTCAAGGTGCATCCAATTGCACGGATCAAGTTTATCTTTCTTTACAGCCTAGTAGTACTCCATTGTATTAAAAAAAAAAAGCCACATCTTCTTTATCCATTCTTCTGTACACTATCATTTGGGCTGTTTCCAAAATTTAGCTATTGCTATGGAACTTTTCGTTTGTGTGTGTTACATATACTGCTGGTGTATGATGCTTTTAGTTCTCTGTGGAAGATACCAAGAAGAGGTATAGCTGGGTCAAATGGGACCTGTACTCCTAGTTTTTGAATCATCTCCACACTGACTTCCACAGTGGTTTCACTAGTCTAGATGCCACCAAAAGTGCAAAAGGTTCCTATTTCCCTACAGCCTCATCATCATTTGTTATTCATTGATTTTTTTATGGAAATTATTCTTTCTGGGC
Organism: Chinchilla lanigera; assembly: GCF_000276665.1. Classification (NCBI taxonomy): domain Eukaryota; kingdom Metazoa; phylum Chordata; class Mammalia; order Rodentia; family Chinchillidae; genus Chinchilla; species Chinchilla lanigera. Next base: position 3,618,233 of record NW_004955524.1, on the reverse strand, counting down.
TGAGATGGAATATCTTGCTCTGGGATGTTGTTCATTGTGTCGATGTGAGAAGTTTAGAAGTTTCACTCAGTGACTGAGCAGGGGCCAGGGTCCTTACTTTGTACCCATCCTGAGGTTGTGCAGTAGGGCATGGAGATGGTGTGGGTGTAAAGGACCATCCCCCTCAGGGCAGGAAGGCTGCACATAATATACGGAGGGAAAAGAGGCGTGCTTCTCACCCCTTTTTGTGCTTTTGCTGCTTTTGCTGTTTTCTGCCACCATGAACCGTTGCCCTCTGTCCTGTGCCACTCTGCCTTGGAGCCAGCTGAGTACAGACTGAAACCTCCACACACTGTGAGCTAAAGAAACATTTCCTTCCTTATTTTTTGGTGTCAGGTATGTTGTCTCAGCAACAAGAGAAAAGTAACCAAGACAAACAGAAATACTAAATCTTCTGGAAGATAGAATAGGTGGAACTCTTGAAAGCATAAGTTTAGGCAAAGACTTTATGAAAAAAAACCTGATTACACAAGAAATATAACAGGAACAAAAATAGGATCTCATATTACTAAAAAGCTTTTGCACAGTGCAAGAAATCATCAACAGAGGAAGAGACAACCCAGAATGGGAAAATTTTTTATCAGCTCTTCCTTAGACAAAGGTCGATGGTCGGCATACTGGTAATCTGAACCCTTCACACACTGCCCGACGTGTGGAGATGCAAACTCTCATCAACCCACATTCAGCATTTCTCCCTCACTCAGAACCCCGTATCCTAGATGCTTACTGTTCTAGCTGAGCCCACTGTGCTTCACTGAAACACTAAGTAAATGTTTATACGGAGGATGATACTCAATTAGTATTGTACATTTCCTAGTTAGTGTGGTGAACAATTCTGTTATTTCTTATTATTATTATTAATCAGGTATATTCATGAGACCAGCTCTCCATTCTCACAAAAAAAATTAAAAATCTATTTATCTACATTGGAATTCTAAGTGACACCTGGGTATTTGTTCAATGAATAGTACTTATTGAGAAACAATCATAAGGTATATAATTTGTCAAGTTCCAGGGAAATAGACAAGTTTAATAATACTTCATATCAGGTACACTACATCTTTCCAAGCTATATTAGGTTGCAATTATTACAATAGAACCTTTAGTTTTTTATTTTCAAATGCACGCAGTCAACACATACCATTGGACAATAGCAAGTATCTGTCACTGATGGAGTCTGTCCATCCATGAACCTGCATTGTTCAACCACTTCAGGTTTTTCTAAGTGATTCTCTATAGCTTATTTGTAGAATGTTGCAGAACTTTCATGGGATTTATGCTCAGACATTTCTTACTCATAAGGATGTGGTAACTGTTATCTTTCAAAAGTTTTACATGTGAATAAGTCAGACCCACATACGTAAACATTATATTGTCTCCCTAGCATAAGAACCTGACAGAGTAAATAAAATCCAAAAGGTATAATAGATATTGTGGAAGGGAAAGAAACTGCTCAAAGGGAAGGAACAACTGGGATGAGGGAAAGGAAAAAGAAAGAAAGAAAGAAAGAAAGAAAGAAAGAAAGAAAGAAAGAAAGAAAGAAAGA
>NW_004955524.1:3607640-3616483 GCF_000276665.1 Chinchilla lanigera | reverse complement strand
AAAAAGAAGGAAAGGAAAAGAAAGAAAGAAAGAGAAAGAAAGAAAAAGAAAGAAAGAAGAAAGGGAAAATATATATATGTATGTATGTATATACACAGGGTAGCTGGGATAATTGTACTGCTGATTTCTACTGGTCTATTGAAAGGAACAGTTAATGCTTAAATACTTTTCTTCTTTTTAATTTTTTTTTACCAACTTTGCATGCTTACATCTGGTAATCTGAACAACTAATCTGAAGACAACAATATGCAATATAACAACCATTGTTGAATTCCTATCATCTTGTTTAGTGAAGTTCTGTATCATTTCTGATATTTTTCTTATTATTTTTCATTCTCTTTTTTAAAAAATTTAAAATTTCAAAAAAGTTCCTATGTGAATAGTTTATAACTATTGTGTAGTCTTTTGGTACATTCATTTCAATGCATTTTGTCACTATTAACCTCAAGCATTTATTCATTAATTAACCTGGATTTTATGCTTATATATTACCACCACTGAAAAGATTTCCTCATTTTCAGTGAATTCTGTATTTTACTTCTTTTCCTGAAAATATTGTATGAGGCAGGAACTCCCATGTAATATCTATCAGAAATGTTCATTGGGGGTGTTTATCCTGTTCTTGCTCTCAACACTGAATAACAAGCTATGATATTTGCTTTAGAATTATCTAAATGCCCTTTATGGGATTACCACAGCTTCCTGCTTCTCCTAATTTAGTAAGAATTTTTTGACATGCATTTGTAAATCATTGAAAATTGATTGTACATATTCATCAATCATTTTAATTAATTCTCTTTTATACAGACTAGTGCACTGAATTTTATTGCCTAAGCCAAATTTGGTCATGATATAAATGCCTTAAAATATGCCTGAAGACATTGTGAGGTACACCTGAGTTCAGGGCGCCATTCCCCAGGCACGGGGGGGAACTCAGACTGGTGCCCTGCACCCTGTGGTTACTGCAGGTTGCAGCACAAGTTAGTCTGGGTTGGCATTACCCAGCCACTGGGGGAACATGAACGGGAACCCTGAGCCCCATTGTCATTGTGGGGCTCATGTTAGTCTGGGTCATCATCAGCCAGTAGCCTGGGAAACTTAGATCAATGCACTGCATTCTGTGGACATTCTGAGTCATGCCTAAGTTCAGGGTGCCATTCCCCAGCCACCAGGAGAACTCAAACTAGTACCCCAAGCCCTGTGGTTATTGTGGGTTGTGGTGCAGGTTAGTCCAGGTTGCCACTACACAGCTGCCAGAGGAACTCAGACTGGTGCCCTGTGATCCACAGACATTGTGGATCACACCTGAAGGCCTGGAAGCCCAGAGAGCCCTTAATCATCTGCCTGGGGAACTCAGGCAGGTGTCCCAAGTCCCGCTGACATTGTCAGTTTTATCCAAGGTGATGAAGAGACAGGTATGCCCCATCAGCTGCCTGAGGACCCTGATGTAGCACTGCACATTCTGCTGAAACTGTGGGTCAGCCTGAGGCCTGGGTGCCCTCAGTCAATTGCCTGGGGACCCTGGTCTCAAAGGCCAGCACTCTGTCACCATCAGGGCACTCATCTGAACTGGGCATTCAAGAAACTGCCTGGGGATCTTGGACCTGGTGGGTCACCTCCTGTTGCCATCATGGGGAAAGCCTGACAATCAGGGAATGTAGGGGCCCTAGAGACTTTCCACTGAGCTACCCAGGGAGGGTGAGGCCTAGCATTTCATCTCCAACATCCACAATGACAAGACAAAGGACCAAAACACAATCTCAGAACTCTACCCCAACCAGAACAAGTCCAGGAGACAGCAACATAGGAGAACTCAGAACTCACAAACCTGAAATCTCTGAAATGATTGCAACTGAAGGAAACAACTCCATAAGGCCATAAAAGAAATCAGATCAGAAATAATCTCTCAGGCAAAAAATGAAATGACAACAATAAAGAAAGAATTGCACAGCACATGTAAAGAGTACACATATAAAAAAATAGAGGAGCATATAAAAATAATGGAAACATTAACTGAACAATATAGGAAAGAGCTAGAATGCATGAAACAGATTCATACAGATATCCAGGAAATCAAAACTTGCATCAAAAGCTGGCAAAACCACTTGAATGAAGCCAAAGATAGACTTTCACATCTTGAATATAGCATTGCAGTGAACAATCATGAAAGGAAAGATCTCTTAAAACTTACAAGGAACCAGGAAATCACAATTCAACAGCTGCAAGATGATGCAAAAAGAAACAATGTAAGACTGATAGGCCTCAACAAAACAGCAGGAGTCAACACAAATGACATAAGAAGACTATTTGCAGAACTAATAGCAGAAAACTCCCCAAGTGTGTAAAAAGAATTTGCCATACAGTAAGTGAGACATGTAGACTCCAACAAGCCATAACCAAAATAAAACTACACCCAGGCATATAAAAATCAAGATCCAAGAATTCCAGCAGAAGGATAGAGTATTAAAAGCTGTTAGAGAAAAGAAACAGATCAGCTATAAAGGAAAGCCTATAAGAATCACAGCAGATTTCTCCACACAAATCAACAAATCAAGAAGAGCATGGAGTGAAGTATTCCAGGTCCTGAAACAAAACAACTTCCAAACCAGACTATTGTATCCTGCAAAACTATCCTTCAAATTTGATGGAGAAATAACATATTTCTATGACAAAGAAGAAATGAAGAACATCATGAGTGCCAAACTAACCCTACAAAGAGTACTAAAAGATATTCTAGAAAAATAAAAATGACCACAATTTCAAGAAAAACAATAGAAAGGAACCACCTAGCAGAGACAGCAATTAAACACAGAGTGAAAGTAGGAAAACAACAGCAAGTCAATAACATGATAAAGACAAACCAACACATAACAGTTATAAAAATTAATGTAAATGACCTCAATTCACCAATCAAAAGAAGTAGACTGCAAAGTGGATTAAGAAAAAAAATTCAACAACATGCTATATATAAGGAACACATTTAACTCAAAAGGAAATCTATAGATGAAAAGTTAAATATTGCAAAACAATTCTCCATGTGACAGGAACCCAGAAAAAAGCAGGGATAGCTATTCTGATTGCAGGCAATGGGAATTTCAAACCAAGAACAATCAAAAAACATAAGGAAGGTCACTACATACTGATTAGGGGAAAATTTTATAAGGAAGAGATAACAATCATAACTATGTATGCACCCAACATAGGGGCACCCAAATATATAAGACAAGCCTTAATAGACATGAAAAACCAAATAACTAATAATATTATCATAATGGGGGACCTTAACACCCCATTAACACAAAGAGATAGGTCAACTGGAGAAAAACTCAGCAAAGAAATAACAGAACTGAACAAAACTTATGAATAAATGGACTTAGTAGACATTTAGAGTGTTCCACCCCACAACATCAGAATACACATTCTTCTCAGCTGCACATGGGACTTTCTCTAAAATAAAACACATACTAGCCCATAGAAAGTGCTTAAATAAATGCAAAAGAATTAAATTATCCCATGCAAGCTATAGGATTATAGTGCAGTGAAATTGGAAATTATTTACAAAACTAACTCCAAAAACTCCATAAATACTTGGAAATTAAATAACAGCCTCCTTACAAACAATGGGTCACAAGTGAAATTAAAGAAGAAATTAAATACGATCTATGAACAAACAAAAATGTAGATACAACTTACTGGAATCTGTGAGATGCATTGAAAGCAGTCCTCAGAGGGAAGTTTACAGAAGTAAACTCACATATGAGGAAAACAGAACAAGAACAAATAAATAGCCTATTGCTGCACCTCAAACTTCTAGAAAAAGAAGAACAAATCAAGCCCAAAGCCCAAAGAAGGGAAGAATGTACAAAGATGAAGGCGGAAATTAATGTAACTGAGATGAACAAAACCCTACAAAACATAAATGAATCAAAGAGTTTGGGCTGGAGGTTTAGCTCAGCAGCACAGCACCTGCCTGGCAAGCACAGGGTTGTGAGTTCAATTCCTGGTACCAGAAAAAAAACAAACAAAAAAAAAGAGTTGTTGTTTGAAAGGATAAATAAAATTGATAAACTCCAAGGTAACCTTATCAAAAAAAGGAAACAAAAAACTCAAATTCATACAAAAAGACATGAAAAGGGTGAAATTACTACAGACCCTATAGAAATTCAAAAGATCATTAATACCTAGTTTGAAAATCTTTACTCCTATAGGATGGAAAATACAGAAGAAATGGACAGCTTTCTAGATAAGTATGAATTACCAAATTTGAATCAAGAAGAAACAAAAATCCTGAATAACCCAATATCAATCAATAAGATGGACAGCGTGATTAAAAATCTACCCACAAAGAAAAGCCTAGGCCCTGACAGATTCACAGCTGAATTCCACAAGAAATTCAGAGAAGATTTAATGCCAACACTTCTCAAACTCTTCAGTGAAATTGAAAAGGAAGCAATTCTCCACAACATATTTCTGGAGGCAAGTATTATACTGATACCAAAACCAGAGAATAGTTTGTCCCTCTACTGAACTGGGATCCAGGGAAGTACGCTTTATCAATGCCTCTTGTCTAAGAAAGCTGAGGGGTGTTCTCTCCGACCTCCCAGTGCATTGGGATCCCACAACCACTTAGTGTCCTCTCCCCCACCATCAACACAGGCAGCAGGAACATGTGGATGAAGTCCTCAGCCTGCTAGTCAGTCTCAGCACCATCAGGTGCAAAGTGTCCCAGGCAGGTAACCTAGACATGTACCTTCTCCATGCAGGCGGTTCTTCAGAATCTGAGTATTGGGCACCCATGTAATCCATGAAGTCTCGGTGCAGACCTCTCCAGAGCTCCAATCGCTCCTCCACCACAGCCTGTACAGTTAGGGGAAGAATGACCTGCAGGGGGTCTCCCCAGGTATTGTGCAAGGTCCTCCTGGTTTCCAGCTCTGGAATGGCTTCCGTGTCCCCAGTCAGCTCGACCTCTGAGTTGTCGGGCATCGGTGCTCTCGTGTTCTCCGAGTCCTTGTACATCAGCTGCTCCTCCACTGACTCGGGACCTTTCTGGCTCTCATGGGCAGGGCCAAGAGCGACCCACCATGTGGCATGCTTTCCCAGAGGTTTCTCCATGTGGAGATGGTTCATGCACGTCTCTGAGCGGCCCTATTGTGTCAGTGCTTCTCTGTGGCATGGCATTTCTTGACTGTACAGCAGTGGCTGGCCCGAGGGCTGGCACACGTTTCCATGCCACTTCCTAGGGGCCTGCTGCCTGCCTTTCCGGGCACCTGCGTGGCGTGGTGTTCTGGGCCCCGAAGGGCCTGCGCTCCCCAGCCTCACGAGCTCCCGGAGCAGGCTCCTGCGGCCCTTTTTGGTCCTTTTGAGACAGGGTTTCGCTATGCAGTTCAGGCTGGCTTTGAGCTCACTTTTTAGCCAAGGCTGGTCTTGAACTCACAATGATCCTCCTGCCTCAGCCTCCCACGTGCTGGGAATACAGGTATGCACCACCACAGTCAACAACTCACTTAAGAGTATTCCCGAGATACCCCATTTAGCAGGAGTGCCACAGGCTAGTGACAAAGACCAAAACCAGCAAAGTCCTCACCAAATGTGTCAGACTTAATGCCTGCTGTATTCAGTGGTAATTTCATCACTCACCCTCTTTTTGGACAGCTGGTGGTGACAGTAACTGAGCCACACTGTGATGTCACCAAGAGTCAGTCACCCTGCCCTGACCACAAGGTAGCTACATGCAGGGCCACACACTCAGAAGGATGCAAACTTGACTTAATATTAACCTGCCCTTTTTTCAGTTTTGAAAAATACTACCTTTGAGTTCACTACCTTGAATTTTCCCTTGCACAGCGCTCTGCGAGCAATGCAGTCGTCCTACCCCTGTGCACCTGCCAAAGTGCATGGACTTGTGAGCACCCTTCCTGCTCTTGGAGCTTTCCTCCGTGCATCTCCTCTTGCACCTGTGAGATTTCTGTGTTTTGAAGGTAGAAAGGGGGAGAAAATGTTCCAGAGACCAGCTCCACATGCAGCCTCTCAGTGATCTGAGACATGAACTTCCTACCATGTGCAGAGAGCCTGATCACAGCCTCCCTTGCCTCCATCACCTTGTCTGGGACAGGGTCATAATTTTGAGCACCATGTGCCTCACTGGGGTCCTTTCTGAATGTGACCCTCACAACAAACCCAGGGTGTGGTATTTTCACCCCATTTTACAGAGGACAGAGTGATTTTTAGGGCTTGGAGATGCACAGGGTAGAAACCACAGCAGGTGGACACGAGAACATATGAATAGATATGCATCAAGAGGTAGACTGCACACAGGGCTTTTAAATGGAATTACTGGCAATCATTTCAAAGCCTCGTGCCGTAAGAGGGAAATCCTTCCATTTTCTATTGTGCTCACTGCAAGGTCACCATGTCTTGTTCTGACATAAGAGGGCTAGAATCGGGGCCACCTGTGCTTTGTGGACACCATTTTCAGCTATCCTGATAAGAAGTGGCAGATAGCACACTTTGCTGCAGTTTTCACTAAGCATGTTTTAATTTGACATTTCAGACCTTAGGCATGGTCAGTGAAGATCCTAAGCCCATTTGACTTTAAAGAACTCTGAGTCTACAAGAGTCTTTTGAGGCTGTGGAGTAACTGTTTTGCGAGCTGACCAGGCAAGGAATATGGATGAAGGACCTGGAATAGGTGTCTCACAACACAGTGCAGTGGGGAGTGTGACAGAAAACGGTCCCTCAGCAAAAGTTCTGGAAGTCACTGGTCAGCACAGGAAAAAAAGCCCAAGCGGCCTGATTGTCTGGGTTGAAAGTGGATGTGGAAGGTGGAGACATTCTGGGTACTGCTTAACTTGAAACCACGGGTCCTATTGCTCACACATGGCAAAGTAGGCTTCCAGAGCTCCAGCTGGCAGGACCTGGCTCTCTGTGCCTAGCTGGGGATCACAGAAGCATCACAGTCAAGGTGAAGGATAGGAATCATCACTGGAAACCAGCTGGTTGGGTGCACTGCTCAGCATCCCTCCTTTTCCTCCCCTGCTCTGGGAAGCAAGGAGATTCACCAGTTAAGTGGATAGGAGAAGGAGTGACGGACTCAGGGTTCATCGTCCTGCTACAGTGGGAAGTGCACAGAGCTGTAAGGGGCCTGGGCTATTGTACACTGAGACCAAGGGAGCAATGGGAGCAAGGAAGAGCAGCAGGAAGAACACAGGCTCTAACCCAGAACTGCCCATGTTCAAAACCCAACTCAGCCCCTCAGGATCACATGACTGGGAGCAATTTGTATCATTCCTTTTGGCCCCTCCAACTTTTGTCCTATAGATAATTCTTTCATCTGATTGCTCAAATGAGCCACAGGCTATGGCTACATGTTTCCTTATTGCATACTGTGACTCTTTGGAGTTTAAAATTCACAAACTAAGCCTAAAGGTAAACTAGGCTTCTGGGTCTAGACTGCACCTCTATGTAGTTCGCGTGGTGTAGACATACTGCCAATAAAAGTGAGCAAAGAATTAATAGTGAGAGGGGGGCCTGAGAGATTCAATAAAGCTGGAGATGAGGGGAGGGAAGACTTACTCAGGTAGGAATTAAGGTAATATCATTCTTTTTTAAATTTATTTTAAAAATAAAAGAAGGAAAACATATTAACAAACAGACACCCATTTACAAAATAGCATAAGAACAACACAAGCAATACAGTTACGAGCAAAGTGGTACGAAATTAACAATGGTTGTTGTATTATGTATTGATATCTTCAAAGTGGTTTCTCAGGAAAACAGAGACATGCAATATTGATCAAATAATTAATCATCAACTCTTCCATTCAGTAAAGTGATAGAAGTCAGTAGTACAGCTATGTTAGCTATCCTGTTTGTACGTACATACATAATTTCTCCTTCTTTCTCTTCTCTGTTCCATCACCCCAGTTGCCCTTTACTTTTGAACATTTCCTTTTCATTTCACAGTGTCTATCATATCTCCTAATCTTTATTCACTCTTTCAGGTTCATACACCAGTGATACAATATGTTGCTTACACATGGAGGTCTAGTTTATTTCACTGATGAGTATAGTCTCTAGTTGTGACCAATTACTTGTAAAAGCCTCAAGTTTATCTTTCTTTATACCTGCGTAATATTCCATTATGTAAAAGTACCACAATTTTTTTATCCATTCCTCAGTGGATGAACATTGGAGTTGCTTCCACAATTTAGCAATTATAAATTGTGCCTACTATGAACATGGGTGCACATATATCACTGTGATATGACGTTTTCAAGACTTCTGGGAAAATACCCAGAAGGGGAGTAGCTGGGTTGAATGGGACCTCTAGATCTAGTTTGCTGAGGAATCTCCACACTGATTTCCACAACAGTTTCACCAGTCTGCAATCCCACCCACAGTGGAGAAGAGTTCCTATTTCTCCACAGCTACACCAGCATTTTTACTGGTTCATTTCTTAAAGCTAGCCATTCTTACTGGGGTGAGATGAAATCTCAATGTTGTTTAAATTTGCATTTCTCAAATGACTATTGATGTTGAACGTTTTCTAATGTATTTATTTGCCATTTGTATTTCTTTATCTGAGAAGTGTGTATTCATCTTAGCTGCCCATTTTTAGATTGGGTCCTTGAATTGGAGGTGGTTGATGTTTTTAAATTCTGTATATGTTCTAGATAGAAGATCTTTGTCTGAGGGAAAGTCAGCTAAAATTTTCTCCAAATTTGTGGGTTTTCTTTTTACTCTGCGGGAAATTTCTTTAGATGTACAGAAACTTTTCAGTAGGATGAGATCCCAGCTGTTGATTCTTTGAAGTGTTTCCCATGCAGTTTGGTTTTTGTTCATGA
>NW_004955524.1:3601322-3607290 GCF_000276665.1 Chinchilla lanigera | reverse complement strand
TGGGTCTCTTCTGGTTCCAGATGAATTGAAGGAATGTTTTCTCTAGATCTGTGCGATGTCCTAATGGTAGTTTCATGTGAATTGCATTGAATCTGTACAACAATTTTGGGAGTATGGCCATTTTCACAATATTGGTTCTTCCTATCCGTGAACAAGGAATGTTTTTCCATTTATTGAAATCCTCTTTGATCTCTTTTTTTCAGAGTACTGTAGTTTTGCTTGAATAGATCTACTTCTTTTGTTAGATTGATTCCTAAATATTTCAATTTCTTGGATGTTATTGTGAAAGGTATGGTTTCCTTAATTTCTCTCTCAGTTTGTTTCTTTTTTTGTATAGCAATGTTATTGGTTTTTGGGTGTTGACTTTGTATCCAGCTACACTGCTGAACTTGTCAATTAATTCAAGGAGTCTTCTTGTGGAATTTTTGGGGTCTTCCACATAAAGTATCATGTCATCTGCAAATAGTGATAATTTTACTTCTTCTATTCCTATCCTGATTCATTTATTTCTTTCTCCTGTCTAATTGCTCTGGCAAATGCTTCCAGAACTATGTTGAATAGGAGTGGTAAGAGTGGACATCCTTCTCTCATTGTTGATTTTAAAGGAAAAGTTTCATGTTTTGTCAATTTAGTATGATGTTTGCCATTGTATTTTCATAGATGACTTTGATCAGATTGAGGTAAAGACCATCTATTCCTAATTTCTGTAGGGTTTTATCATGAATGCATGTTGGACTTTGTCAAAAGCTTTCTCTGCATCTATTGAGATGATCATGTGATTTTTGTCTTTGGCTCTATTGATATAGTGTATAACATTAATTGATTTGTGAATATTGAACCATCCATGCACTCTTTGAATGAATCCGACTTGGTTGTGGTGTATGATTTTCTTGATGATTTGCTGAATTCTATTTGCTAGTATTTTATTGAGTATCTTTGCATCTATTTTCATTAGGCAGATTGGTCTGTAGTTCTCTTTCTTGGTTGGGTCTTTCTCTGTTTTTGAGTTAGGGAGAATTGCTTCCTTTTCAATTTCATTGAAGGGTTTGAGGAGTGTTGGTATTAAATCTTCTCTGAATTTCTTGTAAAATTCTTCTATAAATCCATCAGGGCCTGGGATTTTCTTTATCAGTAAGTTTTTAATCATGTTTTCAATCTCATTAATTGATATTGGGCTGTTCAGGATTTTTATATCTTCTTGATTCAACTTTGGTAATTAATACATACCCAGGAATCTGTATGTTTCTTCTGACTTTTCTATCCTATCAGAGTAAAGATTTTTAAAGTAGGTATTAATGATCTTTTGAATTTCAATAGGATCTGTAATGATTTCATCCTTTTCATTCCTTATTGCATGAATATGAGGTTTTTCCTTTCTTTCTTTGATAAGGTTGGCTAGGGGTTTATCAATTTTGTTTATTCTTTCAAAGATCAGCTCTTTGATTCATTTATTTTTTGTAGTGTTTTCTTCATCTCAATTGCATTAATTTTGCCCTGATCTTTATCCTCTCCTTCCTTCTTTGCTTTGGGTTGATTTGTTCTTCTTTTTCTAAAAGTTTGAGGTCTGGCATTAAGCTATTTAATTGTTCTCTTTCTGTTTTCCTTATGTGTGAGTTCACTGCTGTAAATTTCCCTCTGAGGACTGCTTTCACTACATCTTACAGATTCCAGTAAGTTGAATCTACATTTTTGTTTGTAGGTATTTCTTAATTTCTTCTTTAATTTCCTCTTTGACCCATTGGTTGTTCAGGAGGTTGTTCTTTAATTTCCAAGTGTTTATGGAGTTTTGGAGTTTCTTATGTGACTAATTTCCAATTTCACTGCACTATGTTCAGATAATATGCATGGGATAATTTCAATTCTTTTGCATTTAGGTAGGTATACTCTGTGGGCTAGAATGTGGTCTATTTTAGAGAAAGTCCCATGTGCAGCTGATAAAAATCTGTATTCTGATGTTGTGGGGTGGAACACTGTATACATCTACTAAGTCCATTTATTCATAGATTTGGTTCAGATTTGTTATATCTTTGCTGATTTTCTGTCCAGTTGACCTATCTCTTTGTGTTAAAGTGGTGTTGAGGTCCCCTATTACAATAGTGTTATTAATTATATGGGTTTTCATGTCTGTTAAGATTTGTCTTATATAGTTTGGTGCTCTGATATTGGTTCATACATGTATGATTATTATCTCATCCTTTTGCCGTTTTCCCCTGACAAGTATGTAGTGACCTTCTTTATCTCTTTTGAATATTCTCGGTTTGAAGTCTGCAAACATAATAGCTACCCCTGCTTTTTTCTGAGTTCCTGTTGCATGCAAGATTGTTTTCCACCCTTTGACTTTCAGTCTATGGATTTTCCTTTTGAGTCAAATGTGTTTCCTGTATACAGCATATCAGTAGATTTTGTTTCTTAATCCACTCTGTCAGTCTGTTTCTTTTGACTGGTGAACTGAGGCCATTTACATTTATGGTTATAACCAATATGTGTTGACTTATCATTGTCATGTTATTTACTTGCTATTGGTTTCCTACTTTTTCCACCTGTTTAATTGCTTGCTCTGCATGAGGGTTCCTTTCTATTGTTGTTCTTGAAATTGTGGTCCTTTTGTTGTCTGTCTAGAATATCTTTTAGTACTCTTTGTGAAGATGGTTTGGCACTCATGAAGTTCTTCAGTTGTTCTTTGTCATGGAAATATTTTATTTCTCCATTGAATTTGAAGGGTAGTTTGGCAGAATACATCAGTCTTGGTTGGAAGCTGTTTTGTCTCAGGACCTGTAATAACTCACTCCAAGCTCTTCTCGATTGGATGGTTTGTGTTGAGAAGTCTGCTGTGATTCTGATGGGATTTCCTTTGTAGGTAGTCTGTTTTTTTCTCTAGCAGCTTTTAATATTCTCTTCTTTTGCTGGAGATCTGGGAACTTGGCTATTATATGTCTGGGTGTAGTTTTATTTTGATTATGACTACTTGGAGTTCTATATGCCTCATTTACCTGTATATCAGATTCTTTTCCCATGCTTGGGAAATTTTCTGCTATTATTTCTGCAAATGTTCTTTTTATGCCATTTGTGTTGCCTCCTGCTGTTCCATTGACTCCTATAAGTCGTACATTATTCCTCTTTACCTCGTCTTGCAGCTGTTGAATTGATTTTTCCTGGATCCTTGTTGATTTTAAGAGATCCTTTCTTTCATGATGGCTAGCTGTCATGCTGTCTTCAAGGTCTGAAATTCTATCTTTGGCTTCATTCAAAAAAAAAAAAAGCAGTTTTGCCAGTTTTCAATGGAAACTTTGATTTCCTGGATGTCTCTTTGAATCTGGTTCGTGCATTCTAGTTCATTCCTATATTGTTCATGTAACATTTCCATCTATTGCCTATGTTCATCTATTTTTTTCTATATTTCTTCTCTAGATGTGCTGAGCAATTCTGTCTGGGGTCTTCCAGCAGATGAAGTATACCTAGTTCTCCCAGGTCTCAGACAGGTACTATGATTTCATTATTGTCATTTCATTTTTTGACTGAGAGATTATTTCTGATCCCATCTCTTCTATGGCGTGATGGAGTTGTTTCTTTATCTCCATTACAATCATTTCAGCAGTTTCAGTTGTTTACCAAGTTCTCCTATGTCGATGTCTCCTAAACTTGTTCTGAGTGTGCTTGAGTTCTGAGATTGTGTTTTAGTCCTTCATCTTGTCATGTTTGATGCTGGAGGCAGAACGCTCAGTCTCTATCTTCCCTGGCAGCTCAGCAAAGGTCACCAGTGTCCCTAGTTTTCCTGGTGGTCAGTCTTGCCCTTCAGTGTCTGCTGAGATGTGCTGCTTAGTCTGGGGTCTTCCAGCAGATGAAGTATACCTAGTTCTCCCAGGTCTCAGACAGGTACTATGATTTCAGCTGATGGCAGATTGTCTGATCCAGAGTCCCCTCACAGCTCAGGGCACGTGTATGACTCAGAAGTGGGCTGCACTGGTGGCACAATCATGGACCAGTGGTCCTGTGTCCCCAGGCAGTTCAGGGGACAGGCAGAACCCAGACACAAATTGCAGGGTCAACAATTTGTGGACCACTTGATTCCTTGTCTCCAGGCAGTTCGGGGTGTGTTCAGGGTTTGCACAGGCTGCATTGGTGGTGATCACAGATTGCCTGTGTCTGTGACCTCCAGGAGGTCAGGGCACAAGTAAAGCCCCGATGTGAACCATGGTGCTAGCAGTTCATGGACTGCCTGCTCTAGTACCTCAGGCAGCACAGGGCACATGCAGGGAGGGCCCAAATGCGAACCCCAGTGTTAGCAGTTTGTGGGCCTTCTGAGTCAGGATCTCCTGTCTGCACTGGGTGCACAGAAGGCAGAGACTCAGACTGTAATAGCGACAGGGTCATGGGTCACCTGCCCTGCCCCCAGGAAGTAGATGGGAAATACCTGGTTCTCTTGGCATTCAGCTGTGAACCGTGATGCCAGCAGATCTTGGACCCCCTGATCCTGCATCTTCAGGCAGCTCAGGGTGCACACAGAAGACAGATGCAGGCTGCACTGCCAGCAATCACAGACCACCTGTGTCTGTGACCTCCACAAGGTCAGGGAGCAAGTAAAGTAAGATAATATCATTCTGAAGATCTAACATGTAAGCTGAAACCAAAGCTTAGCATTTAGAGTGGAAATATATAGGTAGATATTAACATGGAAATAAATTCTTACATTTAATTTGTGCTGAGAGTTGAAGTAGCAAGCCTGGGTAATATTTATTCAGCTCAAAATGTTTGCATCCCAGGTTACTCCCCCACATCCAGAGGAGGTGCTACCTAAGATAGGAGATGAAGAGAAGGAGATTTCATTTAGGGCACAACACAACATCTTAAGTTTGGAAGTATCCCTCCATTTATGTAGACATCAGAAAGATGGTCTCACTTGAAATTTTATTTATGTAAATTCTCATTGTTTGTTAGTACATATTTGCCATGCGTATTGATCACACTCATCATAGGGATCCACACCTGTGCATAACCTGTCTTCATTCTTTTTCAGCTTCACTCCCCACCTTGTGTCCTTCCTCACTGCATTTACAAAAGTTCTGCTTCTAGTGCTGCCCTTCCATTCTCTTCTGTGTCCTTTTCCACTCTTTCCTTCCAGCCTCCCCACCCCTTGTTTTCCTTCCTATTTAGAATTTGTTCTTCCTCACATTTATCCTCCACTTTGCTCCCTATTTTCCCTTTGGGTTTCTCACACAAGACAGACAGTGTGGTATTTAAAGTGCATGTCCAATTTACTTCACTTAAATTGTGGTCCCAAGCTGTATCCATTTATCTAAAAATAACTCAAAAGGAGAGTCAACGTGGCAGGGTAGAGGAGGAGACATGCTGGAGTTCCTCATAGAAGATAATCTAAAACACAGCTAATTGGAAGAAAAGCAGGGACATCCTGATGCCAAAATCAATCTGAAATAAGACTTCAGGGCTGGGGATATAGCTCAGTGGCAGTGCCTGCCTGAAATAAGACTTGTAGGTCAAATAAAATATAGGTACAGGACTTTATACAACAGTGAAGCAGACCATAGGGCTGCCTGTAGGACCTCAGCCTGTGCACAAAGCAGGAACTTCCATTCTGTGAAGTTCCCAAAAAGCTGATGGGCTGTGATAGAGTGGCGAACCCAAGCCACACAGGATAGATTTGGATATAAGGCCCCTTTTCTCTCCTGCCTTCCATCAAACAGAGGACATTGCAGCCCACAGCAAATTTCACAAAAGTGAGTGGCCAGGAAGCTGCTCCATCCCCAATGGGCCACGAGTTTTTTATTTCACTGTACCATAACAATGAAATGGAACCTGTAGTGACAACAAGGTTAGGAACTGCAACAGAGGTGGTGAAGGTACTGAATGGAGCCCCACGACCCCTCCTACCCTGCGCCCAACTAAATGAGAAAGAGAGAGAGAGAGAGAGAGAGAGCGAGAGAGAGAGAGAGAGAGAAACTCTGAACTTAAG
>NW_004955524.1:3594430-3601222 GCF_000276665.1 Chinchilla lanigera | reverse complement strand
TTGGAGTTCTATATGCCTCATTTACCTGTATATCAGATTCTTTTCCCATGCTTGGGAAATTTTCTGCTATTATTTCTGCAAATGTTCTTTTTATGCCATTTGTGTTGCCTCCTGCTGTTCCATTGACTCCTATAAGTCGTACATTATTCCTCTTTACCTCGTCTTGCAGCTGTTGAATTGATTTTTCCTGGATCCTTGTTGATTTTAAGAGATCCTTTCTTTCATGATGGCTAGCTGTCATGCTGTCTTCAAGGTCTGAAATTCTATCTTTGGCTTCATTCAAAAAAAAAAAAAGCAGTTTTGCCAGTTTTCAATGGAAACTTTGATTTCCTGGATGTCTCTTTGAATCTGGTTCGTGCATTCTAGTTCATTCCTATATTGTTCATGTAACATTTCCATCTATTGCCTATGTTCATCTATTTTTTTCTATATTTCTTCTCTAGATGTGCTGAGCAATTCTGTCTGGGGTCTTCCAGCAGATGAAGTATACCTAGTTCTCCCAGGTCTCAGACAGGTACTATGATTTCATTATTGTCATTTCATTTTTTGACTGAGAGATTATTTCTGATCCCATCTCTTCTATGGCGTGATGGAGTTGTTTCTTTATCTCCATTACAATCATTTCAGCAGTTTCAGTTGTTTACCAAGTTCTCCTATGTCGATGTCTCCTAAACTTGTTCTGAGTGTGCTTGAGTTCTGAGATTGTGTTTTAGTCCTTCATCTTGTCATGTTTGATGCTGGAGGCAGAACGCTCAGTCTCTATCTTCCCTGGCAGCTCAGCAAAGGTCACCAGTGTCCCTAGTTTTCCTGGTGGTCAGTCTTGCCCTTCAGTGTCTGCTGAGATGTGCTGCTTAGTCTGGGGTCTTCCAGCAGATGAAGTATACCTAGTTCTCCCAGGTCTCAGACAGGTACTATGATTTCAGCTGATGGCAGATTGTCTGATCCAGAGTCCCCTCACAGCTCAGGGCACGTGTATGACTCAGAAGTGGGCTGCACTGGTGGCACAATCATGGACCAGTGGTCCTGTGTCCCCAGGCAGTTCAGGGGACAGGCAGAACCCAGACACAAATTGCAGGGTCAACAATTTGTGGACCACTTGATTCCTTGTCTCCAGGCAGTTCGGGGTGTGTTCAGGGTTTGCACAGGCTGCATTGGTGGTGATCACAGATTGCCTGTGTCTGTGACCTCCAGGAGGTCAGGGCACAAGTAAAGCCCCGATGTGAACCATGGTGCTAGCAGTTCATGGACTGCCTGCTCTAGTACCTCAGGCAGCACAGGGCACATGCAGGGAGGGCCCAAATGCGAACCCCAGTGTTAGCAGTTTGTGGGCCTTCTGAGTCAGGATCTCCTGTCTGCACTGGGTGCACAGAAGGCAGAGACTCAGACTGTAATAGCGACAGGGTCATGGGTCACCTGCCCTGCCCCCAGGAAGTAGATGGGAAATACCTGGTTCTCTTGGCATTCAGCTGTGAACCGTGATGCCAGCAGATCTTGGACCCCCTGATCCTGCATCTTCAGGCAGCTCAGGGTGCACACAGAAGACAGATGCAGGCTGCACTGCCAGCAATCACAGACCACCTGTGTCTGTGACCTCCACAAGGTCAGGGAGCAAGTAAAGTAAGATAATATCATTCTGAAGATCTAACATGTAAGCTGAAACCAAAGCTTAGCATTTAGAGTGGAAATATATAGGTAGATATTAACATGGAAATAAATTCTTACATTTAATTTGTGCTGAGAGTTGAAGTAGCAAGCCTGGGTAATATTTATTCAGCTCAAAATGTTTGCATCCCAGGTTACTCCCCCACATCCAGAGGAGGTGCTACCTAAGATAGGAGATGAAGAGAAGGAGATTTCATTTAGGGCACAACACAACATCTTAAGTTTGGAAGTATCCCTCCATTTATGTAGACATCAGAAAGATGGTCTCACTTGAAATTTTATTTATGTAAATTCTCATTGTTTGTTAGTACATATTTGCCATGCGTATTGATCACACTCATCATAGGGATCCACACCTGTGCATAACCTGTCTTCATTCTTTTTCAGCTTCACTCCCCACCTTGTGTCCTTCCTCACTGCATTTACAAAAGTTCTGCTTCTAGTGCTGCCCTTCCATTCTCTTCTGTGTCCTTTTCCACTCTTTCCTTCCAGCCTCCCCACCCCTTGTTTTCCTTCCTATTTAGAATTTGTTCTTCCTCACATTTATCCTCCACTTTGCTCCCTATTTTCCCTTTGGGTTTCTCACACAAGACAGACAGTGTGGTATTTAAAGTGCATGTCCAATTTACTTCACTTAAATTGTGGTCCCAAGCTGTATCCATTTATCTAAAAATAACTCAAAAGGAGAGTCAACGTGGCAGGGTAGAGGAGGAGACATGCTGGAGTTCCTCATAGAAGATAATCTAAAACACAGCTAATTGGAAGAAAAGCAGGGACATCCTGATGCCAAAATCAATCTGAAATAAGACTTCAGGGCTGGGGATATAGCTCAGTGGCAGTGCCTGCCTGAAATAAGACTTGTAGGTCAAATAAAATATAGGTACAGGACTTTATACAACAGTGAAGCAGACCATAGGGCTGCCTGTAGGACCTCAGCCTGTGCACAAAGCAGGAACTTCCATTCTGTGAAGTTCCCAAAAAGCTGATGGGCTGTGATAGAGTGGCGAACCCAAGCCACACAGGATAGATTTGGATATAAGGCCCCTTTTCTCTCCTGCCTTCCATCAAACAGAGGACATTGCAGCCCACAGCAAATTTCACAAAAGTGAGTGGCCAGGAAGCTGCTCCATCCCCAATGGGCCACGAGTTTTTTATTTCACTGTACCATAACAATGAAATGGAACCTGTAGTGACAACAAGGTTAGGAACTGCAACAGAGGTGGTGAAGGTACTGAATGGAGCCCCACGACCCCTCCTACCCTGCGCCCAACTAAATGAGAGAGAGAGAGAGAGAGAGAGAGAGAGAGAGAGAGAGAGAGAGAGAGAAACTCTGAACTTAAGCAGCCTTAAGTTGAGGCAGGGAAATGAGTGGGAAGTTGGCACTCCCAACACCCATAATCCCCACAGCATGAGAGTAGAAAGACTCCAGAGAGTGGGACAGAGGAGACTGTGCAAGGGCCAGGAAGGGCCAGCTGCACACAGGACTAGGAGGAGTCTTGGGTTGTCTCTGTACAAGGGCATCACAGCAAAGGAGAGAGTGATGCTCCAATAGAGAGGGCAAGGAGACATGGCAGGCCACTGAAGGACTGAATAGCTCCACCTCTAAGCCAGTCCACCATGTGCTCCTGCCTTTGACCCAGCCATGTTTAGACCAAAACTACAGCAAGCTAGAAGCCAAGTAAACATCTCCATGAAGTCATTAGAGTCAGGTATTACATCCCAGCAATGGAAAACAGACTGATACAAGAGCCATCATAAAGACATTTATCAAAAATATGTTACACATGTCAGGCAGAGATATCAACTTAAGTCAGAGACTCCCAGGTACATTTACCAATCAACCAACATGTGTCCCAGTCTGCACTTAGTCACTCCTCACAGACTGCCAGGGAATTTTGTCCACTCTTCTTCAGAATTCCAAAACAAGAATCATCTCTACTTCACCACTGGGAAGGACCCAGTGCAGGTGGCAAACTCTCCAAGAGACGCAGTTCCACCTGCTATCCAGCCTGCTAGCCTGACCTCCCTATGTCAGCATGGGTTTGTCTTCACCCCCAGTCAGTCTGGTGTCCTGGACTCTGCCATCTCCACCTCCCCAGCTGCGTCCATCCCTACCACTAGCACTGTACTAGGTTCATTCCAGATTTCTTCCTCCTGTCATATGAATCATCCTGGGGCCGGGAGCTTGGTGTCTCCCAGGACTGGCATGAGGAGGTGCTACTTCATCACCATGCTGATTGTGCACAGCTACTTTTTATTACTTTCCATCAATTTTTTCATTAGCAAATTTAAAATATTTTAAAAGTAAGTGTCAATATCTCTCAAGTTTACATCACATTGTCACCCCTATACTTACATGGTGGCTCCCACATGTCCGTAATAGCCACCCATCCCAGGGATTCATTCTGGGCCAAGAGCTCAGCTTCAGTAGCATGTGCTACCACCCAGAGCACCAGCCACAGCTCTCCTGCATGCCTCGCAAATATCCATTACCTTCAAGATAGCCATATAACCTCTAGCCTACTAGGCATTTGGTGGGATGCCTATATTCATGTGGTGGACTACACATTAGGAAGTCATGTCACACACTTCCACACAGAGGAGGCCACCAAGAGTTTCCCCTGGAGATAATCCACCCTGACGCTTCAACCTCACATCTGCACTTTCCCTGGTCAATCAGCACTGTTCTGCTTCCTAAGGAGACGTGAAAGAAACTGCTTCTGAACCAGGATAGGACTAAAAGTCCAAACAATGATTCAGAGCTATCCAAACGTACTATTGTAAGCATATTAAAAGAATGATACATCCGAAACAAGAAAAGTAGGAAAAATCCTTAGGACATTCAGCATTATTGATCTATTGATGAAACTATGTTAATTTATAAAAATAATTGAGAAATTGCAGAGGATGACAAGAAAAAAGTTAATAATATCCAAATTTGGCAAAATAATGTGGATTAGAGATTTAATGAAATAAATAATTCAGAATAAAATTCAAGATAAAAGTGGAATTATGACACAGACTACTAGAGGAAGAAGAATCACTTGTCATTGAAATAAATACCATATTGTAATATCTGACTGCAAAATGGTGTGGAATTGCCTCAGATCCTCTATCTACTTCAGGAGAAATACATATTTTTAGAGTTTAAGAAGGCTTCTTTCGTCCAGAATGTGCTTCATCTCTAAACCTATGCAGGGAATTTCTCTCTGGTTTTAACAAAATAATGTAGCATTTGGGGACAAAGATGCAGCCCAGAAGCCCAGCACTGGAGGCCAAGATAGAGAAGACCTCCATGGCCACCATGACCTTCCCCTTGGTGCTGTGGTACACGGGGAGGAAGGTGATCCACACACTGCAGAACACCAGCATGCTGAACGTCAGGAACTTGGCTTCATTGAACGTGTCGGGCAGGTTCCTGGCCAGGAAAGCCACGGTGAAGCTCAGCAGTGCCAGGGAGCCCAGGTATCCCAGGACACAGTAGAAGGCAGTGAGGGAGCCCTTGTTGCACACGATGATGATGTGGCCATGTTCAGAGTGAGCGTCTGTGTCAATGTAGGGTGGATTTGTCCCCATCCAGACTCCACAGAGAGTGAGTTGGATCAGGGAGCAGATGGGGATGATGGAGTTAGGAGCCCCTGATATCAGTAACTGCCTCATCCTTCTGCCTGGAGCAGTGACCTTAAAGGCCAGCACCACAGTAATGGTTTTGGCCAAGACAGTGGAAACAGCCACAGTGAACACAACTCCAAATGTGGTCTGCTGCAGGATGCAGGTGGCTGTGCTGGGCCGGCCAATGAAGAGCAAGGAGCAGAGGAAGCAGCAGGTGAGGGAGATGAGCAGGGTGTAACTGAGAGTCCGGTTGTTGGCCTTAACGATGGGAGTGTCTCGGTGCTTCACAAAAAGACCAAGAACAGCAGCTGTGACAACAGTGAGACTCAGGGCGGTGCTAGCCAAAGCCTTCCCCAGAGGGTCTTCATAAGCCAGAAAAGTCACAGTTTTTTGAAGGCAGCAATTTCTCTCAATGCTGGCATACTGATGAACTGGACACATCACACAGTGTTCCATATCTAGTAGAAATGCAAATTATTATAGCTGTGTTAAGTATTCCTTTGTTATTCTTAATCCTCACCTGAAGAAGGTCATTGGACTTGTTAAGCCAATTTTTTTCTTAATTTTTCAAGGCACAGGTAAAGCCAAGTTACCTGGGAAATGAGTCCCAAGTAATACTGCCCATCTTCTTTATGGTGTAATGAAAATAGTGTTTATGCTACTCATTAATCTTCCCTATTCACAAGAGCATATTTCTGTCATCACAAAGTACTTTAAAAAGACCTCCCTATCTAAACACAAGTTCTGTAAATGATGGCCTCGGCGTTTATTCAGTCAGTGACCAATTGACAGGCCTGCATAATTAGCTAAGTTCCAGAAAAAGAAATACAGCCAATAGGATTTACTATCTGGTAGAGTAACCCCTCCCTTTATATAGAACTTTATAGTTTTTAATCACAAATCATTTCACAATAGTGGTTTTCTTCAGAATTGAGGTCCTATTATTTCCTAGCTTTCATTTTCTATGAGTTCACTATGATCCTCCTTTTCTAGTCTGTGATACTTTAAAAATAGAACTTTAGCTATTTTTTCATTTAAATATGCATACTAACAGCAAGTACAACATACACAGTCGTGTTTAAATATAGTTTTAACTTCAGCAAACAAGGTTTGATATGTAACGTTCTTAATTACCATCACCTTATGCTTTCCATTTTAATCTCCTCTATCAACTGCATTTTGCTGAGGAGTACATTTTTCAAGTCAGAAGTAATCACTTCAAGAAGTAATCGATGTTGTAGGTACAGTGTGCTCTATGTGAACACTGAACATATACATGAACATACCTTATCCCCAATCTGGATAAAGAACATCTACTGAAGTTAATTACATGTTAGATTACATAGCCAGTCTCAATATATGGCAAAACAAATTTTTTATAACCATGCTAATTTTGTTACAAAATTAAAACAAACGTTGGCAAAAGAGATCAAAGAAGATTTCAATAAATGGAAAAACATTCCTTGCTCATGGATAGGAAGAACCAACATTGTGAAAATGGCCATACTCCCAAAGCTA
>NW_004955524.1:3590827-3592525 GCF_000276665.1 Chinchilla lanigera | reverse complement strand
CTGGTGAGCGCTCTTCCCCTGGATTGCAGACAGTGCCTTCTCGCTGTGTGCTTGCCTGGCCCTTCCTCGGTTTTCATGTGTACAGAGAAAGAGAGGACTCACTGGTGTCTCATCCTCAGTACTGAATCCCTGGGGCCCTGGGGACACTCAGTAAATATAGGCTGAGTGAAGTCACCCCCCTGTACTTCATAAAAATAAAATAAAAAATAAATAAAACAAACGTTTACCACAGAAACAAAGCAAAAATATTCAACAGAGACGTGATTCTACCATATGGTTTATTATCATAAATTCAAATATTCTCCAAGTTGTAATTATGGTATTTAGAAATATTTAATATTGGTTCCCTGTATTTTTTACAGTATGTGCCAACCTCATTACCATACTCTCTGTTTTTAAATAACATTGAATCTCATTTTTATGTGAAATACTACACAATGTGGGAATGCTTGTTTTTGCTAAATTTGCTAACTTTTATAGGAATTCAACCCAAGCCCAGTCCCCTGATACAGTACTGATGGTACTGCTTTTGTGAAGGAGCTACAATATTCTTGCCAAATCATAGCTGTCGTCTTTTATCCAATCCCCCAATCAATGTTCACTACTGGAGCTCTGTAGCAAAACTACAATTGTTACATGATTTTACAACTATTCTTCTGGAAAATCCAGGAGAGCAGGGAAAAATTCCTAGTAACTGAGCTTATGCTGAGCATGAGCCTGCTGTACTCCAAAGTCAGATCTACCTCTAAATCCAAAGACATACTCTCAGTGCATAAGCTCTGTCAAGGACAGAGCTCGGCACTGGGTAAGTAAGGAGATGTCAGATCCTTTTCTTCCATGTGGCCTAACTGCATCTTTAAAGAAGATAAAGTGTTGGAGCTGAATCACCTTTGGTTACATTTCATGATGGAAAAAGAAACTAGAAATTGTAGGGTGTAATAAAGGAGTTTCCTTAAAACATAATTGCTTCACTGGGCTGAGAAAAAGAGATCAAAGAAGACAAGTGCAGTGCTGCATACCTGGAAGCCTTCCTACTGAGGAAGATGAAGCAGGAGAGGCACAAATTTAATTACCAGATATAAGAAACCCACTATCATTTTTATTGTTTTTGCTTTGTTTTGTTTGTCTGTATATTGTTATTTTGTTATTTTTTTATTCTCCTTAAAATAAAATAAATAAATGTGAAACCAACTCGGGCAAGTTAATAAGATGCTATCTCAAAGGAACAAAATAGGGCATGTAGCTCATTGGGCACACACCTCTGGGTTCATACTAAGGAAAGCAAACCTAAGAACAAACGAAGACAATAAAAAAAAACAAAGGAAACAGAAGGTATTTCGCAAGGGGCAATGGTACTAGGTACAGAAAAGAAATCATTCACTGAAGGAAGAAAGAATTTGCTTTTGCTCTTCTTCAAAAACTTTTCTTCATCTCTGTATGGATTGGAAGGCACAAAGAGAGGTGAATAATTTGTCCATAAGTCACACTCATACCTGTGTCATTGGTGATCTCATTCTCTGGACAAGGTGTACAATCAAAACAGCAGGCAACCTTTCCCTCTTGAGGGCTTTTCCTAAATCCAGGACCACAACTCTCACTGCACACTGAGCGGGGAGTCTGAGGAAAGTCAGGTACATGTTCATAACTACTTAGATTTCCCCTGAATCTTTCATAACTACAATGAAAAAAAATATATTT
>NW_004955524.1:3585570-3590727 GCF_000276665.1 Chinchilla lanigera | reverse complement strand
ATATATAAATATAAAAGTGGGGTTACAGGAATGCTTTTGTTTTCCATTCATCACAGAAATGGTACATAAGAGCATTCTCTCCGTTAAAAGGACACATTAGTGTCCATATGTGACCATTTCCTGACAAGTATGAGGGTATCACACCCACAGTCAGCTTTCAAATATTTACATTTACTGAAACACATTGTGACCACATCCAACGCACCTCTGTGTTTCCTGTGGCCCACTGTACCATCTCCTGAGATAAAGACAATTGCTGCCCCTGTGCAACATGAGGAGAAAACTCGCCTACTTTCACCTTAAGTCTAAGGCCTTCTGGAAAATTCCAAAAGTTGAGAATGTCATACTTTGCATCCAGTTTTATTTTCTTATCCAAATTCACATGGTATCCAGCAGGATTTTTAAACTGGATGCTCCTCAGAAAGGGGTGCAGCTGAAAGAGACATATCATGCTCTGGTGAAGCAGGTCTCAAGGAGAATATGGAGAAATTCATGGTGGAGAAGTTTTTCAATGT
The DNA here is from genome assembly GCF_000276665.1 of Chinchilla lanigera. Classification (NCBI taxonomy): domain Eukaryota; kingdom Metazoa; phylum Chordata; class Mammalia; order Rodentia; family Chinchillidae; genus Chinchilla; species Chinchilla lanigera. The sequence continues at coordinate 3,590,212 of NW_004955524.1, read as the reverse complement.
CTTTCCACCTTGTTTCCTGTTGAAACCTGGACACAGGCAGCCAGTGAAGTAGGACATATAAAACCTATGTTGCACTAAAGTATCACAATATTCCTAAAATGTCCGTCATTTTCAAGAAAAAATACCCCATCCAAATCCATCTAAGTAGACAGTATACATTAATGTTAGACAAAACTCAACTGTGAAGACAAAAGTTTCCAAACTCATTTTTCTCTGATTGTTCCCAGATTCCTTCAATAGCAAATGGAGTTTAAAGATTAAATGTGAAAATGTATCTAATGTATGCACTATGGTGTTTAGACCATTTAGATACATAAATACATTTTTTTCTATTTTCTTAAAAAATTCCAAGGACAAGACTTATATTTTTCTTCTTAAAGCAAGGATCTTGACTAGTTTTTATTTACTCTTTGCCAGTGAATGATTCCTTTTCCTTGATCACAGTTTCTACCCAGGAGGAGAAAACTAACCTCAATCATGGAACTGCATCTAATTCTACCACAAGTGACTAGAAACACGAGCAAGACTCAGACTTGGAAGCACGGGTACTTGGAAATGCATTGGGGGAAGACAAAGACCCAGACATGGAAAGACAACCTGACGGGGAAGCTGTCATTCATAAGGTGTCAGCATCAGGTGCCATTCATAAGTGGGGCGGGGATTCCCCTCGTTGCTGGTATTGTCAGGATCCAGCAAATTCAGCCTCCATGAACAGGCTCCAACCCCTCAAAGGAAGAGGCTGAGCTCCATTCTGCCAACTAGACTGCTGTGGTCACCACATTTCTAGGAAGCCACATGCCAGTGCTCACTTTTCTGTTTTCCAGTTTCAACAGGAGAAACAGCCAAGTGAGCAGATATTTCAGAACGCGATGCAAGATAAAACAAGAGTCAGAAGGCAGTTGCTGAGCTGAGGCCAGGGAACCCTGAGGAAAGAAGCTGCATGTGGCCCTGATTAAGGACCTAAACCAGATATCAAGAAAGCCCTGGCTCGGGGCTGGGGATTTAGCTCAGCGGCAAAGCGCCTGCCTGGCAAGCGCAAGGTCGTGAGTTCGGTTCCCGGTACCGGAAGAAAAGACCAAAAAAAAAAAAAAAAAGAACGCCCTGGCTCATTGAGCTACAGGGGTCAGAATTGGCTGTGGCTAGTGTGATCTGAAGAAGGGAAGTGGGGCTTTGGGACCCAGGAAGGATGTGAGGCAAGAATTGAAGCCCCCAGGGAAAGTGAAGAAAGACACTTCAGGGAAAGAGGTTGCAGGTGACACTTTCACCCAGACCCTAGACTCACTGCCTGGGAGGGGTGGTCAAACCTGCAGACCCATGGTGACTGCTAGCAACCCCAGAGGCCTCCGTGGAGAGATGCACCAGTGGAACACTGAATCTCTATGGCACTGTGATGCAGTGATGCAGCAGTCTGTTGGGGCTGGTGAGCTGTTCCAGTTTGGACATCTCATTGGAGAGGGCAATTGGCTGGGAGCCACCTTGCAGAGGGGCCAGCTGATCTCAGAATTCAGGAAAAATAGAGAGCTGAGCTGATCTCCAGGCAGCTTCAGCAACCTGGGTGACTGTGGCCTCACCCCTCCCCAACCGGTGTGGGAAGGGGGTTGGGTCCAGGGCAGTATCTGGAGCCTTGACTATGACCTGCCCCCCAACACCCTTGTGGAAGCCAGGCGGAACCCAGGACAGCTTTGGGAACACCACATGGGAACCAAGCTGAGCCCTGAACAGCTCTGGAAGCCATGGCGACTACACACCCAACCTCTCCCCAACTGGCATGGGACACAACTGAACCCCAGAAAGCTTTGGGAGCATCGGTAACCATGCCCTTCCCCATACACCATTGCGAGAGCCACATTGAACACCAAGGGCCTTCCAGTCCTTGTCCTGCCACTCCCACACCATCATGGGAGTGAGGCTGGGCTCCAGGGGAACTCTGGATCTTTGCAAATGACAAAACAAAGGAGGAAAATGCAATCTCAGACCCGCACCTTGCTAAGAACAAGTCCAGGAGACATAAAAACAGAAGAGCTTGGGAGCCAAACAGCTGGAGTTTCTGAAATGATAGTAACTAAAGTAAAGAAACAACTCCATCAGGCCATAGAAGATATCAGATCAGAAATAATCTCTCAGGTAAAAAAATGAAATGACAACAATAAAGAAAGAATTGCTCAGATCATCTAAAGAAAACATAGATAAGAAAATAGAGGGGGCTGGGGATTTAGCTCAGCGGCAAAAGCGCCTGCCTGGCAAGCGCAAGGTCATGAGTTCGGTTCCTGGTACCAGAGGAGAAAAAAAAAAAAAAAGAAAATAGAGAAGCATAGACAAATGCTGGAAACCTTGAATGAATAACATACAAAAGAATTAGAATGCATGAAGGAGATTCAAACAGATATCCAGGAAATTAAAAATTCCATCAGAAGCAGGCAAAACCACTTGAACAAAGCTGAAGATAGACTTTCAGACCTTGAAGACAGCATTGCAGCTAACGATTGTGAAAGGAAGGATCTCTTAAAATTAACAAGGAACCAGGAAATAACAATGCAACAGCTGCAAGAGGAAGCAAAGAAAAACAATATAAGATTAATAGGTGTCAATGAAACTGCAGGCATCAACACAAATAACACAAAAAGACTATTTGCAGAAGAAATACCAGAAAATTTCCCAAGCATGGAAAAAGAATTGGACATAAAGTTAAGTGAGGTATATAGAACTCCAATTAGCCATAACAAAAAAAATCTACATCCTGATATATAGTGATCAAGATCCTAGAAATTCAGAGGGGAAAACAGAACAGAATATTAAGAGCTGTTAAAGAAAAGAAACAGATCACCTTTAAAGGAAAGCCCATCAGAATCACAGCAGACTTTTCAACACAAACCATCAAGTCAAGAAGAGCTTGAAGTGATGTATTTCAGGTCCTGAAGGAAAACAACTTCCAACCCAAATTAATTTACCCTGTAAAACTATCCTTCAAAATCAATGGAGGAATAAAAGATTTCCACAATAAAGAAGAACTGAAGAAAATCATGAGTGCCAACCCAACCATACAAAGAGTACCAAAAGATATTCAAGAAAAAGATAAAAATTAACACAATTTAAAGAAAAACAGTAGAAAGGAATCACCAAGCAGAGCAACCAGTTAAACAGAGGGAAAAAGCATGAACCAATGGCAGGAAAGTAACATGACAAAGATAAGCTGATACATATCATTTATAACCATCAATGTAAACAGTCTCAATTCACCAATCAAAAGAGGTAGACTGGCCACAATTAGAGACTATACTCAAGTGAAATAAACAAGACCTCCATGTGTAAACAACATATTGTCTCAGCAGTGTAAGAACCTGAAAGAGTGAGATGAAATTAGGAGGTATGATAGACACTGTGAAATGAAAGGAAAATGCTCAAAAGTAAAGAGAAACTAGGATGAGGGAAAATAGAAAAGAAAGAAGGGGAAATTATTTACAGGATAGCTAACAGTTGCACTACTGACTTCTATCACTTTACTGAAAGGAACAGTTAATGATTATTTATCTGATCAATCTTGCATGTCTCTATTTGTTTTCCTGAGAGACCACTTTGAAGATATCAACACATAATACAACAACAATTGTTAATTTTCCACCACTTTGTCTGTAATTCAGTGTTGCTTGTATTGTTCTTATGCTATTTTGTAAGTGGATGTCTGTTTGTTAATATGTTTTACTTCCTTTATTTTTAAAATAATTTTTTAAAAGAGGTAGACTGGCAGAGTGGATGAAGAAATAAAATCTAGTGCTATACTATATACAACAAGTACATTTAACTCAAAAGGAAATTCATGGACTGAAAATCAAAGGATGGAAAACAATATTCCATGGAACAGGACCCAGAAAAAAGAGGGAGTAGCTATTCTGTTTGCAGACAATGTGAATTTCAAACCAAGAGTGATCAAAAAAGATAAAGACAATCACTACATACGTGGTAGGGGAAAACTTCAAGATGAAGAGATAACAATCATAAATATCTATGCATCAGATACATGAGCACCCAACCATATAAGACAAATTTTAGCAGACATGAAAAATGAAATAAGCAATACAACAATTATAACACGAGACTTTAAAACCCACCTGTCACAAAGGGATAGATCAACTAGACAAAAAAATCAGCAAAGAAATAACAAAACTGAACCAAACTTGTGAACAAATGGATTTAGTTAGACCTTTACAGAGTATTACACCCAACAACATCAGAATACACATTCTTCATAGCTGCACATGAGGCATTCTCTAAAATACAACACATACTAGCACATAGAACATGCTTCAGTAAATGCCAAGGAATTGAAATTATTCCATGCATACTGTGGACCACAGTGAGATGAAACTGGAAATTAATGAAAAAGGAAATCATAAAAACTCCATAAACACATGGAAATTAAACAAAACCCTGCTGATCATCCAAAGGGTCACAGATGAAATTAAAATAATATGTACAATCAAATTAAAATGCAGACACAACTTACAGGAATCTGTGAGATGCAATGAAAGCAGTCCTCAGAGAGCAATTTGTAGTGGTGAATTCCAACATCAGGAAAACAGAATGAGCACAAATAAACAATCTCTTTTGCTGCAACTCAAGCTTCTAGAAAAACAGCAAGTCAAGA
>NW_004955524.1:3582610-3583965 GCF_000276665.1 Chinchilla lanigera | reverse complement strand
GGTGTTCTACTGTCCTGTATTTCCTTGCTGAAAGAAACTGTCAGTGAGGCATTGGTTGATTAGCTTTGTATGTCTATATGTGTTTTTATGAGAAACTACATTGAAGATCTCAATATGTAATACAATAAGCATTGTTAATTCCCTACCACTCTGTTTGTAACTCTGTAATGTCTGTACTGATCCTATGCTATTTTGTAAAATGTTGTCGGTCTGTTAGTATTTTCCTCCTTTTATTTCTAAAATTTAAAAAAAAAAGACAAAAGCCCAAAGAAGAGAGGAAATTATAAAAATCAGAGCAGCAATTAATGCAATTGAGACTAAGAAAACAATACAAAGAATTAATGGGTCAAAGGGTTGGTTCATTCAAAGAATAAATAGAATTGATAAACCTCTAGCCAAAGTTATCCAAAAAATGAAAGAAAACACTGAAATTCATGCAGTAAGGAACCAGATGGATGGAATCACTACAGAACCTGTAGAAATTCAGAAGATCATCAATACCTACTTTGAAAATCTTACTCTCATAAGATGGAAAATACAGAGGAAATTAATAGCTTCCCAGATACATATGAATTACCAAAGCTGAATGAAGAAGATACAAAAATCCTGAATAACTCAATATCAGTCAGTGAAATTGAACATGTATTTAAAAACACACCAATGAAGAAAAGTCCAGGTCCTGATGAATTCACTGCTGAATTCTACAAGCAATTTAGAGAAGATTTAACACTAATTATTCTCAAACTCTTTAATGAAATTGAAAGGGAAGGAATTCTTCCTAATTCATTCCTTTTTGTGTTGAAAATTCTTACTAACTCATTCCAGGAGGCAAGTATTACCCTGCTACTAAAACCAGAGAAAGACCTAACCCAAAAAGAGAACTACAGGCCAATCCTTTTAATGAATATAGATGCAAAAATTCTCAATAAAATACTAGAAAACAGAATGCAGCAAATCATCAAGAGGATTATACACCATGACCAAGTGAGATTTATCCCAGGATGCAGGGATGGTCCAATATACATAAATCAATTAATGTAGGACACCATATCAATAGAGCCAAAGACAAAAATCACACGATCATCTCAATAGATGCAGAAAAAGCTTTTGATAAAGTCCAACACTCACTCATGATAAAACCCTACACAAAATAGTAATAAATGGTCTTTCTCTCACTCTGATAAAAGCCATGTATGACAAAACCACAGCCAACATCATACTAAATGGACAAAAATTGAAAGCTTTCAGTTTAAAATTAGGAATAAGACAAGGTTGTCCAGAGACCACTGGAGATTGGTCTGCCCTCTGAGGTGGAGGCCCCAGAGCTCAGACCCATGCTACCAGTTAGTCCAACA
>NW_004955524.1:3580497-3581978 GCF_000276665.1 Chinchilla lanigera | reverse complement strand
TTTTGTCTCTAACTTACTATTATTTGTCTATTTGTTTTCCTGAGAAACTATTTTATAGATAATAATACGTAAAACGATAACCATTGATAATTTCCTACCATTTTGTCTGTAATTTGCTAAGTCCCCCCTATTATTATGTTATCCTTCTTTTATTCTTTAAAATAAAAAATTTTTTTAAAAATAAACATAAAAAAAAAAGACAAGGTTGTCCACTGTCACTACTTCTATTCAATATAGTTCTGCAAATATTAGCCAGAGCAATTAGGCGAGAGAGAAATAAAAGGAATAAAGATAGGAAAGGAAGAAGTGAAATTATTATTCACAGATGACATAATACTCTACATAGAAGACCCCAAAAACTACACCAAAAGGCTTATAGATTTAATAACCAAATTCAATAGTATAGCTGGACACAAAGTCAACACTCAAAAATCAATCACATTCCTGTATGCAAACAACAAATACAATGAGAGAGAAATTAGGGAAATCACACCTTTCATAACAGCATGTAAAAAATGAAATACATAGGAATCAATCTAACAATGGAAGTAAAAGATCTACACATTGAAAATTATAGTACTCTGAAAAAGATATTGAAGAGGATTTCAGAAAAAGGAAAGATATTCCTTGCTCATGGATAGGAAGAATCAATATTGTGTAAATGATCATACTCCCAAAATTGTTGTATACATTCAACGCAATCTCAATTAAAATACCATTAATGTACCTCACATATCTAAAGAAAACATTCATAAAATTCATCTGGAACCAGAAGAGGCCTAGAATACCAAAAGCAATCTTGGGGAACAAAGGCAAGGCAAGAGGCATCACAATCCCTGACTTGAAAGTATACTACAAAACTACTGTGATAAAATCAGCATGGTACTGGAAGAAAAATGAGCATCACTGGAGCAGATTAGAAGATGCAGCCACAACTACAAACACCCTCAACCACCTTATCTTTGACAAAGGGGCCAAACATGTTCACTGGAAGAAAAATAGTCTCTTTAATAAATGTCCTGGAAAAAATGACTTTCCACATGCTGAAGACTAAAACTAGACCCATGCCTATCACCATGCACTAAACTAAAGTCAAAATGGATCAAAGATCTAAATATTAAAAAGAAACACTAAATTTATTGGAAGATAAAGTGGGTAAAAATCTTGAAGACATAGGGGTAGGCAGAAACTTCATGAACAAAAACCAAACTGCCCGGGAAATACTTCAAAGAATCAACAACTGGGGTCTCATCTTATTGCAAAGTTTTTGCACATCTAAAGAAATCATCAACATGCATATGCAGGATAGTTAACATGGCTGTTCTACTGTCTTGTATTTCCTTGCTGAAAGAAACTGTCAATGAGGCCTTGGTTGATCAGCTTTGTATGTCTATATCTGTTTTCATGAGAAACCACTTTGAAGATATCAATATGTAATATAACAAGCATTGTTAATTCCCTACCACTCTGTTTGTAACTCT
>NW_004955524.1:3571117-3580317 GCF_000276665.1 Chinchilla lanigera | reverse complement strand
CAACAGAGTAAAAAGAAATCCCATGAACTGGGAAAAAATTTAGCCAACTGCCCCTCAGACAGAGGACATCTATCTAGAACATACAAAGAATTTACAAAAACCAGGCCCTCAAAATTCAAAGACCCAATACAAAAATGGGCAGCTGAGATGAATACACATTTCTCAGATGATGAATACTAATGGTAAATAAATATACAAAAAAATGTTCAAACAAATATTAACAGACATGAAAAATCAAATAAGCACTACTACAATTGTATTGGAGGATCTCAATACTCCACTGGACAATAGACAGCTCAACTAGAGAAGAAAATGAAACATGAAACATTAGAACTGAACCAAACTTTTGAACAAGTGAACTTAGTAGATGTCTATAGAGCATTGCACCCCACAACATCAGACTACACATTCTTCTCAGCTGCACATGGGATATTAGTGAAGAGACCACATACTAACTGATAGAACATACTTAAGGAAATGCAAGGAATTGAAATTATCCTAGCATGTTAACTGAACATAGTGCAAAGAAACTGGAAATTAATGACAAAAGAAACCACAAGAACTTCACAAATACATGGAAATTAAACAACATCCTCTTGAACAACCAATGGGTCATGCATGAAATTAAAGAAGAAATGAGACAGTTTCAACAATTAAATGATAATACCAATAAAACATACCAAAATTTATGGGACACAATGAAAGCAGTCCTAGGAGGAAGACTTACGGGGTAAATACCCATGTCATGAATACAGACTGAGCTCAAAGAAAGAACTTAATGTGGAACCTCAAGCTTCTAGTAAGAGAAGAGCAAGTCAATCCCAAAGTTCATATGAGGGAGGAAATTATACAGACCAGAGCAGAAATTAATGCTATAGAGACTAAGAAAACAATAAAAAGATTAATTAATCAAAGAATTTGTTCTTTGAAAGGTTAAGTAAAATTGACAAATCTTTCACCAACCTAGTCAAAAAGGAAAAAAGACTCAAGTTCATGCAATTAGGAATGAAAAGGCTGAAATCATGACAGATCCTGCAGAAATCCAGAAGATCATCTGTACCTACTTGGAGAACCTGTATTCTAATAAGACGAAATATGCAGAAGAAATAAACAGATTCCTAGATACATACAAATTACCAAAGCTGAATCAAGAAGATATAAAAATTTGAAATAAACCAAAGTTTGTCAGTGAAATTGAAGATATAATTAAAAACCTACCAACAAATAAAAGTGCTAATCTTAACAGATTCAATGCTGAATTTTACAAGAATGTTAGAGAAGACCTGATTCTGCTTTCTCAGACTCTTTAATGAAATTGAAAGGGAACCAGTATTCCCAAACTCATTCCTGAAAGCAAGAACTACCCTGATACCAAAACCACAGAAGAACCCAACTGAGGAAGAGAACTACAGGCCAATCTCCCTAATAAACATAGGTGCAAAAATCCTCAATAAAATGCTGACAAACACCAGTCTGCATTCCCACCAGCAGTTGAGAAGTGTTCTTATTTCTCCACAGCCTCACCAGCATTTGTTATTGGTTGATTTCTTAATGCAGAAAACTAGGTCTAGAGGTCCCATTCAACCCAGATATTCCCCTTCTGGGTACTTTCCCAGAAGATCTGAAAACATCATATCACAGTGATATATGTGCACCTATGATCATAGCAGCACAATTTGTAATTGCTAAATTGTGGAAGCACCCCAAATGTCCATCCACCAAGGATTGGATAAGAAAATTGTGGTACTTTTATAGAATGGAATATTACTCAGCTATAAAGAAAGATAAACTCAAGGCCTTTATAGGTAAATGGTCACAACTAGAGACCATACTCATAAGTGAAATAAATCAGACCTGCATGTGCAAGCACCGCATTGTCTCACTAGTGTAAAACCTGAAAGAGTTAATTTAAAGTCAGAGGTATGACAGACATTGTGAAATGATAGGAAAATACTCAAGGGTAAAGGGCAACTGGAATGTGGGAAAAGAGAAGGGAAAGAAGGAGAAATTTTGTATGTATGTATATACAGGACAGTTAACTTAGTTGATCTACTGTCTTCTATTTCTTTGCTGAAAGAAACTGTCAATGAGTCCTTGATTGATCAGTACTGCATGTCTCTATCTGTTTTCATGAGAAACCACTTTGAAGATCTCAATATGTAATACAACAAGCATTGTTAATTTCCTACCACTTTGTTTGTAACTCCGTATTGTCTGTACTGTTCTTTTGCTATTTTGTAAAAGGTTGTCTGTCTGTTAATGTTTTCCTCCTTTTATTTTAAAAATTTAAAAAAAATTCTGGCAAACAGAGTGCAGCAAATCATCATGAAGATTATAAACCATGACCCAGTAGGAGTCATCCCAGGGATGCGGGGTTGGTTCCACATATGCAGATCAATAAATGTAATACACAGTATGAATGGAGACAAAGACAAAAAACACATGATCATCTCAACAGAGGCAAAAAATGCAATACACAAAATCCAGCACCCATTCATGATAAAACTGCACAGAAAATTGGAATAAATGGTCTTTATCTCCACCTAATACAAGCCACCTCTGACAAACCAACAGCCAACATCATACTAAATGAACAGAAACTGAAAGTAATGAAAAATATAAGTAGTTAAAAGCACAAAAGTGAGACGTTCAAAAAAGGGAGGAAGAGAGGGTAGACACAGGAGAAGAACTTGGGAATGGAAGAAGGGAGACTAGAAGGGGAAGGGGAAAATGATCAAGTTGTGAAATATGCATGAACCAGTTTAAAAGATGAATAAAGCTTTTATGTATTGCAAACATATAATAGTGAAGGAGAAAAAAGAGAAATTAGTGCAGAATTCCTTGTTTTTGAGAAAGGATTCTGAACTAGTGGTTTGGAGCACATTAACAGGGCACACCACCCAGTGGAAGACACATTACCTGCCAGGGGGAGAATGTGCTCCTTGCCCCATTTCCTACAGGCTGCATTTGAACTTGTTGTAGAAGCATCACGTGCAGGGCGTGGGCCACAGCGTACACAGCATTGTATATATTGTAACTCGTGTCACTCATGGCCGGATCAAAGCGATTTGCAGGCAACCGTGCCAAAGAGGCGTTGGGTGTGCAGTCCTTCAGCGCACAGTCGGAATCAGATATCAAGCAATTGAAATTCCAGTACCAATACTGGTGTAAGAAAGCGTCTTCTGGGTACCGGGCGGGATTCACCGTCTGGATAAAATGTTTAAATGCAGAAATCTCCTCGTGGTGACTTGAAAAAATGAGAGTCCCATGGAATGAGTCCAGGATGAACTTTTTCCCAGTCAGGTCAGCATGCCACTGTGAGTTTGTCACCCAGACTCTCCACGTCACTAAGTGCAGCCCTATGTTATAGTTTACATCATTTAGACTCTCAGCATCATAGTAAATGATAACCACATTTACAGCAGATGATTCTCCGGCCAGGAATTCACGTTGCTGTGTATGCGACATGTATGATAGAGCATCATTTGAGATCATTTTCACAAATGCCGCACAGACTCTGCTCCTGTCCATCTCTGCTCTCACATCTGAGAGGAACTGAAGACCTTTTGGACCTTCTGTGATGACCAGCCCCACCCAGGTCCAGCTGAAATAAAGCACCAAGGACACCATGCCTTGGGGCAGAGATGTCTCCCTTGGAGCCATTTGATAGAGAGAAGGAAACTGGCCATGGTCACTCAGGACAGGGTCAAAAGAGCCAAAGGTCAACTACAAAGAAAACCGGAAATGATGTGAACAAAGTTTAAGCAAAGCACAATCATAAACATGAAAGTTATTAACAACTAGAAGGAGATACTTGTTCTCCCCGTGTATGGAATGACCTCACTTCCTCAGAGCTTTATTTTTTCAGTAACTGATCAGACTCTGACTTTGTGGAAACCTGTTTCCTTTCCCCCTCCCTCCTCCCTGCTATAGGTGAAGAAAGTTCAGGTTCCCCATTAATTTCTATGTCCTTACTGTTTGAGACTGACACCTAAACTCAGTGTCCTCCTTTTACCATCTTTGGAAACCTGAGAAAGGCAACAAAGCAGACCTGACTTCATCACACCCATCCCTCCTCACCTGAGGAAACTTGTAGAGCTCCAGCAGTGGTCCAGTTTGAGCAGCCGTTGCCCAGGACGTCCCCGTTAGCAGTGCTACAGACTTGCTCTCTCTCCCACAAATGTAGTTAGGAATCCCATGCTGTCCCGTGTGCAAAGTGAGGACATTCTGCACTGTATTCCCATGATTATACAGGGAGTTATGGGACTCATAGCCCAGAGACACATTGGGTAAAAGATGGGGACTCCCGTTGATCTCCTCAATGGCAAAAATGAAAGCAAGAACATTTTGGTAACTGTTGGGCATAAGCCTGCACAGAGAGCATAGACATCCTTAGGGAAAAGACAAAATCTTTGTCCTCAAACCCAGTGTAATACCACTTATGAATGGATTGCTTGGGTTCCTCTCCAAAATTCGTGTCCTAAAACACTAAACCTGGACATGGTGGCTTTAGAAGGCTGTGTTGGAAGGTAAGTAATATTAAATGGTTACTTAGGTCATAATGGTGAGTGTCTTATGAACAAGGTCAGTGTCCCAGCAGAGAACTCAAACAGATTCATCCTTCTTTCATGAGAGGACAAACTGACATGACCACTCATAAACTAGTATGCAGATACTCTCTTAATCTTCATAACATCCAAAAATGTAATGTAAATCATTGTCATTTTGAACATGCAGCTCCTGGTACATTTTTGTACAGAAAGCTAAGTTTAAACATTACCTGAAATCAAGATAAGCACACAGAAAATGTAATCTTTTCTTGTAAGTGCTGGCTCCTGTATTGTCATTGATCTTATATTTAACATAAACTGTACAACTTAGATTCCTGGAGGCTTTTACTAACTTCTTCCTGCATAAAGGAATTGGCCCCAATTGACAAAGGAAATGGAAGAATGGGAAAAGAGATTGGATTTATGATGGGTTTTGTAAATACTCTCTTGTCTCAAGAAATAAAACTAATGCACATATTAATATATCATTACATATTTTATATTGCAGCAGTGACATTCACAAGAAGTGCAAATATCAGTGAAGAAGGAGGAGGAGGTGGTGGAAGGTAAATGAAAGGCCTGGGACACTCAGAACAACATGGCATCTGTGAGACGCTTCTGCGGCTGCAGAACCTGGCAATCAAGGTGCCTAAGCCTCTGCCCCATGAAAGTTAACAACATGCCACCATCAAAATTCAGGAAGCTCACATCCACTTCAGAGCCCCTAAGGAGATGAGATAATGGAAAGGCAAACACATTTGGGAGAAGAATAAAGGAGAGACTGGAATGAAAATCTTAAGAACCTAAGAAGCACTGCATTGTATGGTTGTAAATTTATCTTTTTTTTTTTTTTTCAGTACTGGGGTTGAACCCATGGAGTGTCACACTGAGGTAAAACCCCAGGCTCTTCTATGTCATTAATTTGAGGCAGGGTCTCACTAAGTCACTGAGTTCCCCGGGCTAAAATCTGGAATCATCATGCCCCAGACGTCGTGAGTGCTGAGATTCCAAGCATGAGTCATTAACTTTAGCTTTATCATCCTTTTTCATTTTAATTGTAAAAATAGTACTGATGCAAAAAGCACCCTCTATGGCAGTGCTTATTCTAAACAGCACCTCTTCAAATCACCTACGGCTTCCAGCTTTGAGCCAATGAGAAGTTCCTCCTAGACATCTAATTCAGCAAGAGAGTCTCTTTCTATGATTTTTAATCATCTTTTCTGTTGAGACTTGTTAATGACTGCACTAATCCTGACAATGTTCCCTCTGTGGTTAAGAAGAATACATAGTCTTTTTCTTATTGCCCTATTGCAAATAGAACCCAGGACCTTCTCCATAGCAGACAAGTGTTCTAGCATGGAACACGTCCCAAGCACTGAACATTGTCACATTGCACTTTAATTGTCAGAGTGAGAACTCTGTAAATAACACATTTCTCTTGGTAATTTGAATTTTAATATCACTAATACACAGTCCTTTCAGAAAGCGTTGTTGGAATCCCTCAACATAATTTCATGAATTTTCCTACTGTCGCTTCTTGTTGCTCTTAACCCCACTAATCTCTGCTCTCCACCTCTTCATCTCAAGCCCTGCATCTGTTTTTCTTTTTGTATTTAAATGTTAAATTTGTAAGATGGCAATTAATATTAGTGATGATTTCAGTCTCCACAAAATTATAAATGAAATAGGCCTTTTCTTTATCATTCTTTATCATGCATTTTATACATTCAATTCACCTGAAATTAATAAAATTACTATAGATGCATGCTCATTTGTATTTGCCCAATATCTTTGTAGTTATTGTCCTATTATATCTTTGAACTATCCATAGTTCTTTTAATTTAAATATGATTCTCACAGATACGTTTATATCAAATTTTTCATATAGAGGCTGAAGGAATTTATAGACTAGATTGATCTAAACTAGGTATTTGCTCTACTAGGAAATTCTTGAGTTAAACAGAACAGAGAAAATAAAGAAGTGTTTGTTTTTCAAATAGCTAAAATAATCTTATCAATACAATAAAATTTAAACAAAAAATTGTTTTAGGCTGGGCACGGTGGTGCATGCCTATAATCCCAGCACTCGGGAGGCTAAGGCAGGAGGATTGTTGTGAGTTCGAGACCAGCCTGGACTGCAAAGTGAGCTCACGGCCAGTCTGAACTGCATAGTGAGACCCTGTCTCAAAAAGACAAAAAAAATTGTTCTAATGATATCATAAAAATTTGATAGCATTTAAAATGTTCTGTCACTTTTCTGAAAGAGGAAAACCTATCTCCGGAAACATATACAGCATTCAGTATTAATCAGCACCTGCTTCTGACTGAACACATTAGTTACAAAGAAATATATTTCTTTGTCATTGTATTTTAAATGTTACTAAATAAAATCCCTGTTCATAGTCATCCATCTGGAGAGGTACAGGAGCTGATGGATATATTATAATCCGGTTGATTCACTTATGTGACATGTAAGTAGAAATCAGGACATCATACTGCATCTCACAAATACAATTACTACTTGAGAATTAAAACTATTTCCAAAAAGTTAATCAGAAAAGAGAAGGCATACAGAATGGAGAAAACGTTTTGGCAGTTTCTCCTCAGACAGAGGTCTAACATCTGGAACATGTGAAGAACTCGAAAATGCTAAACCACCTGAAGTTAAAGACCCAATCAAGAAACGGGCTGGAAAAATGAACACACACTTCAGAGGAAAAAATACAAATGGATGACAAACACATGAAAAAATGCTCAACATCCCTGGCCATTAGAGAAATGCAAATATAAACAACCCTAAGTCTCCTTCTTACTCCAGAAAGAATGGCAATCGTTAGGACATCAACAAGTGCTGGCAGGGCTGGGGCACAAAGGAGCCCTCCTGCGCTGTTGGCAGGAATGCAAATAATACAGCCACTGTGGAAATCAGAATTGAGATAGGAATTCCATATGACCCAGCTCTTCCTCTGCTAGGTGTCTTCCCCAAAAGGCTTAAGTCGTCATCCTAAAGAGACGTTTGCATCCCAGTGTTTAGAGCAGCACAACCCCTAATAGCTAAATCCTGAAAGCAGCCTGCATGCCCACCATCAGTTGATTGGATAAAGGAAATGCGGCATCTGTATATAATGGAATACTACTGTGCTGTGAAGAAAAACGAATTGGAGATGTCTGTTGGAAAATATAATATCGAGTGAAATGCATCAGACACACAAGTTTAAATACCGCATGGTAGTTCTCACCTGAGTTAGGCAAAATACAAAGAAAATGATAGGGAAGCCATAACAGGAAACAAGGGCAAGGGTTGAGAGGAGAGGAAGGGAAAATGAGAGGAAGAAAGATATGCCACATACGGCAACCTAGTAACTCCAATTAATGTAAACAGCATACGCATAACAGGAGCTAAGACAAGCGATCTCAACAAGCATGAAAAAGGCGATGGAGAACCAGAGGAAAAGCGGGGAAGGGATCAAAGGGGAAGGGGACTCAGAAAGACATGCGCATATGCACACTGTCCAAGATGACTGCAAACTGCGTGGACTGCAAAGATGTACTAATAAGAAAGAAAACAAAACGTTAAAAACTAAAATTAATCAAAACCATACAAAAGCGCCATTAAGTTAAAACTTAGATTGGGTTTGAATAAAGCAGAAGTGAGTCACAGCCAGGGTGGGTGAAGGGCAGACACAGAAGTTCACAGTCTGTTCACAGCACTGGTGGCAGCTCCTGTCGCTTCGGACCTGACGTCACAGAAAGTATAAACCACACTAGCAAAGCAAGCGATCAGCTCTGAACGCCATGGGATGGAGACCTTTAAGGACCTGCGCATAAGAAACCTTGCTAACTCTGGGCCGGGGATAAAGCTCAGCAGCACAGCGCCTGCCTGGCAAGCGTGAGGTCGCGAGTTCGAGTCCCAGGACAAAAAAAAAGAAAAAGAAAAAGAAAACTCTGAGAATGTATGTTTCTATTTGCACTAAAATCGCTTACTATCGCCCTGTAGCTCCTAACCACAAAATATATATACTACTAAGTGTATATAATGTTGTAAACAGCTTTGGATGACAATGGATAATATACATGTGTCATGAGCCAGAAGAGAAGACAGAGAATGACTTATGCATGTATTCACTTCTATTTATAAATGCGTACGTGTATATTCTTTGTACCCCAGACTTGGTATTGAAAATCAGATGACTACTAAATTGATTTACTGATGAAGAAATATAAAGTACTGTGAGAGAAAATGTTGATTCATATGCTCACATTTAATACAGAATACATCTGAAGGTGTCTAGTTTCTGAAAACTAATAAAAGTACTACACCTAAGTAACGTACAAAATTCTAGATTATATTGCACAATTAAAAGGAAGAAACAAAAAGAAAAAATGATGCTTTTCACTGCTAAAAAGCTAATGACTACTTTCCATAAAGATATGCAGAAATGCTAGCCATAATCCAGTGAAACATTTTAAAAATACTTTGCAGCCAAATGTTTCTTTTCCTAAACAGGTAAAATATTTCTAAAACAGTGAGTAAGCCTATAGTTAGTTTTTAAAATTAGGGGCTGGGGATTTAGCTCAGCGGCAAAGCGCCTGCCTGGCAACCACAAGGTCGTGAGTTTGGTTCCCGGTACTGGAGAAAAACCAAAAAAA
>NW_004955524.1:3552783-3571017 GCF_000276665.1 Chinchilla lanigera | reverse complement strand
CTGCCTAGCAAGCGCAAGGTCATGAGTTTAATTCCTGGTACCAGAAAAAAACTCTAAAACTTAAAAAAAATAAAATAAAATAAAATAAAATAAAAATTAGTAAAAGGAACATATTCAGTGAAATGTTCTCAAGATAATGCATGAAGACATAATCTAATCATTAATAAAACCATATAAATATATATTGAGAGACCATTTCCACACATCAAACAGGCCGTTTTCCATCTAACGTTGAAGGAAACAACACCCTCCTGCATGGCTGGGGAAATTGGTCTTTATTTTGTTTCTGCGTTCCGTGAGAACACACAAGTGCTTTAAAATATAAATAAATCTGAACCCAGCCATTTCCTTTGCTTGTATTCATTCATTGTACGTGGAAAGCACATATCCAGGTACTGGGGTCCAGTCGGCATCCAGCAGCTATCTCTTATACTGCTACTTATGAAAACACAGAAGAAGCAACCAATTAGAGAATTTGAAACACCCAAAAATTAGCAAAAGTAAAATTCTTACACTGAAGAGATGTAATTTTATGGGGACATAAAAGTTATCCGCAAGATAGTGATAGGAATAGGAACATATACTTTGTTATGTAAAAAATAAGTAAAAGCAAGACAGAGGCATAATAACCCTACTCATAATATATTGATAGTTATGTGTGGGAATATCCAGGGCATTATGAAAATCACCTTATAAATACTGTAGCCAGTACTTGCTTTGACAGCATACACACTAAAATTATTGTGGCCTTCACATTTATGAACAGGTGGGCCACATTCTCCTTCAAAAATATTACATTTACATTTTGCAACATAAGTTGCTATAAAGAAAAATATATTATGTTTATATATTTATATATATATGCAAGTTTTTATAAGTTCTTTTCTTTTTCCTTCTAATAATATAAACATTCCATGATTCTCTAAAGATGTTTTCCTAATGGATAAGTCAACCTGGGTATAAAGACCTCCTGGACAGGAAGGATGTTCTTCTCGGGCACGGACAGGGGTACAGGACCTGCTTCTGGAAAAGCCCGCCTTCCACAGCACAGAAGTTCCCTGAGCAGGGGGAGTGGACAGCAGAGGACCAGTGGAAGAGCCGGCAGCCTCTCGTTTCCTCTCCTCCTCTCTTCTGAGGACGAAACCCAAAGTCTCCCTCCAGCACCCTTGGAATAGCTTTGAAATTGCACTTCACTTGATAATGACCGCCAGTTCCTCATTCTCTACTCTTCCCAAATGTTTGCTGGCCACACTGGGCTTCCTCCAGCTAGAACCCTCTATGACAGTGTGGCCAGAATTCCTCACTAGCCCACTGCTGTCCCTCGGTGATGTATGCCTCAGTGACCTCCATGGTGCACTTGCCCTGTGAACCCATTCGCCTGTGCAGAATTCAAAGTCCAACCCGATGCCACCTCCCCAGTGCAAAGCGCCATTGCGGGGGGCCCTGAGGTGATGCCCCAATTAGACAAAACCCTTCTTATCATTTTCAACAAGTGCCATGAGTAATTTTTAGCACATTTCCGGGGGTTCAGAGCACAGCTCCCTGACCTCACTCATTCAAAACACCTGCAGATCTGTCTGCTAGCTCAGAAACAAGAATCAGCAGCAACCATCAGAATCAAAGTTTGCACCTTACACAAAGAGCAACATCAAGCACGTTCTGGACAATAATGGGGAAATAAACATCCCGGGTGTAGTGACAAAGATTTAAGATCACACCCACTTAGGAGGCTCTGATATGATGGTAGTACGAGCCCCATACATTGCTGCCAACCTGTGTAACACAACACTGCCTTATCTCAAACACAAAGATAACAGGAAATTATCTAGGAACCAGAATTATAATCACAAGAAAGGATATGAGATAAGTACGGGGACGAATGTCACGGAGATGCCACAAACCCTAACTCTACCAACCCCGCTTCCAAATGTAGGCAAAGACCACCGGCAGCTCTCGCGCGTTCGGTCATCAGCTACTATTCTTTCCGTGCCCTCCCCTTTTCTCATGGAATATCCTGACACTTTGCAAGCTCCGTTTATTAATCAATTTTTAACTACAGACCTACTTTGGTAGCAACTACAAACAGAGGCTGTGCATGAGAGCCAGAATCAAACTGGAACATACATTCTCACACAGTACAGATCCCTCGCTCTGTCCTGGCTGCATCTCTGTGTGTTGTGGGTCCCCCGGCATGAAAGCCTCACACACAGATTCTCTGAGAGTGCAAGTGAGCTTCTGCGGTGAGGCGTCTGCTGATGCAGGGGTGCAGTAACACGAGTAAGGAGGAAAGGAATTTTGGGTATGAATAAGCGAGATGATAGTCAACCCTGGTCTTTACGAAATGGGCACTTGCCTTCAGCCACAAAGTACTAAATTCAACCCAGTGACTGTGATTGCATTTCTAGTGGGCATGGCTCCGTGCTGTGGAGTGGCAGCTCAGGTACGAAAAGGCGGATGTGTGATATACTAAGGCGGAAGGTGGTGTCTTCCACTTTCTAAAGAAAAAAACCGAATAGAGAAAAAATACAGTTCTATTCAGCCCTCCGTGGGATAGAGAACATAGAGCATTTATCTATCCAAACACAGACAGTTATTCTAGGAATTATCCACCCTGAGAATAAAGCAGGAAATGAATAAATGAAGATCTCACTTACGGCATATCAACGAAGTCCTTGCTGGGCCCTATATGAGTCATACCAGAGAAGTATACCCGCAGGAAGAGGGAGAAGAAGCCCCCGATCACCACATCGCCGTCCTTGTGCACACCCGCAGTACTGGGGGAAAGGCAGCCTTCCCTTCCGGAGCAGCGCACTAAGAGGAGCTGAAGCGGGAAGAGGGTGCGACTGACAGGGAACATGTTAGAAGCACCTGCACAGGTGCAAGTCTGAGCGAAGACGGAGCCGGCGGCGCCAGCCAGAAAAACGCGTTCGTGGTGTGAACGTGTGAGTGTCTCACGGCTTCGACTCAGGTGCATGCTGTAATGAACCTGACGCTTTCTCAGCCAAGGCTACTTCAGTCCTTGGGGGAATTTCCACCTCTTCCCCCTGAAGCTCTGCGTCTGCAGTCTGGCGTCCAGGAGAAAAAAAAAACAAGCTTGAAATTATATTCAAGGATCATCCCGTCCCTCCCCAGGCACAATTATTTCATCAAAGTCTACTGGTAGGAAGGTCCCAGGAGCCATCCTCTCTGCACCCAAATTTCTGCCAAGTCAGTGTCCATGGGCCATTGACGTCAATGACGTCACATGGGACATTGCAAACAGCTTGCAGCAGAGGATTCATTGTTCCGTGTTGAAACGGCCTGGAAAGGCAAGGGCCCAGGCAAGGGGGTTCGGGATTACATCATCCGGAGGCCAGTACAGTAGGTTCTACCCGCACACTCCCAGCGTTCAGCGCAGCTACAAGCATTCCCTCTACGGCCCGTGCGTGTCTGTGTCCATTTCACATGTTCAAAAATATTAAGTCACACACATTCCCCATCACCTGTGGAGCCAGTTATTACACTGAATCAACAAATTCCAAATTAGCAACACAAGGTCAATGCAGAAAGAAGGTGCATTTCTGAAGCCTAAACACTGACGTCCTTCCTACCGCTCAGTTCTTTGGAACGTTTAAATCTACTGTTTAACGGATTGTGATGATCCACTACCCTCCCTACAACCTTGCATTTCCCCGTTACTTATGCTTATGTGAAAACACTGCCATGTGAAAGAAATCCTTTTCTTTCCTCTTAAGCAAAGGAGCAAATCTGAACAGTACTTTAAAAAGCAGTATTTTTAAAAGGGAACAATGGCAACACAAGTTACATAGTTCAGTTCATATTAGAAGTGGAGTCTTTAATTTTAAGATTTCTTAATGGTTTGAGATGTTTATCTAATTATTATACCCCCCAGTAGATTGGACAAGATCGTATTTATAGCTCCCCATGTTTATATGTTTTTACTATTCCAATAATCTATCAGTATTTGTTCTTTTAATCCATCAGCCACAATTTATCCACTTTCAACTTCCCAGAAAATGCCAAAGCAACTGGCTACCCTAAAGCAAGAGGTTTAACATTGGTACTTATTCCACATACAAGTAAGTAAAAGTAAAGGGAAGTCAGAGAAGGGGGTGGTTCTCAACAGTTCTCTAAATAGAGCATAAAAATGTATTGTTACATGGAGTACATGTTATATAATGATTTAAAATGCAGATATATTTACATATTCATTGAAATACTGACTCAGGACATCTGAGGTAGGACCCATAAACCTGAATTTGAGCCAGCAACAGAGATTTTGCCCTCAATTTAAAGTACAACTACCTTGATCACCTTTACTGTTTCATACAGTTACCCTTGCTAGCCACGTAAATACCAACCCAAGCATTCAGATTTCAGGATGCATTTAAAGATGACAGTGCAATTCATTTCACCTTGTTCTAATGGGGGTGAACCTATAGCATGCTTGTGGTTTTCCTTTTAAGACAAGAGATGTCAATGTATGAGTTGTTTTTTCTGAACTAAAATCTCAGCATTTGGATTTCATTGCAGTGTTGGCACTTCACAATAAGTGGGCTTCTGAGTACAGTCACTTGTTTAATGCATTTCCCGTGAAGCTGTATTTACAAGTACCTAGTTAACTTAAAAAGTATTCATGTTGCGAATTTGAAGTCAAACACTTCGAGCTAAACTGTCTGGATTCCAAGTTTTATAAAAAAGATTTTAAACAATTTCAATAGGAATGTTCCTTGTAAAATGACATTATACTTTATGGGATCTATTTATGTGATAACATTTGCCAGGTATAATATTATTAAAGTATAATTCTCCTATCACCTACTTCAATAAGGGGAGCAGCGGTCTTTAACAGAAACGCTGGGCTGTGTCCTTACTCTGCTGGGTACTGCTGAAGGGATTTATAATCACTTTAGATCAAAATACCTACACTGCTGAAAAAAACACCAGGCTGTTACTAAAATAATATTGAGGTAAGAGGAGTGAGGTGATTGTCTCTTGTATGAACAGTCCTTTTGATCTTGATAACAATGATATTTAGAATGACAGAATGATACCTATTACATATTGGGATTTTTCTCTTATGAGGTAAAACCCAAATTGAAAAATTCTATACATGTGATAATGAATTCTGACCTGTGTCAAAAGGAAGTTTTTGCTTTCTCTGAAACAACTGAATTAGCCTATAATTATGGAAACTAATAATTTGTATTACCATAAAGATATAAAGGAACAGTATTTTGCAATAGAGATCAGCCCAGGATTCTAGCTGTCATGGCCGCTATACCTATTACAATTGCCCGGAAGAGTCTTCCTCTCCATGCTTTAACAAGTAGCATTGAATTCTTTTCTTTAACAACTTAGGGATTTTTACAACAAGATATCTACTACATTTATTTTTCTAAATGTATCAGCTGAGGAAGCACAGCTTGTGCTGAAGGAACAAAGTCCCACAATTTTATTTCTTACTTGTTCTACACATTTGCACAACAAGTGGATTCTGTTTATCATCATCTTCCAGGCACTTGGGCTAATGAACGTTGCACCTCAGTGTTCCCAACCCCCACAGCAGCTGGAGGAGACGTGATGACTCGTGCTGTAGACTGTGAGCTCACGCATTATTAGTCAAAGAAAAAATTTCCTCTAAGCATAAAAACAGACCCCTCTTTAGTAGATGCTCGTGAATCTCAATAAGAAGATCACATTCCCTCAGTCCAAGTCCCAGTGATAGAAGAGAAGGTGAGACCAGCGCTAAGCATTTCCCTTTCTCCTGTGATTGTGTTGCAGAATTCAAGAGAACAGAGAGACCACAGGAGAAAAGGAGGATTTATTTTAGGTGGACACTGGCTCAGCAGGGCTGAGCCCTGAGCAAAGGAAGGGCTCTAGATTTACTCTTGTTTGGGGGTGGGGAGTTTAGTCTATTCGGTGGCATGAAGCTTGTGGGGAGGCAAGCAGGTTTACAGAAGCAGGACAAAGGCAGTTTGTCAAGCTGTGACGGTTTAAAACTTAACACACTCCAGTGGCCTTGCTCAGGTAAGAACAGGATGCTTGAGAGCAGGAGGTTGTAAAATCTTACGTGCCCGGACAAGGTACTGATTTTATCTGTATTAGAACAAGGAAAATTAGCCATTGGGATGGGGAAGTCTAAAGGTAAATTATTTAGATGGGAGAAATTTATTTTTTCTCCTTTTAAGTGCTGCTTCATTCCCCCATTTGATACTTTCTATAAATGAGATTTAATAGAGAACATTACCATCATTATTTACCCTAAATGGTGTGGGGGGTTGTCTCCCTATTGGGCAGAGGGAAAATATAACAAAAAGGAAAAGAGGTGTGTTTTCTTATACCTCCATGCTGATCCTTGTATCAGTCAGGGTCTACTAGAGGAACAGATATAATACAAGATAAACAAATGTACAAGAAATTACAAGTTTGGCTTACAATGGTCAGCTACAGAGTTGGATGAGGAAGCGTGCAGAGGGTGTCTGCACGCTGGAGATTGAAGAGCCCAGCCCTGGGCCTGGAGCTCACTGCAGTGTCCGTGCAAGTCTGTATCAAAAGGCTGATGGGTCTGCAATGGGATGCTGAAGAATCTACAATGAAGGCCAGAGAGCCAACACCAAAAGGCTGAAGAGTCCAGACAGAAGCCCAACAGTCTGCACCAGAAGCCAGGAGACGACCAAGCTGAAGGCGAAGACCAGAGCTCCTCTGAAGAACCAGCAGCCAGTCCTTCCTCAGTTCCTTTTTTTAAGCAGTCTACGGGCTCTGGGGAGGTGGGGGTGTCGTCCTCCACACCCACACCCTCTAAATGCCTGCCTCTTGCACAGGCTCAGGATGAATACAAATTAAGCACCCAGGACCCCTTCTGAGTTGCATAGTTAACCTTCTTAACTTCTCAAATTAACACAATAAACAACATCCCAGAAGGGTATGGGTGTGTCCTTTTCACCGGAAGAGGCAGAACTGCTGAGTCATTTAGCCAAACCTCTAGACTCCCCAAGTTGACACAATGTATCAACCATAACAATCCTCAAGCTTCAGCTGTGCATAGGCTGGTCAGCTTCCAGATTGACCAGAGGAGGACTACCATTCCTGGTGGTGGCTCTGTCTCATCATAGGATCAGCTGGTTCAGATGGTCTGGATCCTGGTCGATGGTCCACCTATCTTTGGCTGCCAATTTTAGCCAACTATTATGGATCCAAGGCTCAGTTCCTGTAATTTTAACAGCAGTGGGGATAGATAGAGTATGGGGCCCATCACATATGAGCCCCAAGATTGTTGGATCCTATTTCTTGACCCAAACAGAATCCCCAGGCTTGAAGGGGTATATCGGGTCTGTCAGACTTATGAGCACCATTTTTTTGTACATAGCCATGGACAGCTTGCATGTCTACCCCCAAAGCCTGTATCTATTTGTGGGGGCATAATTACTCTAGTTCACAGAGATCACCCTTGATTTTACCTATGGTGGGGAGTGGCTGGTCAAACAAGATCTCATGAGGGAATACCCAGTTTGTTTGGTGAGGGTGAATCTGACTTGAAGGAGGACCACGGACAGGACCTGGTCCCATTTCAAGTGGGTTTTTTAGCAATATTTTTCTAGCAATTGTTTGAGTGTCCAGTTCGTGTGCTCCATCTTTCCTGAGTTCTGTGGCTGGTAGGCTGTGCATAGTTTTATTTTATTTTTAACATCTGTGTGAGCTTCTGGACTATCTCAGCCATGAAGGCCAGTCTACTGTCTGACCCCAAAGTCAGGAGTACTCAGAATCCTGGGGCTATCTCTCTTAACAGTGCCTTTGTCACCTCTCACATCTTTGTTGTGCAGGTGGGGAAGGTCTTACCCACCCTGAGAAGATGCAGACAAGCCCCAACACATATCAATGCTCCTCCTGCTCAGAGCATTTCAGTGAAGTCCATGAATAAGTTTTCATATGAGTAGTACCTATATCCAGAATACCCTGGGTCAGGGGGGCCCTTGCCTTGGTTTGTTGCGAGCACAGGTTAAGCATTGCTCACAAACAGCTTGAGTGATGGCAGTAAGCTCTACATAGAAATGATAACCAGGTAATGTCTCCAGTAGCGCTTTTCCCAGATGAGACCCTTAGTGGAATTGTCTTACAAGCCTGGGCGCCATCATTCCAGGGACGGCCAGTCTCCCATCACAGAATCTCACCATCTTTCTTTGATATAATTTCCAGATTCCCAGACAAAGCAGGTTTTTTCATTTGGGGAATAGTTTGGAGTCTCCAGGAGAGGAGGCTCTGGGATGAGGGGCATAGTCAGGGTCCCTCTTTCAGGCTGTGGGGCCATCACAGCAGCCCACTTTGTTTCTCTGTTCCCTCTGGCTTCTAATATTCCAGTTAGTTGGTGTTTTGTAGTTTTGTCTCTATGTTATGTTGCGATGTCTCTAGGATTATTGCACTGGGCATGTCCGCGCTCTGTCTGTCACAGTTGCTTCTCCGCATCTTTGACCTGCAGTTGCTGTTCCTCCAGCGACTGCAGAGCCCTTTGCTTTTGTCCAGTTTTCTCACCCTCAGCATTCACATGCAGCACCCACTCTTTCTCTCTTGATGTGTGTGTTGGCTCCTGCTGTATTTTTCTCCATACGCATCTAGCCTCCTAGTGCTCCTTGGCCCAGCACGTGCCTCTGTCAGCTGCTTCCGTTGTATTTTGCTTCTTCCACCTGCCAACGAGACTCACACACTCACGTGGGTTTTTCCCTCTGTCTCTAATGACTTCCGGGAAGCACCTTGGTCAGCTGTACCTGCAGAGCTGACTCCGGTTTTGTTTGCTCCCACAGGTGCTGAGCCTCTTTTACCTTGGCCTTGAGCTGCTTGACTTCCTCCAGGGCAGCTGTGTGTTGCTTTGTGGCTTTTTCTTCAACTTGCAGGCTCTGTGGTACGTGTTCTCCAGCCTCACAGCACTGTTGTTTTTCATCTGCTGCCAGCTGTCACTGCCGACCATCCTCCAGTTCTGTCTGCTCCTTTCTGCACAATGTGTTGTTGGCATTGCTACAGATAAACCTAAGCTCCAGGTTTAGCTCTGCCTTGCTGGCAGTAGCTTTCTCAAAGCTCATATTTAGTGCAAGGATCTCTTCCTCCACCTGTCACCACTGCCTCAGTGTGTCCTTCACTGGTCCCTTCTGTCACTCGAGCACACTCTTCACTGTCTTGCACAGCTAGGCAGGGCTCAGTGTCAGCCTCGTGTTGTGTTCTCATTTTTCATCCCTGTGGCCCCAATAGGGTTGAACTTTTATCTTTTTATTTGTTTGTTTTAGGCTCAGTGTAGCCCACAAGTGTTTTAAAATATGTCTTTAGACAGGGCCATATCGTGCAGGTTGAGCCATGAACTATATTTAACCATGAATCAAGGGAAGAAAATTGGTTAGGTGACCCGGCAGTCCTCTGTCCCACGTCATCACCTGATATACATGCCCAGAAGTTTTTCTATCTGTCGTCTCTTTAGGCAGTCATTCAACATGAAAGGAGGGCAAATTAACTTCACAAAGAGTTTTAAATAGTGCTAATGACCACACATACACTTATTCCCCCTACATAATTGTATCTCATCTGTGCAGTAACAAAATGTTTACTTAATCAAACCCGGTAGATGGTTACAATTGTGGGCATGTTAAAGACAAAGTCAAATATGAGAGCTGAGACCTGGGAAGGAGTGGTGGGTAGAGCCAGGACCATAGTCCCCTTAGTCCTTTTGAGCAGCAAGGAGCTTTTAGATGGAACAGCCCGGGCTCTACCAAACCAACAAGCAAACATACAATTTTTTTATAAAACTACTCCACAAGCTTTTTTTTGACACATGTGAGCTCTCCAGTTTCGTCATTATCTCTCTCTTTATCTTTCTAGCAGGACAAAACTTTTATCATACAAAAATCTTCTCATATCAAAAGCATACCTCTTATTCTTATAGCTTTTTTATATTTTTTTATCCCACTTACTATAAACTTTTCTTAACAAGCTTGGCTACACCTGCTTGGACTAAGCAGCTACCGTTGCTTTTGTTTTCCCCCTTTGGTCTAAGATTGCTGCATTTTAAATTTGTCTTGCTGCCAATAAATAGACTTCTAAGTAACCTTCAGTGTTCTTATCTTAAGCCAATAGAGAGCAAAGAGAAAGTTAACCCTGTAATCGTAGTTTGAGACTTTACAATGTACAAGAAATGTTTTAAGAATATTCATTATTGTGGGGGAGGTTATATAATGGAGTACTACTGAGCCATAAGGAAGAGTAAACTCGAGACCTTTACAGGTAAAAGGGTGCAATTCGAGACCATACTCATAAGTAAAATAAATCAGACCCACATGTTTACACATCATATAGTCTTAATAGTGTGAGAAGCTTAACAAGTAAATAGGACCCAAAATGTGCAATAGATAATGTGAATTGGGAAGACACTGTTCAAAAAAAGCGAAACTCTAATGGGGGAAGGAAGAAAGGAAGGAGGGGAAATACATAGATAGAGATAAACAAGATAGCTCAGATAGATATACTACTGTTTTCTCTCAGTTCATTGACAAGAAATGTGTGTGCTAATATTGTTTGGACAATATCTCATGCTTGGAACCAGGAGTGGTGGTACATGCCTATAATCCCAGCACACAGGAGGCTGAGGCAAGAAGATCATTGCAAGTTGGAGGCCAGCCTGGACTACAAAGTGAGCTCAAGCCCAGCTTGAACTGCATAGTGAGACCCTGGCTCAAAAAGACAAAAAAAATCTCATGCTTAAATCTCATACCCTGAGTAATTGGAAGCCAAAAGTAAATTTATCAGTTAGATAAGATTTGTAGCCCAACTTTTCTTTGTCCAGGAGAACTTTCCTCATGGTAAAGAGGGATTGAGCTCCCTGTGGTCCCCTTTTTGGTTTTGGGGGAAGCAGAAGATTCTGAACACCTTTTTGTAACCTTTTAATTACTTTTTTTGAACCAAGGATAAGGTTGGTCTTTACTATATATTCTGATGGGGTGGGTTTCATTGCTTTTTTTCTCCATATTTTCCCTGTTATAGCATGGATCACTCCTTTAATTACTTCTGTTTTAGGCCAATTAGATCCTCTCCCCTTTTAAGAATTTATCCCCTATTTTTTGAGCCAGGAGCTCCCACAATTTTCAAGTTCTGCCAGGGACCCCAGTCCTTTTTCCCTCACTAATGACCCCCGGAAACCCATGTGGCCCTGTAATATTCATCCCTCTATAGGCCAACATCCTGAGCATGGTGTCTTGGGTGCCAGCTTCCTGACCCCACTGGTGTTCCCTGCCGATCTTCCTGTAAACTTTCCCCTGGGCCAGCAGGGTGCAGCAAGGAAGTGCTATCCCCAGGGATCCTGAAGCCAAAAGAAGGAGACCCTGGAGCTGACCATGCTCCTTTGTTTCACCCCACAGAGTGCAAATCCCACAGCCACCAGCACTGGAGCGCTGGCCAGCGTGCCTTCCCCACACTTGGACCCCTAGCACTCCCAGCATCTGCTTCTCACTCTCTGAAATGAAAAAATGACCCCTGCCACGTCCCTCCAGTCTTGGCAGGCACAGCTGTGCCTAAGTCTCTCAGCCCTGTCCCTTTGCCCTAGCTCAGCTGCCAGACCAAACAGCTGCTCCGGCAGCTCCCAGCCCTGGTCCCAGTCCCCCTGCCGGTCACTGTCATCACCCAGTCCCACTCTGCCCAAGCCGCCTGCCTGTGACACCCCACCTACCCCTCCTGCTGCACTAAGGCCAAACAGCTCTCCTCACGCCTCTGCTCCCGCTTCTTCCACAGACACTCGGTGCACCGCAGCCCTCCAGGTTTTCAGTCCCTTGTCCCAGCCTGGGTGTAGGTTTCATCTGAACTTGTCTACCTCGGACTACGAGGTACACCTCTTAAGAGCCACTCTCACTGCAGGCCACTCGCACCTCTCCTGCCAGCCGTCTTGCTGTGGGGCACTCTCACACCTCTTCTGAGCCGCTCTCATCGTCTTGACTTGTGGTTGTAGGTTTCGTCTAACTTAATCCAAGTCACATCACTCAGTACACTCCAAAACATGATCAAGCTTCCCTTCCATCCTTATGGGACAAGTTCTGCCTTGGACCCCAAAACCTTACCATGGTCCTGTAGAGCACTGTTCTAGAATTGCTCTGTAGCCCCATAGGTTC
Organism: Chinchilla lanigera; assembly: GCF_000276665.1. Lineage (NCBI taxonomy): Eukaryota > Metazoa > Chordata > Mammalia > Rodentia > Chinchillidae > Chinchilla > Chinchilla lanigera. The sequence continues at coordinate 3,558,880 of NW_004955524.1, read as the reverse complement.
TGTTATCCTGACAAGAGCGAACACCAGGCTGCAGGAAAACCAATGCCCTCTCTGAATTTAAACTTCACCTGGTGGCACCAGAGGTCGTGGAGGCTCCCCCAGCTTGAATCCCCTGGGACTGCAGGCAAAAGAGACAGCAAAATTGTCATCTTCCTTCATCAAAAACCTACTAGTAGGGGCTGGGGATTTAGCTAAGCAGCAAAGCGCCTGCCTGGCAAGCGCAAGGTCGTGAGTTCGGTTCCCGGTACCGGAGAAAAACCAATAAACCAAAAAAAAAAAAAAAAAAAAAAAAAAAAAAAAAAAAAAAAAAAAAAACCTACTAGTAGAGGTTCCATTTCACCCAGCTAGTCTCCTTTCTAGTATCTTCCCAAAAGAATTAAAAGTATCATACAACAGCAATACATGCACTCCCATGATTATAGCAGCACAGTTTGTAAAAGCTAAATTTTGGAAACAACCCAAACACTCTTCAACTGACAAGTGGATAAAAAACATGTGGTTTTTTTTATACAACAGAATACTACTTAGCCATAAGGAAGGATAAACTTGAGACATTTATAGCTAAATGGATGGACCTTGAGACCACACTCCTGCTGGGGATTTAACTCAGAGCTGCAGTGCCTGCCCAGCAAGCGTGAGGTCCTGAGTTTGATTCCTGGTACCCCTCCAAAAAAGAAAAAAAAAAAAAACATGTGCAGGAGACCATACTCTTCACTGAAATAAATCAGACACATATGTGTAAATATTGCATTGTTTCCTTGGTATGAGAAACTGAAAGGGTAAATAAAAACCAAAAGGTATAACAGATATTGTGAAATATGAAGTAATTGTTCAAAGGGAAAGAGGAATTAGGGTAGGGGATGGAAGAGAAAAGAAAAAATGAGAAAAGAAGGTTAACATGGAAACAAAGTTTTGTAAATGACAAGGGAAAGAGGGGTTAAAGAGAGGGGAAGAAACAGGCAAAAAAAGAGGAACTAAGATACATCACGTACAGGTACAAATTCCCTATGATGAAAGTGATCACTATGCATATCTAGGGCTGGGGATATAGCTCAATGGCACAAATGCCTGCCTGGCAAGTGCAAGGTCCTGAGTTTGATTCCTGGTACCAAAAAAAAGTATATCTAAATTGTATGAATAAACTTAACTTTTAAAATATTGTCCTCTCTCATCCCTTCATGACTGCCAAGAAATACTGCAGAATTCAAGAGGCTGGAAAGACTTGGGTAGCAACAGGAGGATTTATTTTAGGTGTGCACTGATGCAGCAGAATCGTGTCCAAGGGCTGAGCCCCAAAGAAAAGCCTCTAGTTTTATACATGTTGTTGACAGGGCCTTGGTCTACCCGTGGCATGAAGCTTGTGGGTGGGCAGGTGGGTTTACAGAAGGAGAACAAAGGCAGTTTGTCAAGCTGTGAGAGCTTTGCTGCTTAACACATGCCAGAGGCCTTGATCAGGTAGGAACAGGATGTTGTGAGAACAGGAGGTTATAAAACCTCAATTACAGGGACAAAGTTACTGATTTTATCTGCATTCGAACAAAGAACAGCAGCCCTCAGAGTGACAAAGTATAAAGGGGAATTATTTAGGTTGGGGAAACATTTTTTTTCTCCTTTTAAATCCTCTTTCCTTTGAGGAAATGATGGCTGGAGCTCAGCGCCATGGCCAGGAGAGGTTCACGTTCAGAGCTGCCGGTTCACCTGGAAGATTCACTGTGACTACTGCTAGGTGACATGGCCCACACCGCTGGGGGCTCTGCCTGGGCAGTCACTCAGCCTCGGTTTCCCTTCCCCTCCTAGTACACATGCAAGAGGCATGGATGGAGAGAGTGTGGCCTGACCTCTCACCCTGACAGTGTGATTTTAAGGGTCCAGGATTCTTTTTTTATACCTTGTCTACCCTCACACTCTATTCTCAGCCTAGCAAGCCATCCTATTTAAACAGGCCTGATCAATTATATGTTAAAAACTTGTAGCTGATAACAAATGAGTGGTGCCCCTCAAGAGATACAATTCCAGTGAGAGCCAGTGCCATAAGTCAAATGCATCCCTCTCTGGCTTAGGGGCCCCCCATACAGTTCTGCCCCAGGAAGACAGGGGAGGGGAGGTGGAATGAGGAAGGAGCTGCCAGGTCTGGGCCTTGAACCAAGCACTCCATTTTCCCAGTGTAAAATTGTGCAGAACGGTGTCTGTCACTGGGAAAAGCCACTGATGACACAGAACTCAAAAAATATTCCTTCTTCTCCACCCCATCTGTCTTGCTTACTTTTCTCTCTGCTGGTAGAAAATACTTGATGCCCAAAGTTAAGAAAGGAAAGGTTCACTTAGCTCACAGTCTGTGGAGGTTTCAGTCCATACTCAGCTGGCTCCAAGGCAGGGTGGCACAGGGCAGAGGGCAACCGTTCAAGGCAGCAGAAGACAGCAAAAGCAACAAAAGCAAAAGAGGGGAAGCAAGCCTCCTTTCCTCCCTTATATTGTTTGCTGCCTATCTTCCCACGTCATCTCCGTGCCCTCCTCTTCCACAAACTCAGCATGTTTACAAAGTGAGGACCCTGGTACCCCTTACTGAGGTAAACTTCTATACTTCTCAAGTTGACACAGTGTATCAATCATTACAACATGTTTAACCTTGACGGTGCCTGGGAGGTCAGTTTTGCACTGTGGACTGGGAGGCAAGACTGGAAAGGTACAGGGTCCACCACGGCTCCATGATGGGCCTGTAGTGTCACAAGACACGCAAGTTCACACATTCAGGTTCTTTGCTCACCGCTGACCAACTCAAGAGGCCATGTAATTTGATAGGAAGGAGAAAGGACTTAGCGAAAGCTGACTCAGAGGAAACGGAGGGGTCCAACTGCCTCAAATCCCCATTTCCTTCTGTGCAAGTGGGTTGGGGTATTTTACAGCAAGGGACAGAGGGGAGGGGCAAAGACAGGCCATGCAGATCTCCACTCCTACTTTGTCATGCCCAGCCACCTTCAGTTCATCTTCTTTTGTGTGCAAAGGAGACAGCTCCAGCCTCCTGGGGCTGACATCTCCTTATTTTATCACTTCTTTTGGGCTGTGGAGAGGATGGGGTGTTAGTTATATGCTCAAAGGAGGAAGTCTGGCGAGGTTGCTTATCTATAAGAGAAAAGCATCTAACTTTTAAGGTTCCATTGTGCAGTGCTGGTTGCAGTCAGACCTCTGTGGGTCTTGGTTTCCTCGTCTGCACTATGCTGGCATGACAGCCTTCAGGGCCGAGGATGTATCCTGCTCTACAGTGACTCGTGGAGCCTGAAAGTCAGAGGCACTCAGTGAAGACCACGTGGCTGGGGCCACAACTTGGAGCTCTCATTCATTCATTTCTTCTAGGCAGATATTTACTAAGAAAATACTGTGCACCAAACCTAGAGGACAGAGGGCACAGGGATGATTATAACAAAGCACGTGTCTTTGAGGAAATAGTACTGTAGAGGAGCAGGGGGTGGGTGACTAGGAACAGACAATAAACATGTGTAAAAAGGCAGGCAATAATAGTCTGGAGAAATCTAAAGCAGCGGGGTGCGTAAGCCTCCAAAGAGCATATAATCCCATCAATCAAACAATTATATTACTCACTACCACATCAAGCACCTTCCGTGTGCCAGGTGAAGTCAGCTTCTCCCTACAGAGTTGGAACAAGGCACAGAGGTTGGAACAGAGGCTCACCAGTGTCCACTGGCCTGCCCAAGGTCACCCAGAAGCTGGTGCGCTCGAAACCGGAACTGAGGTCTGTCTCATTTATCCCTCTGTCACTCGTGATGGGGGAGGTGGGGCAGTCCTAGATCCTGTCCCTTCATCATCCTGCAGGTGGTGGTGCAGACGAGCACAGGAGCACAGTGCACACTTGCCTCTGCCCGAGGCTGTCTTGCTTCTCAGAACACGACGGAGACCATGGAGGCAGGAAGTGCACTCCTCAGAGTAACAGTGAGAGAAACAAGAACAGCGTCTGACATTTTCAGAGCACTTACTACATGCTAGGCACTGACCTCAGTCTCTTCCTCTCATTCTGTGGCTCGGTCCGCTCCCCAGCCATGGTTATAGATGCTGGAGTTGGACCTAATTCACAGAGAAATCTGCAGAGTCTCAAAGAGGTTCCCAGTTCTGGCCAGTAGATGCAGAAAGCGGTTCCCTCAGGACCCAGTGTGGACAATGTCACTAGAAAGGCTCAGTTACTGGTGGTTGGCAAGGCCCATGTTAAAGGTCCAAAGTGACTTCATACTCCTAAAGGGCTGGACTGTGCTGCCCAGAATCTGGTCCCTGGGAGCTCCACGAGCAGGGTGACTCTCCCTCCTTGTGTGTGCTAGAGCAGCAGGCACCAGAATTCAGCAGTACACCATCAGAATTTAGGCTTTTCTTGGTTGGTAGCTTTTTAATTATTTCCTCACTTTCATTGACTGATATCAGGTTATTTATAATGTTTATATCTTCTTGATTCAGCTTTGGTAATCTATATGTATCTATCTGTCCATTTCTCCTACATTTTCCATCATAGTGGGATAGAGTTTCTTCAAGTAGGTATCCATGATCTCAGGATTTCTGCAGTATCTGTTGTTGTCTTGCCCTTTTCATTCCTAAGTGCATGGATTTGAGTCTTTTCTTTTTGTTATAAGGTTGGCTAATGGTTTTTCTATTTTATTTAATCTTTCAAAGGACCAGCTCTTTGATTAATTGAATCTTTGGTTTTTTTGGTCTCAAATGCACTGATTTCTGATCTTTATCCCCAATTTGGTTGTCCCCTCTATAAAATGGCATCTAGCCAAGCACCCTCTCCATGGGATGCTTGGATTGAGTCATTCACTAGCTGTTGTAGTTCCATTGCTGCGTTTCTCAATGGAGGTCTCTTTTTTATTTTAAAAAAGGAAAACATAAAAATTGGATGACTATTATCTAGATAAAAATTAGACAAAAAGTATCTAATAAAAAGATAACTACTATCTTCAAAACAAGATAATAGGAAAGTAACAATAATTAATACACTGCATACAGTTATCTTCAGAGCAGTTACTCAGAATAAAAAGATGTAGGTATGAGATGTTGTACAACCAATATTAGCACAAAACTTTAGTGGAAGCATCTTGCATCACCTGCCTTCACTGTATCTGCAAACTAAGGGCCAGGGAGAAAGTCCAGTTTGCATCCTCCTTTTTCTGCATTGAGGCCTATCTCCTCACCTTCCCTGTTAGGTCCAATTCTCCCTTCAGATAATTTCTTGGTCCAGGGAATCTACGTCCTTCCTTCTTTTTTCCCCAATTGTTATAGTATACTGTCTGGATTCTGAGCCTCAGCTGATGCTTAACACTCTGCCATCTTCCCGGAATCCTCTTTTTAAGAATTTGATTTTTATTAAGAGTTCATGAATATTTCAGTTACTAGTCCTGTCAATGAATAACTGGCAGAGGTATTTACCATTCTGTACCTCGCCTCTTTACTCTGTTGTTTTTCTTTTCTGTGCAGAAGCCTTTTAATGTAATGCAATCCCAGGTGCCAATTTTTAGTCCTCTTTCTTGTTTTTGGCATCCTATCCATGAAAGTGCGGCCTGTGTCAATATCTTGAAGTATTTTCCCCATGTTTTGCTCTAGCACTTTTAGAATCAAGTCTCACATTAAGTATTAGGGTTTCTTTTTTTACTTTATTCTTTCCTTTGGTAATATGTTCTAATAGTTGGGATCACTCAAGATAACTGTTATTTCACTTATTTGTTTTTGTGGATTTCACTTATTTTGTGTTATTTCACTTATTTGTTTTTGTGGATTTTCTTCATCAATCTGTTATATTCTTGAAAACTTCTTGGCATTCTTTTTAGTCTTTTGGTCATAGTGTGCTATCCTTGCCTTGGCCCTTTTTCTGTGTAGTTAGGGTATATAATTTATTTCAATTATAAGGTTACTTTTCCATGATTTCAAATTTGTGTATCAAACCTATCTATTATCAATTTTTATTCTGGTTGTTATTCATGTTACCATGTTTTGTTCTCCTCATGCAAAATATTTTTTTTATTTTAAAGATAAAAGGAGGGAAACATTAACAGACATACAACATTTTACAACATATCACAAGCACAATACAGACAATACA
>NW_004955524.1:3522677-3551543 GCF_000276665.1 Chinchilla lanigera | reverse complement strand
TGTTTCTGGTTTAATATTGAGATCTGTGAACCTCCTCATGCAAAATATTGTTCTCTTTAATTCTTTGCAGAGCATAAATGTAGTTCACCTGTATTCATTCTGGTTTTCACTGTTTCTGTTATTTGCTGAGATAACTGATCTCCCAAATTGTTGATTGCAACTTTTTATTATTATTATTATTAATTTTCCTAATATGCAGTGAAATTTTCTTGAGATGGTGTCTTCCTCTGATGCCAGACTCCAGGCCTTGGTTGATCTCCTTCCCTCAGAAGTCCAAGTAGCCGAGGAACAGACATACCAGCCCTTGCCATAGTGCATTTCTCCTCGCTAACACTTTGTGTCTGCCTCTTATCAATCGCCAGGAAATTCCATTCCACAAATTTGATTTATGACGATGCTGAATAGGATTTTCAAATACTTGACCAGATTTGGAGGGGCTCCACAGATCAATCTCCAGTGCTAATACAGATCACCTCTCAGACCAAGAGCATTGCTCTACATTCACACAACTTTCTCAACAGCCCCATGAAAATGTAGATATGTCCTCACCCCACACACACACACTCCCCTCTGAGCATACATGTTCTGGAACCAATCACAATAACTACTTATATTTGGGAAACTCGAAAAATCAGTTTATAGGTAAAAATTAGGGTTGCTCCCCAGATTTTATGGTGTTATAATTGAAGCAAACAATAGAGGATTTTATTTTTATAGATGTAGAAATTGATACTATATATTGATCCATGGGATTGAAAGCATAGGGAAATTGCTTATATTTTAAAAGTCATAGGCACCCTGACCTCCCAGAGGTCACAGAAAAAGGTGGTCCATGATCACAGTGAGTGCAGCTTGCATCTGGCTCCTGCACATGCTGTGAGCAACCTGGAGACATGGAATCAAGTGGTCCACGATCTGCTGACATCACGATCTTAGCTGAATGCCCAGAGAACCAGGTGTTCCCCATCTACTTTCCAGGAACATAGCAGGAGACCCAGGACCCTGCCACTGCAGCCTGTGACTCTGCCCTCCATGCACCCAGTGCAGACAGGAGATTCTGACTCAAAATGCCCATGAGCCGTCTAACACCAGGGTTTGCATTTGAGCCCTCCCTGTGTGTGCCTTGTGCCACATGAGGTACTAGAGCAGGCATTCCATGAACAGCTGAAGCCAAGGTTCATTTCTGGGCTCTGCCTGTGCCCTGAACTGCCACAGGACACAGTACCAAGTGGCCCATGATCACACCACCAGTATAATCCACTTCTGGGTCATACTCAGGCCCTGAGCTCTCAGAAGACACTGGATCAGATAGTCTGTGATATGATTGTTAGCATCTGAGACCTGGGAGAACTAGGTACACTTCACCATCTGCTGGAAGATCCTAGACTAAGCAGTGCATCTCAGCAGACACTGAGGGGCAAGTCTGACCACCAGGAAAACCAAGGATGCTAGCTACCTTTGCTGACCTGCCAGGTAAGAGGGAGACTGAGCGCTCCACCCCAGCATCAAATATGACAAGATGAAGGACTAAAATGCAATCTCAGAACTCCACCCCACTCAGAACAAGTCCAGGAGACGTCAACATAGGAGAACTTGGTAAACACACACCTGAAATTGCTGAAATGATTGCAGTGGAAGTAAAGAAAGAACTCCAAAGGGCCATAGAAGACATCAGATCAGAAATAATCTCTCAGGTAAAAAATGAACTGACAACAATAATGAAAGAATTGCTCAGTACATCTAAAGAAGAAATATATAAAAAATAGATGAGCATAGGAAATTGATGGAAACATTAAATGATCAATATAAGACTGAACTAGAATGCATGACACAGATACAAAGAGATATTCAGGAAATCAAAACTTCCACTGAAAGCTGGCAAAACCACTTGAAAGAAGCTGAATATAGAATTTCAGATCTTGAAGACAGCATGGCAGCTAAAAATTGCAAAAGAAAGTATCTCTTATAATTAACACAGGGGCTGGGGATTTAGCTCAGCGGCAAAGGCCTGGCTGGCAAGTGCAAGGTCGTGAGTTCGGTTCCCAGTACCGGAGAAAAACCAAAAACAAAACAAAAAATAATAATAATAATTAACACATAACCAGGAAAAATCCATTCAACAGCAGCAAGATGAGGCAAAGAGAAATAATGTAAGACTAATAGGGTCATGAAAGAGCAAGAGGCAACACAAATGACATAAAAAGAATATTTGCAGAAATAATAGCAGAAAATTTCCCAAGCATTGAAAAAGAATCTGATATACAGTTAAATGAACCAAATAGAACTGCAACTAGTCATAACCAAAATAAAACTACACCCAGACATATAATAATCAAGATACCAGATATCCAGCAAAAGAACATGATATTAAAAGCTGCTAGAGAAAAGAAACAGATCACCTATAAAGGAAAGACCATCAGAATCACAGCAGACTTCTCAACATATGCCATTCAATCGGGAAGAGCTTGGAGTGAAGTATTACAGGTCCTGAGACAAAACAGCTTCCAATCAAGACTGATGTATCCTGCCAAACTATCCTTCAAATTCAATGGAGAAATAAAATATTTCCATGACAAAGAACAACTGAAGAACTTCATGAGTGCCAAACCAACCTTACAGAGAGTACTAAAAGGTATTCTAGACAGAGAAAAAAGTGACCACAATTTCAAGAACAACAATAGAAAGGAACCCTCAAGTAGAGAAAGCAATTAAACAGGTAGAAAAAATAGGAAACCAACAGCAAGTAAATAACACGACAAGGGCACGGGAGATAGCTCAGTGGCACAGCACCTGCCTGGCAAGTGCAAGGTCCTGAGTTTGATTCCTGGTACCAAAAAATAAAATAAAATAATAAAATAAAATGACAAAGATAAGCGAACACATATCAGTTATAACCATTAATGTAAACAGCCTCAATTCACCAGTCAAAAGAAACAGACTGGCAGAGTAGATTAAGAAGTAAAATCCAATGATACACTGTATACAGGAAACACATTTTACTCAAAAGGAAATCCATAGATTGAAAGTCAAAGGATGGAAAACAATCCTCCATGCAACAGGAACCCAGAAAAACGCAGGTGTAGCTATTCTGTTTGCAGACAATGTAAACTTCAAACCAAAAATGGTCAAAAGATATAAAGAAGGTCACTACATACTTGTTAGGCAAAAACTGCAAGAGGATGAGATAACAATCATAAACATGTATACACCAAATATGGGAGCACCAAACTATATAAGACAAATCTTAACAGACATGAAAAGCCAAATAATCAATAACACTACTATAATAGGGGACCACAACACCACTTTAACACAAAGAGATAAGTCAACCGGACAAAGCTCAGCAAAGAAATAACAGACCTGAACCTAATCTGTGAACAAATGGACTTAGAAATGCATACCTAGTGTTCCACCCCACAACGTCAGAGTACACACTTTTTTCAGATGCACATAGGACTTTCTCTAAAATAGACCACATTCTAGCCCATAGAGCATACCTAACTAAATGCAAAAGAATTGAAATTATCCCATGCATACTATCTGACTACAGTGCAATGAAATTGGAAATTAATGACAAAAGGAACTCCAAAAACTCCATAAACACTTGGAAATTAAATAACAACCTCCTGAACAACCAATGGGTTACAGAAGAAATTTTAAAATAGCTATAAACAAGTGAAAGTATAAGTACAATTTACTGGCATCTGTGGGATGTAATGAAAGCAGTCCTCAGAGGGAAATTTATAGCAATGAACTCACACATAAGGAAAACAGAAAGAGAACAAATAGCCTAATGCTGCACCTCAAACTTGTAGAAAAAGAAGAACAAGTCAAACCCAAGCCCAGAGAAGGGAGGAGATTATAAAGATCAGGACAGAAAGTAATGCAATTGAGACAAAGAAAACACTACAAAAAATAAATGAATCAAAGGGTTTGTTCTTCAAAAGAATAAATAAAATTGATAAACCCCTAAACAACCTTATCAAAAAAGAAAGGAAAAAACTCAAATTCATACAATAAGGAATGAAAAGGGTGAAATCAGGGGGCTGGGGATTTAGCTCAGAGGCACAGCACCTGCCTGGCAAGTGCAAGGTCATGAGTTTGATCCCTAGTACCAGAAAAAAAAAAAAGAAAGAAAGAAAAGAAAAGGGTGAAATCACTACAGACCCTATAGAAATTCAAAAGATCATTAATACCTACTTTGAAAATCTTTACTCCCATAGGATAGAAAACTCAGAAAAAATGGCCACATTCCTAGAGATGTATGAATTACCAAATTTGATTCAAGAAGAAACAAAAATCCTGAATAACCCAATATCAATTATTGAAATTGAAAATGTGATTAAAAACTTACCAACAAAGAAAAGCCCAGGTCCTGATGGATTCACAGCTGAATTCTACAAAAAATTCAGAAAAGAGTTAATGCCAACACACCTCAAATTCTTCAACAAAATTGAAAAGGAAGCAATTCTCCCTAACACATTTCTGGAGGCAAGTGTTATACTGATACCAAAACCAGAGAAAGACCCAAACAGGGAAGAGAACTACAGGCAAATCTTCTTAATGAACATAGATGCAAAGATACTCAATAAAATACTAGCAAATAGAGTGCAGCAAATCATCAAGAAAATAATGTACCATGACCAAGTCAGATTCATTCCAGGAATGCAGGGATAGTTCAATATTCATAAATCAATAAATATTACACCATATCAATAGAACCAAAGACAAAAACCACATGATCATCTCAATAGCTGCAGAAAAAGGTTTTGGAAAAGTCCAACATGCGTTCATGATAAAAATCCTACAGAAATTAAAAATAGATGATCTTTACCTCAATCAGATCAAACCATCTATGACAAACCAACAGCCAATATCATACTAAATGGACAAAAACTAAAACCTTTCACTTTAAAATCAGGAACAAGACAAAAATGTCCACTGTTACCACTCCTATTCAAACACTCCTATTCAAACACTCCTATTCAACATAGTTCTGGAAGCATTAGCCAGAGCAATTAGACAAGAGAGAAATAGAAGGAATAAGGATAGGAAATGAAGAAATAGCCACAATCACAAACACACTCAGCCACCTAATCTTTGACAAAGGGGAGACACAAACTCACTGGAAGAAAGATAGCCTCTATGATAAACAGTGCTGGAAAAATTGACTTGTCATCTGCCAAAGACTGAAAATAGACCCAAGCCTATCACCATGCACCAAACTCAAGTCAAAATGGATCACAGATCTCGATATTAAAACAGAAACATTAAATATATTGGAAGAGAAAATAGGTAAAAATCTTGAAGACATAGGGGTAGGCAGAGAGTTTATGAACAAAAACCAAACCACATGGGAAATACTTCAAAGAATCGACAACTGGGATCTCATCTTACTGAACAGTTTTCACACATCTAAAGAAATCACCAGCAGAGTCAAAAGAAAACCCACAAATTTGGAAAAAAATTTAGCTGATTGTCCCTCGGACAAAGGTCTTCTATCTTGAACATATAAAGGATTAAAAAACATCAACCCCACAAATTCAAATACTGAATCCTAAAATGTCATCTGAGATAAATACTCAATTCTCAGGTAAAGAAATATAAATGGCAAATAAATACATGAGAAAATGTTCAACATCATTAGTCATTCAAGAAATGCAAATTTAAATAACAGTGAGGTTTCATCTCACCCCAGTAAGAATGGCTAGCATTAAGAAATCAACCAATAACAAACACTGGCGAGGCTATGGAGAAATAGGAACTCTTCTCCACTGCTGGTGGGAATGCAGACTGGGGAAATCAGTTTGGAGATTCCTCAGCGAGCTAGGTCTAGAGGTCTCATTCAACCCAGCTATCCCCCTTCTGGGTATCTCCCCAGAGGATCTGAAAACATCATATCACAGCGATATATGTGCACCCATGCTTATAGTAGGCACAATTTGTAATTGCTGAATTGTGGAAGCAACACAAATGTCCATCCACCAAGGAATGGATAAAAAGAAAATTGTGGTACTTTTATACAATGTAATATTACTCAGCTATAAAGAAAGATAAACTCAAGGCTTTTATAGGTAAATGGTCACAACTACAGGCCATACTCATAAGTGAAATAAATTAGACTTGCATGTGTAAGCAATGTATTGTCTCACTAGCATAAGAAGAAGAGTGAATAAAAATTAGGAGGTATGATAGACTTTGTGAAACAAAAGGAAAATGCTCAAAAGTAAAGAACAACTGGGATGAGGGAAAAGAGAAAAGAAAGAAGGGGAAAATTATGTACATATGTTTATTCAGGATAGCTAACATAGTTGTAATACTGACTTCTATTGCTTTATTGAAAGGAACATTTAATGATTAATTATTTGATCCATCTTGCATGTCTATATTTGTTTTCCTGAGTGACCACTTTGAAGATATCAATGTGTAATACAACAACCATTGTTAATTTCCTGTCACCTTGTCTGTAATTCAGTATTGCTTGTATTGTTCTTGTGCTATTTTGTAAATGGATGTCTGTTTGCTAATGTTTTCATTCTTTTATTTTTTAAATTTAAAAAACTATAAAAAGTCATATATGGAACTTTCCTTTTGCATTGATATTGAGGGACTGACTTGTAAAGTCTGCATTCCACGTGCTTATTGGCTCTCCAGGCCACAGGGAATTCATGCGTTTGGGAGGCATTCTGCCCACATGAGTGCTGTGCAGATACGTGTAGCCCACAGAGGAAGTTTTCCGGCCTTGTCCTCAACCTTGTCTATGTGAGGCTGATGATTCTGACTTGGACATTTCCAGAGTGACCCACATTTCTGGATAGTCCTGAACTGTCATGGGCCCTTTAGGACCCTTTCACCTCACAATGAGTGGAGATATGGTAATTGGTGGGTAATTACAAAAGTGGAGATATGGTAATTGGTGGGTTCTTCCCCCTTTACACGCAGCAAGCTTCCCAGGACACTAAGCAAACTAAGAAAATATTTTCCCTGGGGTAAGTGCCATTTTCAAGTACTGATTTTCTGTTTGATTATCATAATATAAAGCATAACAGCTGTGTGGGTAGATAGACCAATACTCTGTCCATCTCCTGTTTTGTTCTTTCCAACCCTACCATGCAGGGCCTAAGTGTAACTTATTTTGCCTTTTTTTCCTGAGTGTTTCCCCACTTGCATAGGGAAAAGCAAGTGCTTTGTTTTTTCTGCCTCCTGTTTCCCCTGGAAGCTGGAAGTTGAGAATGACAAGGCTGTCTTTGTTCGTTCAGTTCTTCTGTGCTTCCTCATGACAGCAGCTATTTGCACGGGGCCAGATTATGACCCTCAGAAACACAGTCCAGGCTGCCAACATAAGCTCAGTGCTAAGGGCTGCCATAAAGTTTTCCTTCCACAAAGTCCAGAGTCTGCTAATATTTCTTCCATTAGCATGTAATTCCTAGTATCTCTATAGACTGTGCAATGTTTTTAAGCCCTGTCTGCTTGAGCCAACTTCTTACAGGAAGTATTTCTTCTTTTAAATAATCTACATCATTTTCTCATGCTTACAGTGCTTCATGCCTCCTGGAGCTGCAGCCAGGCCAAGCATATGAGCTTGGGCATCCTTGAGATGCTTGTGCTCTCCGCTGTGAGGCTGCTTCCCTGGATGCATGCACAATCACATTGCTTTGATATCATAAAAGGTAAGGTGTGTAGCTGAAGAGTAATTAGCGGGTGAATGAAGAAGTTTCGGGGCATTGAGAAAGACCTTTGTGTCCTGTAAGAAAAAGAATGTCACCAAAATCAATGACCTGTCACATCCCTTGTCACAAGGACATAGAGTAGCCATGGCAGTGGTGCACATTTGGGAGAACTGTTGGCCAGCTCAGTAATAGGGGAGTCTTCACTGCTCTAGAAGACATCTGGAGGTATCTCATGTTACTTTCCATGTGTGGCTGTTCCTCTGCATATCTTTTGTATTCCTAGACATTTTCCCCATGTTTTCCTGTGTTTTTCTGCCTCTATTTCTCCAAATTGTACTGGCATATTTTACCAATGTGTTTGGCATACGCACTTGGAGTCTGTGGTTGCTGCTGATTGTTATTTAGTAGAATCAAATGCACAGACTCTTGGATTTAGATCCAGGAACTGATGGCTGAAAACAGTAAGGAGATGATCACAGACGGACTAAAAGTAAAGCTGGTTGGAACTGAATTCAGGAGCCTCAGCAGAATTTGATGGAAGAGCAAACCTTTGTCAGGGAGGAAGCCTGGGTTATCTCACATTCTAAGTAGGCTCAGCAGGACACTGGCAGGAGTCTTCTTTGCTCATTATAAGCAGTGAGGAAAGGCTGCCTGTAACTCTTCTTATCCTCAGATCTGCATTCTTACCTACTCAGAAATCAGTGTCCCTCAACAGACGGCTCTCACCAGAGCTGTGCCCTCAAAACCGTGCCTGTGTCTGAGCAGAGCTCTTACAGTTACCATTTCTATGTCTACATGACTTGTATGTGAGACAAGATTCTAGGGGCCCAAGGAAATATCTTAATTTCTTCTAAAGTCATACAAAAAATGACTTCTGAGACAATAAAAATATTTTCCAATATAAAACAGTTTATCTTATTACCAACTTCACATGAAATTATAATTTTTGTGCATTTCCATATAGTAAAGGGCTGATATAGGCTCAAAGCCCCCAGGCTTACCAAAGTCATAACATGGTCCAGATGGTATATTTTATTTTTCTTCATAATGATATAAATATATTACAAAAATGAGCTTATTCTGTATCATTCTCCCTATTATTATTTCCCATTTAGAATTGTTAAATGCAGCTCATTGTCAAAATTTAATTAATTTTCCATTATAAAGAATTACTATATTTTGTAAATAGAAAGAGCACTACTAAAACTATAGAATGGTGGCTTTTATTTCCAAAAATGCATTAGTATATTAGAGCAAGAGGAAAATAATAATAAAATTAAAGTATTTTGTGGCAAATATTAGAGGTAAGTTTAGGACTGTCATCATAATAAGGGTATTGTCATTTTCTATATTATATGATTTTGAGGTCATGTAGCCTGCAGTAGAAATGGAAAAGAAGACAAGAAGGAAGAAAGGATAAAATAAGAAGAAAAAATGTTATGTTCTTTACATATAAATTTGAAGGTCTTCTACAACTTCTTAGAAACAATAAAACACATAGATTGATCACACTAAAGATACATCTTTAACAAGGTTAATGTCTTAGACATAATGTAACAATATACCATAAGCTAAATGGCTTAAACAACTTTCACATTTGAGGAGTGTGACAGAAGAAATCCTGACCAGATTTAGTCTGGTGGGGACTTGCTTCCTGGCTCCGGGATAGTAGATATTCCTGTGTCTGTCACTGTGTGGTAGAGAGATGAAACAAGCTCTCTCTGAACTTTCAAAAGAACACTGATTGTACTGATGAAGGATTAACCCCACAAAATTTATCAGACGGTATGTACCACCTAACAATCACATATGCTAATACAATTATTTAGGGATTAATGATTCAACACAGAAATTTGGGAGAAAAAAACATTCATTCTTTGTAGTCACTGGATTTGCTTTGAGCATGTCATGGCTAGAGTCCTAACTCTAATGAACTCTATCTCTTCTATGTAGTTTAAATTCCAAGAACTACCAGTGTATCCTCGCTTTAGTTTTTGCCATCGAGGAGATCAACAAGAACTCACATCTTTTATCTAACGTGACTCTGGGATTTGATCTCTATAATATCCTCTATGATCAACAGGAAACACTGAAGAATTCACTCAGTTGGCTCACAGGACTGGACAAGACAATCCCTAATTACACCTGCAAGAGAGAAAGCAAGTCTGTAGCCGTGCTCACAGGCACAAAGTGGGAAACATCTGCTCATATTGGGACACTACTGGAGCTCTACAGATTTCCCCAGGTGAGGGTAGATGAGACAGCAGAATAAAAGCTTTGCTAAATAAGAGTGAGGAGAGAAGATTGTGAGTATGAATGTATTGAAGTATACTGTTTCAGTGGGTAGGTATTCAAAGACTGATGATTTATCCAAATTTCCTGTCTTTTAGTAGGGTGCAGGAAGTGGAGAAAACAGTTAAGTAATTTCCTTGAACTCGAGTTCTAAGCAGATGTGTGGTAGGATATTTTGAGGAAGAAGGAGATGATTAGAGAAACAAGATGAGTAAATCTTCTACCCTTTCAAGATGCTACCTATTACACCACAGGGCTGATATAGTGTAGAACATGAACCCTCTGCCTTATAGTGTTTCCAATCCTCTTTCCCCTGTAGTTTACCTTTGGACCCTTTTATCCTACTCTGAGCAACAATGTCCAGCTTCCTTCTGTCTATCAGATGGCCCCCAAGGACACATATCTGGCCCATGCCATGGTCACTTTGATGCTCCATTTCAGCTGGAACTGGGTGGGGCTAATCATTTCAGAAGATGATAAAGGTATTCAATTTCGCTCAGACTTGAGAGGAGAGATGGAAAGAAGCAGCATCTGTATAGCTTTTGTGAATATGATCCCAGTCTCTGCTTCAAAATATCTGATGAGAACCTCCTTCTATTATAACAACATCATGATATCAACAGCAAATATTATTGTAATCTGGGGGGACACTGACTCTGTACTAGGCATGAGTTTTAAAAGATGGGAATATTTTACCACACACAAGATCTGGGTGACTACCTCACAATGGGATGTAACCACCAGTAAGAGATATTTTGTCCTTGACTCATTCCATGGGGCTCTCATTTTTTCACACCACCACAATGAGATTCTGGGCTTCAAAGATTTCATCTGGAGAGCAAACCCTTCCAAATACCCAGAAGATTTCTACCTTGCTAGGATGTGGTGGATGTATTTTAATTGTTCAGTTACAAATTCTAACTGTGAAACATTGAAGAATTGTTCATCCTATGGCTCCTTGGAATGGTTAACTTGGTACCAGTTTGACATGGCTATGAGTGATGGAAGTTACAACATATACAGTGTTGTGTATGCTGTGGCCCACGCCCTCCACGAGATGCTTCTTCAACAAGTAAATACAGAACCAGTGAGAAATAGGAAAGGACTGATCTTTTCCCCACAGCAGGTAATGTCTCTTCCACTGGATGGTACATACTAAAATCAAAATGACTTTTTAAATGGGTTCTTCATATGCAAAAACCAAACAGTTTAGATCCTTTCACAAAACACAACTATTTATGTAGTTCATTAGTGACCAAGTAGTTAAATCTAGGCCTGATTAAAACTCAAGCAAAAATTGCTGGTGGGATGGAAGAAAGCTGTTAAGTTGTGCTTATATTGTTTGATCAGTTTTGCATGCCTGTATCTTATAATCTGAGCAACTACTTTGAAGATAACAATATGAAATATATTAACCATTGTTAATTTCCTACTATCTTGTTTTGAAATTCTGTATCATTGTTTCTATTTTTTTCCTCTCTTTAAAATAAAAAGGAGTCAAGATTAATATTTATGTTACAATGGATCTCATCGCTCTACCATTTAATGATTTAAATGACAAAAATTAAGTCTTCCATGAAGTTCTTAAATGACAAACATATGAACAACAAAATTTAATTAGTTCTGTAAATATCTAAATAGTGTTGAGCATTATACTGGGTACTTTACATGACTGTAGATGTTAGCTACTGATAACCTCAATCTGTGGATTGATACTTTGAAAATGACCAAAGAGAAAATTGGTCTGAAATTAATCTAATTAAAAGACAAGTGCTTATTTAATTTGCATGTCTGAGGATTTTCTCATCAGAATGACTGATATATTAAGAGCAGTACATTATTTTAATTCTCTATATATTTTCATTAGTTTCACTCTGTAGCTTGTCTGTAATATACTTTCATTTGTCAAAGAAATTAAAGAAAATGAGAGTCATTCTCTAATGTGTTTTCTGTTTTGACACTTTTGTCTTTTAGCTACACCCCTTCCTAAAGAACATCCAATTTAACAATCCTTCAGGTAAACTAGTGAATGTGAGTCAGGAAGGAAAATTAGATGCAGAGTATGACATTTTCAACTTTTGGAATTTCCCAGAAGGACTTGGTCTTAAGGTGAAAGTTGGACAGTTTTCTAAACATTTTTCTAATCATCAACAATTGTCTTTATCTGAGCATATGATAGAATGGGCCACAGGAATAAGACAGGTGAGGGGACTTTACCATAAGGCTTTGTACTATACAGAAATAATCAAAATCTCATGATTGATGTTGTGCCACATTATTGTTTAGTAAAGGACAATATTAAAGAACACTTTATAGCTCCCAATATTTTCTACTAGCATTTTGATTCATAGGAAAGGATCAAATTTATTGAGCCATATGTTTCTAAACGTTCATACATGCCATTAAGTCAGTTTGGTTGGCATCTGATCAGTTAATTGGATTTAGGTACATACATGTTGTTTATTAATTTTCCAGTATGCTAAAGCATGTTAGTTAACACATGATTAGTTATGTCCAATATGTTCCCAACACATATCTGGTTTTCATCAGACTCCCCGCTCTGTGTGCAGTGCAAGTTGTGGCCCTGGATTCAGAAAAGCTCTTCAGGAGGGGAAGGCTGCCTGCTGTCACAATTGCATCCCCTGTGCAGAGAATGAGATCGCCAATGAGACAGGTGGGCATATCCCTTTAGGACGAATTTTCCTGGATGATTTTTACTTCTTATTCATGCACAGAAATGGAAAGAGTCTCTAAGAAAGTTGAGTGAAAATATTCATCTTTTATTAAGTTAACCATTTAATTGAGATAACCAATATTTTCTTTTTAAAAGCAGACACTCCCTATGCCTTGAGCTATTTTCACTGAGTTATTATTCCAGACCCATTGCGGATGATAACTTCTCCAGCCAACCCCTTCTGACCACACAACAGTAAGCTGTGTGAATTTAACACATGCTAGCATGTATGCTTATTTGCTTTCCCAAAGTATACTGTGGTTCTGACACAGAGCAGAGGCTCAAAAGATAGTGCTTGGTTTAAGAAATACACATTTCTGTGGTATATAATATGCTACAGTAGAGCATACCCTCAAGAGGATGGTTGAATTTCCTGCTTTACTTCACAGGGGATTAAGGGAGAAAACATACAGAGATGTGAATTTAAGGTAGTGCCATAGGCTTCAATAAATGTTTGTACAGATTTTTATAAGACAATATAAGTTATTGGGAGTATGACATGGGTTTCTTGCAAGTGTTGTTATCTTGAGTCTATCAGGTATATAAGAAAAAATTCTTAGTGGATCTATTAGAAATGGAAAAATAAAGTATACAGCAAATCTTTTGGGGGGGTCTTTTTTGAGACAGGGTCTCACTATGCAATTCAGGCTGGTCTTGAACTCACACTGGGGCCCAGGCTGGCCTTGAACTCACAATGATCCTCCTGCCTCAGCCTTCTGAGTGCTAGGATTACAGGAATGGGCCACCACACTTGGCTCAACAAATCTTTAAAACAAGTTTCAATGTTATTCCACCAAAAGGAATGTTTCTATGAGTGATGAGTCATAATGTAGAGAAGAAACAGAAAATCCATATTGATAATTTTGAACACAGCAGTTATCATCTTGGAATTACTCAAATTATTTTTCTTATTTGTGGCTTATTGGAAACACATCTAGAATGAGATTTTCTAATTTTCTCTTCTAATAGAAATGGAGCTTAATTTCACAACATTCTGAGTATGATTATAATTTACTTGAAACATACTAAGCCTGAGAATATAGTCCAACCTATGATTGGATTGAGTTAAATTTCTAGCTGTACATATTGGGATATATTAGGTTCATTTGCGTGCTCCACATCCACATATAAAAAGAACAGCTCCTACCAAGGCCAGACTCTACATGCTTGAAGATTAAAACATTAGACTTTTTTGCGTCTGTGCCTTGTGTGCTCCATCAGCTGCCTGGGGATCTCAGACCCAGGGGCCTGTGTTCAGCCACCATCACAGTTCTTGTCTGATCCCTGAGAGAGCTGGGTACACTCCCTTAACTGCCTGGGGACCATGGACCAAGCAACCCACCTGCCATTGCCATTGTGGGGCAAATCTAACACCCAGGAAAACTAGGGATGCTCCTTTGGTAAGCCGCCCAGGAAGAGTAAGGCTCAGCACTTCACCTCTGGTATCAAAAATGACAAGACAAAGGAGCAAAATGAAATCTCAAAACTCCACCAGAAAAAGTCCAGGAGACATCAACATAGGAGAATTTGGAAGTCACACACCTGAAATCTCTCAAATGATCACAACTGAAGTAAAGAAACAACTCCAACAGGCCATAGAAGAAATCAGAAAAGAAATAATCTCTCAGGTAAAAAACAAAATGACAACAATAATGAAAGAATTGCTAAGCACATCTAAAGAAGACATACATAAAAAAATAGAAGAGCATAGAAAAATGAAGCAAACATTGAAAGAACAATATAGGAAAGAATTAGAACATATGAAACAGAGTCAAAGAGATATTCAGGACATCAAATCTTCCATCAAAAGCTGGCAAAACCATATGAATGAAGCTGTAGATAGACTTTCAGATCTTGAAGACAGTATAGCATCACAGCTAATGATCATGAAAGGACAGATCTCTTAAAAATAACAAGAAGCAGTAAATATCAATTCAAGAGCTACAAGACAAGACAAAGAAAAACAATGTAAGACTGATAGGTGACCCCAAAATTGATAGCATTCCTATACACAAACAACAAACAGACTGAGAGAGAAATTAAAGAAACCATACCTTTCACAATAACATCCAAGAAATTGAAATACTTAGGAATCCATCTAACAAAAGAAGTCAAAGATCTAGTCAATGAAAATTACAATACTCTGAAAAGAGAGATCGAAGATTTCAGTAAATGGAAAAATATTCATTGCATGGATAGGAAGAACCAACATTGTGAAAATGGCCATACTCCAAAAGCTGCTGTACAGATTCAGTGAAATTCCCATTAAACTACCATTAGCATACCTCACAGATCTCGAGAAAACATGCCTTCAATTCATCTGGAACCAGAAGAGACCCAGAATAGCAAAAGCAATCCTGGGAAACAAGGATGACTCAGGTGAAATCACAATCCCTGACCTGAAATTATACTATAAAGCTACTGTCATAAAATCAAGCTACTACTGGTTTAAAAACAGACCTGAGGATCAATGGAACAGACTGGAAGAAACAGCCACAACCAAAAACACTCAGCCACCTAATCTTTGATAAAGGAGCCAAACATATCTCTTTGACTCTGGAAGAACAATAGCCTCTTTAATAAATAATGCTGGAAAAATTGGCTTATTACCTGCCAAAGACTGAAAATAGACCCAAGCCTATCACCATGCACCAAACTCAAGTCAAAATGGATTGCAGATCTCAATATTAAACCAGAAACACTAAATCTATTGGAAGAGAAAGTAGGTAAAAACCTCAAAGACATAGGGGTAGATAGAGAGTTCATGAACAAAAAATGAAACTGCATGAGAAACACTTCAAAATATCAACAACTGGGATCTCATACTACTGAAAAGTTTCTGCACATCTAAAGAAATCACCAGCAGAGTCAAAAGAAAACCCACAAACTTGGAAAAAATCTTACCTGACTTTCCCTCAGACAAAGAGCTTCTATCCAGAACATATAAAGAATTTAAAAATACCAGCACCCCCAAATTCAAAGACCCAATCCACAAATGGGCAGCTGAGATGAATACATATTTCTCAGATAATGAAATACAAATGGCAAATAAATATATGAGAAAATGTTCAACATCATTAGTCATTCAAGAAATGCGAATTAAAATAACATTGAGATTCCACCTCACCCCAGAAAGAATGGCTATCATCAAGAAATCAACCAATAACAAATGCTGGCAGGGCTGTGGGAAAAAGGAACCCTTCTCCACTGCTGGTGGGAATGCAGACTGGTGAAACCACTGTGGAAATCAGTTTGGAGCTTCCTCAGAAAACTAGGACCACAGGTCCCATTCAACCCAGCTATTCTCCTTCTGGGTGTTTTCCCAGAAGATCTAAAAATATCATAGCACAGTGATATATGTGCACCTATGTTCATAGCAGCACAATTTTTAATTGCTAAATTGTGGAAGCAACCCAAATGTCCATCCACTGAGGATTGGATAAGAAAATTGTGGTACTTTTATATAATGGAATATTACCCAGCTATAAAGAAAGATAAACTCGAGGCTTTTATAGGTAAGTGGTCACAACTACAGACCATACTCATAAGTGAAATAAATCAGACCTGCATGTGCAAGCACTGCATTGTCTCACTAGTGTAAACCCTGAAAGAGTTAATATAAACTTGGAAGTATGATAGACATTGTGAAATGATAGGAAAACGCTCAAGGGTAAAGGGCAACTGGGATGTGGGAAAAGAGAAGGGAAAGAAGGAGAAATTTTGTATGTATGTATGTATATACAGGGTAGTTAACATAGTTGATCTGCTGTCTTCTATTTCTTTGCTGGAAGAAACTGTTAATGAGCCCTTGATTGATCAATATTGCATGTCTCTGTTTTCCTGAGAAACCACTTTGAAGATATCAATATGTAATACAACAAGCATTGTTAATTTCCTACCACTTTGTTTGTAACACTCTATTGTCTGTACTGTTCTTTTGCTATTTTATAAAAGGTTGTCTGTCTGTTAAAGTTTTCCTCCTTAAAAAAAAAAAAATGAGTCTTCCCTACTTCCCTCTGACACTCAGCACAGTGCAATGTCAGGGTCTTCTGACAGTGGAATCACAATCAGACTAAATCCTCCAGCTGGCTAACAGCGAGTATGGATCATGGGTTTCCCATGAAGATGTTATTGTACTTCTGCCCAACTTGTAATGTCACACACTGCTTGCACTAGCCAGCTACCTTTTTTGTATATATCACTGCATTTCTTTCCTTCCAGCTAGGGAGCTAGGGTTGAAGTTATGGATGCTGTGGGCACTTTTCTGAATTGCTTTCCTGTATGCTTGCGCAGTTTAGAGTTTCTTTTACTTTTCTATTGATGCACAGAACTCTCCCCTACATTCACATGGAAAATACTTTTTCTTTGTAGTGCTGGTTCCTCTCAGCCTTGAATTAAATTATACAGAATTTCCTTCCAGTCTGCTATCATTCCCTAGAATCTTCAGCTATATTTGTAAAGATATCATAAGCAAAATTGATTTACACAAAGTAAATAACCTAGTACCAAAAAAAAGAGAAAGGCCAATCTGAATAACTGCAAAAACTAAATAGTATTCATCCTTGGTTATCTATGAAAAACAAACAAAACATCTCCCAGAAGGAAAACAATTTTAATCCAATAAAGGATATTTCCAGAATGCTAAAATAAACATCACACTTAAGGTTTCATAGTTGAAGGCAAGAATGAGGTAGGAATGCCCAAAGCAGGTGTGATGGTGCACAACTGTAATCCTAGCACTTGGGAGGCTGAGGCAGGAGGACTGTTTACAGAGTCCTAGGCCAGCCTGGGCTACAAAGTGAGCTCAAGGCCAGCCTGAACTGCATGAGACACTGTCTCAAAAGAACAAAAAAAAATGCCCAATTTATCAACACATTGTAGGTCAATGTACCATACAATGTATATTGGCAGGAAGTAGGAAATCAGAGGGACAGTGTATCAAGAAGGAAGCAGTAAAAACGGTGTTTATACAGATGATGTTACTACATAAACATAAAACTCAAGTAAGGTAGTAAGTTATTAATTGCCTTCAGTGAAATAAACATAAATAGATGATATTTATAATATTTCAAATGGTTGGGTGTGGTGGCACATGCCTGTAATCCCAGCACTTGGGAGGCTGAGGCAGGAGGATCGTTGCAAGTTCAAAACCAGCCTGGGCCACAAAGTGAGCTTAAGACCAGCCTGAACTGCTTAGTGAGACCCTGTCTCAAAAAGACCAAAAAAAATAATATTTCAAATTATGGTAGGGAATATTACATGAGATATCATTAGTACAGTTAGTCACCTTACATATAAGATTTGAGGAAATTCATTTTGCCAGTCTACGATACCAGATCACAGAATAAGGCATCATATGAGACAGAAATTCTTCACTAGATATTGAATCTAGTGGCCATTTGATCTTTAACATTCCAGGTTTCAGAAGTGTGAATGATAAAATTGTGTTTTTATGAATTATCCATTCTAAAGTCTTTTATTCTATGAGCCTGAATGCATACTGACAGTAAGGCTTTTAGATTTGCTGTGAGACAAGAAAAATTGTATCATAACTACAGAAGATAAACAAAAAGACACAGCTTTATGTATTTAACTATGAAGAAAATAGCCAGCATTATTTGGGAACAATTCTCTATCCAGCAACATTTTATTCATTATCTACATCAAAAAGGTATTTAGTCTAGGCTTACCCCATGCACTTCCCAGGAGGACCTATGAATAATACAGAATTACTGAAATTTTTAATCTCTCTCCAGATATGGTGTGAAATGTCCAGACCACCAATACGCCAGCAATGACCAGACAGTTTGTCTCCAAAAAGCCATAACATTTCTGGGCTATGAAGACATCTTGGGAAAGACATTAACCTTTACAGCCTTGTATTTCTCTGCTCTCACAGCTGTTGTGCTTGGCATATTTGTGAAGCACCGAGTCACTGCAGTAGTCAAGGCCAATAACCGGGCTCTCAGCTACACCCTGCTCATCTCCCTCACCTGCTGCTTCCTCTGCTCCTTGCTCTTCATTGGCCGGCCCAACAGAGCCACCTGCATCCTGCAGCAGACCACATTTGGAGTCGTGTTCACTGTGGCTGTTTCCTCTGTCTTGGCCAAGACTATCACCATGATTCTGGCCTTCAAGATCACTGCTCCAGGGAGAAAGATGAGGCAATTTCTCATATCAGGGGTGCCGAACTTTATTATTCCCATCTGCACCCTGATTGAGCTGACTGTTTGTATAGTTTGGCTGGGAACTTCTCCTCCCTTTGTTGACACAGATGCTCACTCTGAACATGGCCACATCATCATCGTGTGCAACAAGGGCTCCCTCACTGCCTTCTACTGTGTCCTGGGATACCTGGGCTCCCTGGCACTGCTGAGCTTCACCGTGGCTTTCCTGGCCAGGAACCTGCCCGACACATTCAATGAAGCCAAGTTCCTGACGTTCAGCATGCTGGTGTTCTGCAGTGTGTGGGTCACCTTCCTCCCCGTGTACCACAGCACCAAGGGGAAGGTTATGGTGGCCATGGAGGTCTTCTCCATCTTGGCCTCCGGTGCTGGGCTGCTGGGATGCATCTTTGTCCCTAAGTGCTACATTATTCTCATAAGACCTGAAAAGAACTGTTTGAAAGCAGTAAGAGATGAATAGACTCCAGATTGAAATAGGTACACTTTATGTTAGCTGTTGATCACTTTAATTTTTAGAGTTTTGAAAAAGTACAGCAAAAAACTCCCTAAACCCAAAAAGTCACTGAATCTACTCATTGCCTTTATCAAAAACTTCCACCTTATTTTCAAACAAAATAATATATGAAATGGAACACAAGAGCCTTTTAGTCTCACAAGCACTCATTCTATCTCTACATCTTAATCACTTTCTCATCACCAAGACCCAATACCTGACATCTGCAACATACAGGAGAGGCTTATTTTGGCTCATGTGCCAGTTCATAGTCAAATTGCTCCAGGCAGAGGGGCACAGCAGTCCCTTGCACACGGCATAGTGCCGCAGAAGCAGAGCGCATAAAGGGAGGAACCAGAAAGGGAGATACTCCATTCTGGGTCATGGTCCCATTCATCTGCCTCTTCTGAACAATCCCCCGCCCCGTTACACCACATTTAGCCATAAGACCCTCATAATCCAATTACCTTTTAAATGTCCCCATCTTTGAGTGCATGAAGCTTTGGAGGGAGCATCCACATATAGACCACAACATTCTGCCACTGCACCCCATAGGACACATGCACATCCCTTTATGAAAATTGCATTTAGGCCACCTCTGAGAGTTGCCAAAGTCCTAACAAGTTCTGCATTGCTGAAAAGTTTAATTCTGAGATGTAAGGAAAACTCTTAGCTGCAGGCCACTGCAAAAATCAAAAAGAAAGATTAACCCTGCCAACATACAAGGGCACTGTATGACTATTCACATTCCACAAAAGAGTCAGAAAAAAGGAGTTATAAACTAATGGCACCAAGGCAAGACTGAAACCCAGCAGAGGAAACATTAAGTCTTGTGGTTCCAGGTCCAACACCTGTGGCAAGCTGTGGCAAGATGCAAACTCCAAGTGGCTTGAGAGGCTCTGCCCCATGTCACCAAAAGTGTAAACAAGGGATACCTGGGCTCCCTGGCCCTGGCGAGCTTGTATATAATAGATGTTGTGAAGTAGGAAGAACATGTTCAGATGGGAAGGAGAACTAGGGACGGGGGAGGGGAAAAGGAAGGAAGGGACAAGCAAAAAAGAATAGAAGGAAAAATGCAAACAAAGCTTTTGTAAATAAGAAGGGAAAGAAGGGTTGAAGAAAGGGGAAGGGAACTGGGAAAAAGTAGAAGCAGGATATATCAAGTGGCTCTGTGTGATGGCACACATCTGTAATCTCAACACTTTGGAGGCTGAGGCAGGAGGATTGCTGTGAGTTCAAGGCCAGCCTGGGCTACAAAGTGAGTCCAAGGCCAGCCTGAACTGCATAGCGAGACCCTCTCTCATTTCTCCACCTGGAGGTAGGGCATGCAGCGTCGTGCACATGCACACACATATTATGCTTGTGTGTAAATACGTGTGTGTGGTATTGTTGCTGTCCACTGAAATGCACACTCTCACCCCCAGCATCTTTCGGCAAACTTCCCCTCTTCTCTGGAGGAATCCAGAACTGTGTCTGTCCTGGGGCTCTGCATCTGAGGGGGCAACCCACTCAGGCCCCTTTCTGTCCCTCCCAAGGACAGAAGCTTTCTTTCCCTCAATAAATATATTCTGCTCTTAACCTCCATTGTTTCTAAAATTCATTCCTTGACTTTAGAGAACTCATCCCAGATATCATTCAGTTTGGGAGTTTCTTTGATCAGTTTCTCTGATCCTCCTATATCAATTGGAGGGTCCCCACAGAGATCATTGGATGGAGGTAAGAGTGTGCTTTTGTTTCATAGACTCTGGATTGGGATTCATTTTGGTAACAAATTTTTATGCTTCAAATTTTGTTATGTCTCTGCCCCTTGCTTATAATTGCTTATGCTTTTGTCTCTTATACTTTTGTTAAAATGTTGCTAAATCTTAAGTTAAAACATGGGAAGGTTATAAGGTTATGATATTTCTTTAATGGGACATTTTATTCCTGTTTTGCTCTGGTATATGTTGCATTTCAATTAGTTGCTAAATTTACTGCTTTTCTTTGCTTGATTTTATTTAGACAATAGCACTAAGAAGAATAACATTAGAATGTCCCCTAGTGGACTTTAATATAAACTTCTGTAAAATGAGTCTTCTTAATTCTAGCTCAGATTTAGAAATTGTACATACCTATATAATAAAACACAGGACTCCAACCACCAGTTAATGGACATTAGGTTGGTGGCTGTTCTTAGGATTTGGAGGACAGTTTCACTGGGACAGACTGGCTCTGATCCTCCTCTACACTCCAGAGGAAATGTCAAGTCTGTTCTGCTTCAGTTTCCTTTCTCTGGCCTTAATCTTTTTCTACCACTTTATACTTTCCTTTTTAGAGGCATGTAAAATTAGAAAAGAACTCTAGACTGTTCCAATTAAGTGAAATCCATAGAAGATGAGAGTTTGTTAATGCCAAAGACAGGGAAGTCACCTTACAGTCACCGCCTCTCTGAGTCAGAGGAGACATCAGAATTTTGCCTGTCCAGGAGAACACACATAAAAGCCATGTCCCAGTTTAGTGTTCTGGGCAGGTCTCTCTCAGGAGGTTGAACCTGAGACACAGTGGAGAGAACTGACTTCTGGGTGACACCAGAAAGAGCTATCGCCAAAAGTATCACACTTCTGGGACCAAAACACATTTAGTCTAAGGGAAGATCTCCAACCATTCCTCTTCTCCTAGGTCTAGTTATCACTTATGTACCAAAAAAAGCTTTGATAATAAGTTCTGAACTTTAAAACATTTTCTATAAACTTATATACTTTTTTTTTTTTGGTCTTTTTGAGACAGGGTCTTGCTATGTAGTTCAGGCTGGCCTTGAGCTCACTTTGTGGCCCAAGCTGGTGTCAAACTCTCAAGGATCCTCCTGCCTTGGCTTCCCAAGAGCTGGGATTACAGGCATGTGCCACCATGCCCGACATTTTTTTTTCTCTTTTTTTTTTTTGGTACTATAAACTTATAAAGTGATAGGTAATCTTGTTCAGGCTTTTAACTATCCCTTGTAGAACTTTGACAAACAGTGATTACTCTGCCAGCTAGTTCAATGCTCTTAGAGCAGATGCCACTCTTTAAAGCAAAGGACAGGTTTCTCTTTGGTGAATCCCCATTGAAGCCAGTGGCTGATGGAATGTTGACCAGAGAGACAAATGGATCCTTTTTGGAGACTGATCTCTGGTTGTGTGGGCCAATAGAAACTGAGAACAACTGAGGGGTCATGGCCAGGGCTACTCTCTGGCGAATGCCCAAAGGTTCCTCAGTGGAAACTGGCTCCTGACCCCTGAAAAATCTCCACTTATATATCGTACTTATCTCTCTCTGCTAGTAAACTAAAAATTCTCCATAAGCTTTTTAGTTGAGCCACTTAACTATCTCTCCCTTCAGAACCTAGGGTGAGGCAGCTTGCAACAATTTACATTTCACAGTGGCTAGCAGGGAAATGATTCACATTTGTGGCTTACATATGCTAAGTAAGAGTAAAAAAGAGATTCTTGTCAGCCTTGACTAATGTGCTTTTAGCAATATTTGAATATGATTGCTAGGAAGTAAATATAAATTTAACCTGTGAGCCTCAAAGTTTAAATAAAACATAGTCTTGTCCTGTTGCTCAGAAAGTTGCCTAGGTGATTAGGAAGAGAACACAGATGTCTGGAAACTTCTTTGCCTAGGTGATTAGGAAGAGAACACAGATGTCTGGAAACTTCTTTGCCCTAAGGCACAGGGCAAAACTCCTCCAATCAATTGGGAATTTTATGTAGAGGTGATCTCATTTGTAGCCTGAAAAATACTCTCCTACTTCTAACTCACCTTTTTTATATGTGTGCACTTCCAAAGAATAAGAAGAAATAGTTTATTACAAAGATATGCTTCCCTCTTTAGACATTCCTGTCACCTGACCACTTGTAACTTATGCTTATAAATGTCCAATAGGAGTAAGTGCACAGTTCATGAGCTTTCAGGGAGGTGAAATCACGTGCCAGTTCTAGGGTAGATAGGCTGGTCAGATTTTGTCCTCTGCTCTCTCCAGATGACATCCACCTGCTTTGGAGTGGAATCTACTCTAGGGATACCGTGTGGGTACAAAGATCAATTAGAAATAGGGAGGGGATGTCCAAACTGTTTCTTTTTGTATTTCAGACATGGGACATTCACAGTCGAAGTCTCTTTCTCCTTTAGAGTGTATCATTAAGCATTGTAAGATGTTTGACCCTTACACCTTGAAAAAGAGCTCTTTAATATTTTTTGCACATGTACATGGGCTACCTACCCCCTAAAGTCAAAATGGGATGCAGAGGGAAGTATTAATTATGATGCTATTTTACAATTAGAAAGATACTGTAAAAAAAAAAGGAAAATGTTCAGAAATGCCTTATGTTCAGATTTTCTTGCATTAAGAAATAGTCCTTATTTAGTTTCAAAATGTAGATGTGAGCCACAGGGAAACCAGATACCTCAGATTCTTAAGGCATCCACTCTACTAGAGCTTGACACTGCTCTTCTTCAATCTTTGGAGGCTGAGGGCAAGACAACCTTAATCAAAGCCTCACCCACCATTACTGAATCTAAGGTTTCCCCTATTCACCCTTCTAGGCTAGAGGATGGGGCTTCTAAACCAGCTGTAATCCAAACTCCTACAGAGATATACCCATCCTCAGCTGAGTTTATGCAAGCTCCTCAAGGATAGTATCCTTTAAAAGAAGTAAATGGACAGTTTGGAACTTCTAGAGTTCATGTGCCTTTTTCTCTCAGTGACCTAAAACAGATAAATTTAGATCTTGGAAAATTTCTAGATGACCCTGATAAGTACATTGCAGTATTTAGAGGCCTCACTTAGACCTATGAGCTAGACTGGAAAGATGTTATGTTACTCTTAAATCAAATTTGACCTCTAGTGAGACACAGGCAGCATTACATGTTGCTATTGCATTTGGAGATGAATACCATATTATTAACTATAGAAGGCCAGAAGATAACCAGGGGAACTACCAGTTCCCACTGGAGCCCAAGAAGTCCCTACCCAAGACCCCTACTTGCCTAGCAGCCATGTGGGAGAATAGAATAGGAGACATTTTCAGACATGTGTGCTTAAAGGTCTAAGAAGGATAAGAGCTAAGCCATTCAATTATTTTAAACTGTCAGAGATTCAACAAGAAAAAAAGGAACACCTCTCAGCTTTCTTAGATTGTTTACAAGAGGCACTGATAAAGATACATCCTTAGATACTAATTCAGTTCAGGGACTAATTATTCTTAAAGATAAGTTCATTACTCAGTCAGCTCCAGATATTAAAAAAGAGCTACAAAAGATATCTTTTTCTCCAGATAGTTCACTTGGTACTATAGTAAAAAAAAAAAAAAAAAAAAAGGCCTCCTTAGTATTCTATAATCAGGACTGGGAGAAAACCAGGGAGAGAAAACAAAGGGAGCAAAAGGTGATGGCCTTTGTTGTGGCCTCAAAAAAAAAACAGACTCTAAATCTGATTCTCAGGACCCCAAGAAGAACTCAATGACTACATTCATCTGCTAACAGTGTCAAAAGCTGGGCCACCTCAAGAGGGACTGCCTTTCAGAGGCCCCCAAGCCATGCCCTGATTGCCAAGGTAGCCACTAGAAGCAACACTGCACTCTAAGGCAGAGGCCCCAGAGCTCAGATTCATCTTCCCAGGTAGTCCAAAAGGACTAAATGGCCCAGGAGTGCCTCCTCCCTCTGGCAGAACTGTCATCTCTATCTGTCATTGCCATAGAGGGGCCCTGAGTAATTATGACTAGAGGAAAAAAGACCAGCCTATTGTTGGACATTGGCACAGGTCTTCTTGTCCTTCTCCAAGCCTGACCTTCCTTTCAGTCTTCATACCTCAATAAAAACAGTCACTAAAAATATATATTTCACATCTTAAACTGTAACTGGGCTAACTTTCATTTCACTCATTCCTTTTAGTTATGCCTAAAAGCCTAGCTCTCATCCTGGAGAGATTTTATCCTGTCTAAATACTGTAATACTATATATATATAAAATCTCCAGGTTGCCAACTAATCAAAATGATGCTGAGACTGGTTTTTACAAACGTGATACATATTGTTGTTCATATACAAAAATTTAATAAGAGTTTTTCATTGGTCAAAATAAAGTGTCAATCTGGTTTTCATAAGTCATAAAAATTTAGAGATAGTTATAACTAAAGCTTGAGGGACTTATGACAAAATGTCAGACTCCATCAGTAAAGGGGTCTAAGAGCCAGTAGGTTACAATTGCTGTCCCTTAGAAACACTTTCTAAATGTACCTCTCAGCTCTAATGCTCATGCTTTAATTATACTTGCTCTAATTTCTTGGAAAATTTGTTCTTGCCTGGAGGATGCCAGACCCCAGGTAATCATACAGATAAAACAGGCTACTTGTGCAGTTATAAAAACTGAATGCTGTGTGTACATTACTGATCCCTCTTTTAGTGTCTCAAAGGCTGCTCAAGATATTAGACAACAAATCAATGATATGCCAGATTCTGAAAATCCCTGGACCTTATCCGCTTTACGGAAAGCCATTGCCAGCCTCTCTTGGTAGAAGAGTCTTGTTGACTATATCCATAACAATCCTGCTGATATTATTATTTTGGTCTATGCATACTTAATTGTTTCTCTGGCTTTTTCTCCTCCAGATTTAAAGCTATACACCTACCCAAGATGAAAATGCCTGGTGTGTATTGAGGGCCTTTACATAGACTCTCTGGAGAGTATCTCTGATTGCCAATCAACAACTATGACTTCCTTCAACCTGAAGAAGCCAGAGCTGTCACTGCCCATTATTCCCTCACAGTAGTTCCGGTTACTTCTTCAGAGGGAGGAATGTTATAGACAACTAAGTTACATAGAAATATTATAGGAAGTCAGACAGGGCCAGGCCCTCAAAGGAGCCAATATGGAAGACAAGATACTTTGCAAATGGAGAGATGGTACTCGCTGCAGGCCAGAACTCAAGACAAAAGATTAAACAAACACACCCACATACCTCCAGGGATTGATATTCTAAATAGGTATCAATGGCCTTGAAGAGTCACTGACACAACCCCTTACAGGAAAAGCCCCTGTTCTGTACTCATGCCCGCTTACTACATGACTTGCTTCCCCATTTGGTCCCAATTTACTCAATTTTACCTGAACAATTCTTACTGGCTGACTGTAGTTTCGTCCCACCTCACGCTCACCTTGTGATTGCTAATTTTCCCTCCACCTTGGACCCACCTCACCTCATGATTCTGCTCTATAAAATCCCCAGGAAAGATAGGGTCCTTGGCAACCCACTGGGGTCCTCTTCTGTCCCTCTCTTGGACATGTTTTCTCCCTCAATAAATATATTCTGCTTTTTTAAAAAGGGGGGGATCTCAAAAGACACACAATTTAAAAATCAAACTGAAAGAGCTAGATGTGGTTACGCACCTATAATCCCAGCACTCAGGAGACTGAGGCAGAAGAATCTCCAGGAGTTCAAGGCCAGACTGAACTATCTCAAAAAAATAAAAATAAAATAAAAAGCAAGCCAGAAGAGACATGGTAAGAAATGGAGCTATCCTCTTGGTGTTATAAAGAGGATCTTAACAAGAAAAAAGAGGTGAAGCTGGGGGAAAGGGAGTAAGGAGTAAATTGATCAAGAGCTTACATGTAAATGTATGAATTCTGAAGGTGAGTGTTATGTATCACAAACAGACCAGTTAAAAAAAAAAAATTATAAAAAAACAACACGTACAAAAGGACATGACTTCACATTGATGACAGATATCGTGTTGGTTAGGGTTCTTCAAAGGAACAGATTCCATGGGAAATATACATATAATTATGCATGGGGATTTATTACGCAGGCTCACAGGACCAAAGCAGCCGAGTCCTGAACACTGGTTTTCATACAGCAGAGCCAGAGAATCCATCAGCGGCACAACCTACAAACACAGAAGCCACAGAGCCGAAAGGGTTGGGAAGCAGCACCGTACATGGCGCTGGGGGAGCGCCTGCGCGGTCTCCTCCGGAAGCGGAAGTGGAAATGTCACGTCGCCCCCCCCCCCCGCGCGCGCAGGCGCAGCTCAGACCATGCGCAGCCATTTGCACCGGGAAGTGTGAGGGCGACAGGGACCTTCTTCCCCGCTGCCTGGTCGGTGGAGATCACCTCCTGCGATTCCCGTTCCTCCCCGGCTTGCGGGCTAGCTCAGGCATAGCGGGCTCGGCCCTCAGCCTTGCTGACTGCGTGGACCCGAGTGACCCAGGGTCCTGGGGCGACATCAGCGCTGCAGCTCTGACCGCGTCAGGTGCTGACGCTGCTTCCCTCCAGGCCCGTTTACAGCCGAAAACGCCGCTCCGAGTCGAGGGTGGAGACTCAGTTACCACGGTGGATCCCGTCCCAAATTCTAGGGAAACAAAAGAGAAGCCCCGCGGGGAACCCGAGGCCATGGCCGGCTGTGCCCCTCGGCGCCCCTCACCCTGAGGTGGTTCCTTCCTGACTGACAGCGCCGCCTTTAGCTGCGACCCCTGAACCCTTCCAAGGGTCCGTGAACCTCACGCCTAAAACAGACAGGGCCGCTCCGAGTCAAGCCCATGCTCAAGCTCCCTCAGGAGCCTGCCCCCACTCTGGAGAAAGTACTTCCTTTCTTGTTTGCCTTAGATTTCCTTTCCTCTGAGCACACGTGTGCAGCACGTAATATTCACCGTCCTGTGTGGAGTTGGCGCCTGTGCATGGCACACAGCAGTTCCTTCCCCTCCCTCCCTCCGCCTCCATCTCCTGATCCCCTTCCCATTCCAGAAAGATCTATCTCCCTACGTCTTATTATCTATCTTTTATTTTGCTCTTTATTTATAATTTGGGTTTCTCATAGGCCGTGTATAAGCTTGTGTGTCTGGTTTATGTCACTTAACATTATGGTCTCAAGATGCATCCATTTTCCTGAGAAAGACTCAAGTGTATCCTCTATAGCAGAGTAGTACTCCACTGTAAATACATTTTCTTTACCCATTCATCTGTTGATGGACACACAAATTTCAAGATTTACCTATTCTGAGTTGTGCTGCTATAACCATGGGTGTACATCTATCACTGTAGTCCGATGTCTAACTCTTTGGGGAAGATACCTAAAAGGGAATAGCTGGATAAATGGAATTTGTAGTTTTAGGTTCTTGAGGAATCTCAATACTGATTTAACATTTTATCTTGGTTGGTGTGGTTTCCCATCAGGATCCCTCCCTCTCATTATTCTGTGCCCAGAATAGGTCCCATCTGTCCATGAAAACATTCCACATTATTCTGCAGTTGACTTATGTGTGAAGACTTTCATACTGCTGTTTCCATAAAATCTGTAGTTTTTCCAGTGACTAAATTTACACTGTCGTGACCACAAAATGTACAAGACCGAGTGACTACATAATGATTTGAAGACTAATTGACATTCAGTCCCTGAGGGTCTAAATGATATAAATCGAGCCCCCCGCGCCTTGCGCCCAGGCAGCCAGTTCTCCGGGAGCGGCAGGGCTCCTGGGTCCGAG
>NW_004955524.1:3493258-3510961 GCF_000276665.1 Chinchilla lanigera | reverse complement strand
TTTGGAACTCTGTATTGTCTGTATTGTGCTTGTGATATGTTGTAAAATGTTGTATGTCTGTTAATGTTTCCCTCCTTTTATCCTTAAAATAAAAAAAAAGATATAAATCATTGCTCACTTTTTTTTTTTTTTTTTTTTGAGACGGGGTCTCTCACTCTGTAACCCAGGCTGGTCTCCAGTTGTGACAATCCTCCTGCCTCAGCCTCCTGAGTGCTGAGATGACAAGCATGCACCACCACACCTGGCTGCTCACTTCTGATACCTGTGCTGAGATGATTTGAGAACTGTCGTGTGTGTGTGTGTGTGTGTGTGTGTGTGTGTGTGTGTGTGTGTGTGTGCCAGGAATTGAACTCAGGACCTTGCACTTGCCAGGCAAGCGCTGTACCACTGAGCAATATCCCAGTCCCTGATTTGAGAACTATGATTTGTGACTTGGGCACCTATACACAGCCCCTCGAGGGAGCTTTGGATCCCACCCACACAGGGCAGTGGGCAATGTGGTCTTCCCATAGGCTGCCCAGGGGCCCTCACATGAGTGTACAAAATATGTTGTTTTGTCCATCTTGAGCACTGTTCATCGTGCTAATAAAAACAAACATGAGGCAGACTGTCTCTCTGAGCTAGCTTCTGAAGTCGTGTGGAAATCCCTCTTTCGTATTCTACTGACTTATAGGATCAGAAGCCCACTCACGTTCACCCACGGTGGAAATAAACTCTCCTTTTCTATGGGACAGGGGAAGAGTTCTAATGAATTAGGGTTCAGAATATCACTGTGGCACCTTCCAGGCACACTACCTGTGCGAGGGTTTTATGTCTGTTCATTGTTTTGGTTTCACTTACAGTCATGAAAACGTCCCCTTCATTGCATGGCAGTGACTGCAGGTGTCTGTGTCACACACAGTTTTAGTACATTGGTCTGTAACCATAACCACACCGTCTTGCATGTGGCTGCATTCCAGGGAGGCAATCAGACATCACAGATGAATGATTGTGCATGAAGTGTAATTTAAACTGGAGCTGGGTGTGGAGGCACACACCTGTAATCCTAGCACTCAGGAGGCTGAGGCAGGAGGATCATTGCAAGTTGCAGCCTGTGCTACAAAGTGAGTTCAAGAACAGCCTGAACTGCATAGTGAGACCCTTTCTCAAAAAGACAAATTAATAATAATAATAATAATAATAACAATAAATTTAAATTGTGTAAATGCCAACCATCATTGTGTTAAAAATGAGACTAGCAGGTGCTACTACTCTGACCAGAATCTGGAGACTCTGGGAAATTTAGCCAGAAGACAGAAAAGGACAATGAGTTCACCAGATTAAGAAACAGGAGCAGGATTTGAGGATTATTAAAAGGTCCTGTAAAGACCCAGGTGAACAATATGTAAGTATGACTAGAAAGGGAAATGAGTCCTGTCCATGAAGTGTAGCAAGAGAGAGACAGAGCATTGGAAAGATCAGGTCTGCATGATTATTGAGGGACTAACTTGGGATTTCTGGACTCATAGTGATTGTTTTTTTTCTGGCAGAGGGGAGCACATGCTCTTGTAGAGAATTCTGCACACTTCACAGACAGATGCTCACAGGGTACACAGAGGCGGTTCCACACCTGGTGGGGCACTGGGTGCTACTTGGAAGCTGAGGCATCCAGATGGAAGGCCTGCTGTTTCTCTGCAAATCCTGATTCACATTTTGACCTCATATCCCACTTTGTCAACCCTGATGCAACCCCCTCCCATCGCTGCCGGTGGTGTTTGGAGCAGCGGTTCCTTCACAGATGCCTGGAAGCAAATCCATCCTGGAGTGGATTTCTCCAGCGCCTCGCTCTTGGTGGATCCAGATGACATCATACCACCTGGGACTGAAAAGATGCTTCTCAGTTGTATTCTCCAACTTCCATTTGCCGCCTGCACACAGGACCTCAGATGCAGAGCCCCGGGTCAGAGAGTAGTCGAGATTCCCCAGGAGGCGGGGAAGAGGTCGGGGACAGGATCTGAGAACATGAAGCGACCCTCAGTGCACACGGTGATAAAAACACGGACTCACGTGCTCCACACAAATGTCGCGGTGTGCACCTGGCTTGCAGCAAGTCCCACTTCCTCCGGGGGTTGAAGATCTCAAGACTTCACTAGGATGTTCGCTTTCGTTTTTGTCCTCTGGACCTTGAGGTCCCCCCTCTCTCTGCCCAGTGTCCTCCCCGCCAGGTGCCTGTGGAGCAAGGAAGACAGTGTGCACAAGGGGGGAGACGCACTCATCGGTGCGTTCTTCCCCCTTTATACACCGCAGCCTGTCCAGCAGCTAAGGGGTCCCAGAAAGACAGCATTCTCCCCACAGTAAGTAGCCTTTTATTCACATATATTTGTAGCAGAATGAAAAGAAGAAAAGAAAGGAGAAAAATAAGACTGGAGATAGAATTCAGCTTGAAGGCTTTGGGCTCAGTGTTCAGAACCTTTACAAAATATGATTTGTTTATGTTCATAAACGGACACAAAGTAAGATAAATCCACGAAGAAAAAGAAACAAAACTAAGCAAATAGAAAAGTTGGTTTTTTTTTATTTTAAAGAGAATAAGAAAAAGCAATAACAAAATAACAACATAAAAACAAAATGGAACAAAAACAATAAAAATGATACACTGTTTCAAAACAGAATGATAGGAATTAACAGCAGTTGTTGTATTACATATTGTTATCTTCAACCAAGTTGCTCAGATTACCAGGTGTAAGAATGCAAGACTGATCAAAACATTAAAGAAAATTAAAAATAATTTTTAAATAATATTAGAAACAATACAGAGCTTCACTAGACAAGATGGAATTTACCAGTGGTTGTTATATTGCATATTGTTGTCTTCAAATTAATTGTTCAGATTACCAGATATAAGCATGCAAAGTTGGTCAAAAAATTTATTAACTGTTCTTTCCATAAACCATTAGACATCAGCAGTACAGTTTTCCCAGCTATCCTTCTATATACATATAGGGAATGGAGAAAAAGAAAGAAAGAAGGAAAAGTAGGTTGTAAATAGTTGGTGGTGTCCAAAAGCAAGTCTGTAATTTAAGAAAGCGTCTTCAGACCACCAGAAAATGACAACTAAGTTCGGGTTAACTGAAAGCTGTAGAAAAGAAAACTCAAACTGAACACCGGCCTACTCCATGAAGGAAATTTAGAGTCAGTGCAAATAACAAGGAGCTAAAACAAAATGAGCAAGCGGAGTTAGATGCAGAGGAGAAGATGAAAAGGACCTGAGAAATGCAAAAATAAAAAAAAGACAATGACACCGGGGATATAGCACCTTGCTTGGCGAGCGCAAGGCCCTGAATTCGATTCTTGGTCAAAAAAAAAAAAAGTTCCTGTAAAAAAAAGACAGTGGCAAGTGAGCTATGCAAGACCCAGAAGTTAAAGGTCATGTAGATTGTGCAGTACATGAGAAAATAGTAAACACACACTGCAGACAATGTGGTCCGGGATACATGATAAGCTGGGAGTGAAGAAGCAATAGAAAATGTAACTGAAAAACAAAAAATGAAATACGGAGGACAAGTGCAAGGCAAGTACATTCCTAAACACAAAGTAATGCAGATCCCTTCTCTTTTCAGATAAACATAAACTCATGTTAAATACAAATTGCCAAATGTAGCCAAACCTTGTGTAAAGAAACATGTGAAATGAAATTTGATTGCAACTTCTAAGTCAAAATACAACAGAAAGCACAAAGAAATAGGAACACACCAACAAAAAAAATTCAAGAGAGTTATAACTGCATCAAATACATTGTACAAACCAGGTGTGGTGGCACATGCCTGTAATCCCAGCACTGGGAGGCTAAGGCACGAGGTTCATTGTGAGTTGGAGACCAGCCTGGGCTACAAAGTGAACTCAAGGCCAGCCTGAACTGCATAGCAAAACCCTGTCTCAAAAAGACAAAAAAAAAAAAATTACATTGTACAAACATAAAATTCCTTATTAGGATTCAAATAGCCCTTTTTTTATTTTAAGAAATAAAAATGGAAAACATTAGCAAACAGACATCCATTTACAAAATAGCGTAAGAGCAATACAAACAAAACAGAGTTACAGACAAAGTTGTATGAAATTAACAATGGTTATTGTATTACTTTTTGATATCTTCAAAGTGGTTTCTCAAGAAAACAGAGACATACAAGACTGATCAAACAAGTAATCATTAACTGTTCCTTTCTGTAGAGCAATAGAAGACAGTAGTACAACTGTGTTAGCTATCCTGTATATACATACTTACATAATTTCCCCTTCTTTCCCTTCTCTTTTCCCACACCCCAGTTGCTCCTTACTTTTGAGCATTTTCCTTTCATTTTACAATGTCTATCATACCTCCAATTTTTTCTTCACTCTTTCAGGTCTTACACTAGTGAGACAATACAATTCTTACACAGGCAGGTCTGACTTATTTCACTTATGAGTATGGCCTCTAGTTGTGACCATTTACCTATAAAAGCCTTGAGTTTTAACTAATCACAAGGAAAGCCAAATCTTTGTATATATTATATTATTATCATTTTAAGGTTATGCAGATTCAAATTGAAAAATAGAAGAAGAGAGGGAGGAAAGAGTAAAAAGAGGAGGCACTGAGAAAGGCAAAGACATTATATTTCACATATGTGGAGAACAGGAACCCCAAGCTCGATGCCTGGTCATATTCATTGGCTTCTTAGGCCATCTCACCTAGGGCATGGATGGAGACAGACTTCCCATGAGTCCCCCTGGGACTGAGTAATGAAGCATGCTCTATCTGAATTTCAAAAGACCCAAATCCACTTTCTATGAGATTTACTCTAATGAAAATATCTGACCATATTTATCTCCCAGTAAATCTCGTGTTTCAACCCCCACATGTTCTGTTAATATAGTATATATTAGGAACAAACAAGCACTCAACACACCGTGGCTAATGACTTGGATTTGAAAAGAACCGTGATTGGAGTCTTACTCCTAAAAATCTTCTGCCTTCTATGCAGGCTGGAGTCTAAGAACTACCAGTATGTGCTGGCCTTTGTTTTTGCCATTGAGGAGATCAACAAGAATCCTCACCTCTTACCCAACATGTCTCTGGGATACGATCTCTACAACGTCTTCAATGACCGCACTGTTTTGGAGAATTCCATAGTTTGGCTCTCAGGACTGAAGAAGAGAATCCCCAATTACACCTGCAGGAGAGAGAGCAAGTCTGCGGCGGTACTGACACAGACCACCTTGTCAGCATCTCTGAAGTTTGGGACTTTACTGGAGCTCTACAGAATCCCACAGGTAACGGTAGGTGGGATGGGGGAAGATGAAACCATGTCACTGCACGCCTTCCTCAGATGCCCGAGGAGGGGGAAAGAGACTAAGGTTATGAAAGTATCCAAGTATGAGTATCAAAGGGTAGGTACATGGAGTAATTGATGGGTATAAGTATTCATGACCACGTGAGGAAAAGAAAGTGTTTTCCTGGAAAGCTGCGTGAACTGTGTTGTTTTATAAGCTGCTCTCTGGATTTGGGAGATTATTAGAAAAACCAGGAAGAGAATTCTTCTCTTCTGCCACTTCCATCTGCTGCTCAGCGCACCTGAGTACTGTGGTCCCAGTTTAAAACCATCTTCAGCCAGGTGTGGTGCTGCACGCCTGTCATCCCAGCACTCAGAAGGCTGAGGCAGGAGTATGACTTCAAGTTTGAGGCCAGCCTGAGCTACATAGTGAGTTCCAGGCCAGCCCAAATTACACAGTGAGATCTTGCACCACACCCCCCAAAAAAAGACAATCTTCCGTCTTCTTCATTATAAGACTGAGTATATTATTTCTTTTCAGCTCACCTATGGGCCTTTTGATCCTATCCTGAACAACCATGGTCAGTTCCCTTCTCTCTATCAGATGGCCCCCAAGGACACATCTCTAGCCCGTGGCATGGTCTCCTTGATGCTTCATTTCAGCTGGAACTGGGTAGGGATGATTATTTCAGAAGATGAGAAAGGTATTCAGTTTCTCTCAGCCTTGAGAGGAGAGATGGAGAGGAACAGAGTGTGCATTGCCTTTGTGACTATGATCCCAAGCTCCTTGCTGCTGTTTCTAAGACGTAATACGTACCACAGACAAATTAGAACATCATCGGCCAACGTTGTTATCATTTTTGGTGCTGATGACTCCTACATAGGTATAGCCTTTAAACAATGGGACTATTTCATCACAAGAATAGTCTGGGTCACCACCTCGCAATGGGATGTTACCACCAGCCGCAAACATTTCTTTCTTGACTCATTCCATGGGACTCTCATTTTCTCTCACCACCACAATGAGATCTCTGGTTTTAAAAATTTCACCCAGACAGTGAAACCTTCCAAATACCCTGAAGACATTTTCCTTGCCAGATTGTGGTGGAGGTTTTTTAATTGCTCAGGCACAGAGTCTAACTGTAAGTCGCTGGAGAACTGTTCATCCTCCAGCTCCTTGGAAG
This sequence comes from Chinchilla lanigera, assembly GCF_000276665.1. Lineage (NCBI taxonomy): Eukaryota > Metazoa > Chordata > Mammalia > Rodentia > Chinchillidae > Chinchilla > Chinchilla lanigera. Next base: position 3,504,492 of record NW_004955524.1, on the reverse strand, counting down.
GATTACCTGGGCAGAGCTTTGACACGACCATGAGTGATGTAAGCTATGATATCTACAATGCAGTGTATGCCGTGGCTCACACCCTGCATGATATGCTCCTTCAACCAGTAGATGTGAAACCAACCCAAAATGGGAAAGGATTGATATTTTCCCCCTGGCAGGTAATGTCTCTTCCAAAGGGTGGTATAATTTGTCATTCAAATGACTTTTCTGAAGAATTCCCCACATGCCCAATCCAAGGATTTTAGGTTCCTTTGTCCCAAACAAACAATTGCATACTTTTCAACTACCAAAAAGGTAAGTAAACACCTGGGTAGAACTCAAGAACAAGATACCTGTGGCGTTGCGGGAAGAATTCATGAATAGCAATTCATGCTTTGTGTTACTGAGGACCTCAGCACCCTGAACATTTAATTTTATCAACAGAAAATAATGTCTTTGCCTATGAAGTTCATAACTGAAGTGAACTAGTGACTTAAATGCCTAAAAGTCCTTTGAATTATAATGGGTATTTTAAGTAAATGGTTTCCTGTAATTCTGATCTCTGTTATTTCTGCAAGCACTGCAATCAGTGGCTTCAGGCCACTGATTGATGCTCTGAGATCAGTCATGCAGGAACCATGCTGGGATTTATCCCCCTACCACGTCTACTTTTTATTTAGCTGTGCACATGTTGGGACATTTTGCCCCAAATGTGACATTTTAGAAAACTAATTTTTTATTTTAAAGAGAAGAAAAACAATAAAAAACAAGTTTCAAAACAGGTTAGTAGAACAGTTACAGTAGGTGATACATTGCATATTGCTGTCTTCATAGTAGTTAATCAGAGTACAAGATACAGGCATGATATCTTGTCTAGACAATATTAGCACAAAACATTCCTTTTCAAGGAACTAAGAGAAGCTAGCTTTTAAACTATCTTAACTATCTTGCATGTACATATTTTTTTCTTTTTCCTTTTCTTCCTTTCCCCTATCCCAGATGACAAGTCATCCTTTTCTTTGAACAGTTACTTCCCAGTTCACAATGTCTATTGTACATTTTGGGTCCTATTTACTTATTCAGTTTCTCACACTAGTGAGACAATATGATGTTTCTGATAGGTTTTTCCAGTGCAGAGAGAAGTAAAGCAGAATAAAATGCCTTTATTTTGTTTTGTTTTGGTTTTTGGTTTTTTTCTGGTACCAGGAATCGAACTCACAACCTTGTGCTTGCCAGGCAGGCACTGTGCCACTGAGCTAAATCCCCAGTCCCCAAAATGCCTTTATTGTGGGTGTAGAGAAGACCACAAGGAAAGAGAGAGAAAGAGAGAGAGAGAAAGAGAGAGAGGGCCTGTTGTAGGGTCAAAGGTTAAATAAGCCCAGGTTGGAGGCAGGGTTTAAGAGGAGGACTACCTGACATGGCAGATGAGGATTGGGCAGGAGCATGGGAAAAGGAAACAGGATATTACAAAAAGGGAAGTAGGAAGTCGTAATTTGACTCAGAGGAAAAAGGGTGGGGCTTAGCACTTGACCTCTAGTGGCCAGTGCCATACTGACTTGGCACCATACTGGTTCAGGGACATAGCACAGGGCCTCCAGCACCATATTGGCTGGACACCGCAGCAATTCAGTAGGAATTACAGTGAGGTGAGAAATCCATCAGTTTCCATGAATGGGTTTGGTTTATTTCACTTACGTATAGTCTCAAGTTGCATCTATTTACCTATTAAAAAATCTCCAGTTTATCCTTTATGGCTGAGTAGTACTCCATTATATTTTTAAAAATCCATTTTATCCATGCCTCAGTTGATGGGTATTTGGGTTGTTTCTAAGATTTATCCACTACAAACTGTGCTGCTATAAGCATGGGGGCATGTATATCACTGTGGTATGATTTTTTAATTTTTCTGGGAAAATACCTAGCAGGAGAATTTCTGGGTCAAATAAAACTAATCCTAGTTTTTTGAGAAATCTCCACACTGATTTCCACAGTGGCTGTACCAGTCTACCCTCCCACCAACAGTGGAGAAGTGTTCCTTTTACCCCACAGCCTCTCCAGCATTTGTTCTTTGCTCCCCCAGCATTTGGTTGATTTTTTTCATGATAGCCATTCTTCTGGGGGTGAGATCGAATCTCAGCATTGTTTTAATTTCCATCTCATGAATGACCAATGATGTTGAACATTTTTTCATGTATTTATTTACCACTTGTATTTCTTCATGGCAGAAATGTGTCTTCTTCTCAGATGCCCATTTTCAGATTGGGTCTTTAAATTTGGGAAGGTCTAATTTTTTTAATTTATATGTTCTAGATATAAGTCATTTGTCTGTGGGACAATAGGATATCATTTTTCCCATTCTGTGAGTTGCCTTTTCACTCTTTTGGTGATTTCTTTTGTTGCGCAAAAGTTTTTTAATAAGGTGAGAGCCCATTTTTTGATTCTTTGTAATATTTCCCCAGGTTTTGTTCATGAAGTCTCTACCTATACCTATGTCCTTGAGATTTCTGCCTATTTTCTCTTCCAGTAAACTTAGTGTTTCTATTTTAATATTTAAATCTTTAATCCATTTTTATTTTAGTTTAGTACATGGTGATAGACATGGGTCTAGTTTTAGCCTTTGGCATGTGTGAAGCCAGTTTTTCCAGCATGATTTATTAAAGAGACTGTCTTTCTTCCACTGAACATATTTAGCTCTTTTGTCAAAGATAAAATGTCTGAGTGTGTTTGGGGGTGCATCTGTATCTTCTATTTTGTTCCACTGATCTCGGGTCTGCTTTTTGCCAGTACCATGTTGATTTTATAACAGTAGCTTTGTAGTATAATTTCAGGTCTGGGATTGTGATGCCCCTTGATTTGCCTTTGTTTCCCAGAATTGCTTTTGTTATTCTAGGTCTTTTCTGCTTCAAAATGAATTTTAAGCATATATTCTCTAGATCCATGAGGTATGTTAATGGTATTTTGATTGGGATTCACTAAATCTGTATCGCAGTTTTGGGAGTATGGCCATTTTCACAATGTTGGTTTTTCCTATCCATGAACAAGAGATATCTTTCCATGGTCTGATATCCTTTTCAATCTCCTTTTTTAGGGTACTGTAATTTTCACTATTCAGAACTTTTACATCCTTTGTTAGAATAATTCCTAAGTATTTCATTTTTTTGGAAGTTATCATGAAGGGTGTGGTTTCCCTAATTTCTCTCTGTGAGTTTGTTGCTTGTGTATAGCAACACTATTGTTCTGTGAGTGTTGACTTTGTAACCCACTACACTACTGAATTTGGATATTCGATCTACAAGATTTCTGATGGAGTTTTTGGGATCTTTTATGTAGAGTACCATGTCATCTGCAAATAATGAAAATTTAACTTCTTCCTTCCTACTTTTATTCCTTTTATTTTTTCTCCTTGTCTAATTACTCTGGCTAATGTTTCCAAAACTATATTGAATAGAAGTGGTGATAATGGATGTCCTTGTCTTGTTCCTGATTTTAGAGTGGAAGCTTTCCATTTCTGACCATTTAATATGATATTACCTGTTGGGCTGTCATAGGTGGCTTTTATCAGATTGAAGTAAACATCATCTCTTCCAATTTTCTGTAAGGTTTTTGTCATGAATTGTTGTTGAACTTTATAAAATGCTTTACCTGCATATATTGAGATGATTGCATGATTTTTGTCTTTTGTTCCATTAATATGGTGTATTACATTTATTGATTTGCATATATGGAACCATCCCTGCTTCCCTGGTATGAATCTTACTTGGTCATGATGTATACTCTTCTTCATGATTTGCTTAATTCTGTTTGTCAGTATCTTATTAACGATTTTTGCATCAATGTTCATTAGGGAGATTGGCCTGTAGCTTTCTCTCTTGGTTGTGTGGCAGCAAACAGGCTGAATTGCACAGAAGACCAAAGAACCCTATTTAGGACAAACAGAGTTTATTGAATTTTAGGCCAGACACCATTCATCTCCCAACTAACAAGTCAGGAAACGTCGGCACCCACTAGTCTTTGTTCAGCTCTTAAATATGTTTTGGGTTTCCATGGTTACAGATGGGGATGTTACATTTGCTGACTCAGGTGGCCATATGGTTTTCCTCTTATTCCGTGGGACCCGGGTTAGTTCCTGGTCACATGTCTAACCATGATAGATGTTTCTCCCATTATGTTCTGTTTGTTTCCCTTTTCACAACCTATACATTCTTTTAGGGTTATAATGTTTAACTAGGGTCAAAGAAGGGATGAAACAACCCAGGCAGGGTCACAGATGGTTATCTAGGCCTGGGTGTTCCTTATCTTGGGGAAACATTCCTGGGCAAAGTTGACTACAAGGATAGCTTTTACAGTTTCCCTGGGAGGTTTCCCAGGACACATTTTAGGCCTTTACTAAAACTGTTCTATCTAAAGTGATATGCTAAAAGTCACCATCTCCTACAGTTGGGTTTTCTCTGGTATTAGAATCAGGGTAATACACGCTTCCAAGAATGATTTTGAAAGTACTGCTTCCATTTCAGTTTCTTTAAAGAGTTTCAGCATTAGTGGCATTAGTTCTGCTCTAAACTTCTTATAGAATTCAACAGTGAATCTGTCCAGGCCTGGGCTTGGGCTGGGGATATAGTTCAATGGCATAAGCATCTGCCTGGCAAGTGTAAGGTCGTGAGTTTGATCCCCAGTACCACAAAAAAGAGGGGGGGCTGGGCTTTTCTTTGTTGGTAAATTTTTAATTACATTTTCAATTTCTTTGGTGGATATTGGGTTATTTATAATTTTTATATCTTCTTGATTTAGTTTTGGCAATTTGATTGTGTCTAGGAATCTGTCCATTTCCTTTCTGTTTTCCATCTGATTAGAATATAGTTTCTCATAATAGCTATTGATGCTCTGTATTTCTGTAGGATCTGTTGTGATTTCCTCTTTTTATTCTAATTTCTTGAATTTGTGTTCTTTCCTCGTTTTGATGAGTTTAGCTAATGTATATTCTGACGTTTTGGGCTTGAACACTCTGTAGATATCTACCAGGTCCATTTATTCACAAGCTTGGTTTAATTCCAATATTTCTTTTTTGATATTTTGTCTGTTGATCTATCCATTTGTGAGAGTTGGGTATTAATATCCCCCACTACAAATGTGTTAGTGTTTATTTGGTTTTTCTGTCAGTTAATATTTGTTTTATAGAGTTGGGTGAACCTGTGTTTGGTGCATAAATATTTATGATTGTTCTCTCTTCCTCTGGGAATTTTCCTTTAATGAATATGTAGTGACCTTCTTTGTCTGTTTTGATCAGTTTTGGCTTGAAGTTTACATTATCTGAAAATAGAACAGCTACTCCTGCTTTTTTCTGGGTCCTGTATCATGGAGAATTGTTTTCTATCCTTTGACTTTTAGTCTATGAATTTCTTTTTGGGTTAAATAGGTTTCTTGAATATAGCATATTGTTGGATTTTGCTTCTTGATCCATTCTGCCAGTCTGTTTTGATGGATGAGTTGAGAGCATTTATGTTGATGATGTATTGGCTTTTCTCTTCCATGTTGTTTCCTTGTTATTTGTTCCCTGTCTTTCTGCTGTTTAATTGTTTACCCTGGTGGCTTATTTCTATTGGTGTTCATGTGTTTTGGGCCTTCATTATCTCTTTGCAATATGTCTTTCAGAGTATTCTGTAGCACCAGTTTGCTAGTCATTAATTTCTTCAGTTGCTCTTTGTTATGGAAGTATCTTATTTCTCCATCAATCTTGAAAGACAGTTTTAAGAGATACATCAATCTGGGATGAAGATTTTTTTTCCTTTAGGGCTTGAAATATTTCACTCCAAACTCTTCTTGATTTTAGAGTTTGTGTTGAGAAGTCTGCCATGATTCTGATGGGCTTTTCTTTATAGATGATATTTTTTTCTCTCAAGCTGCTTTTAATATTTTGTTCTTGTGCTGAATTTTTGGAATCTTGATTAGTATATGCTGTGGTGTAGATTTAGTTTAGTTGTGGCTATCTAGAGTTCTATATGCTTCATTTATTTGTATGTCAAATTCTTTATCCATGTTTGGGAAGTTTTCTGCCATTATTTGTGTGAAAAGGTTTTTAATGGCATTTGTGCTATCTCCAGCTTTCTCACTGATTCCAGTCAATCTTATGTTGTTCTTCTTTGCTTCATCCTGTAGCTGTTGGATTGACTTTTCATGATCTCTTGTGATTTTTAAGAAATCCTTCTTTTCCTCGTTGCTAGCTGCATTCCTGTCTTCTAGATCTGATATTCTATCTTCTCTTCATTCAATCTGCTGGATACAGCTCAGTAGCACAAGCACCTGCCTAGTCTGCTGCATTTCTCTTGGATCTGTTTCATTGATTCCATTTCTTGTCTATCTTTGGCATTTATAGTTTCCATCATTTTCCTGAGCTCCTCTATTTGTTCATCTGTGTCTGATTTAATGTCTTTTACTTTGGTAGTCATTTCTCTTTGCACCATAGAGATTGTGTTCTTTTATGGCCTCTTCAATTTGTTTTTGATGTCTGCTGCTATCATTTCAGAGAGTTCCATTTGCTGGCTTCTGATTTCCTCTGTCTCTTTGTGTTTTGGATTTGTCCTAGGTGGGGTGGACATTTGAGATTGCATTTTGCTTTTTCATCTCATCGTGGTCTATTTTATTTTGTTTTCTTATGGGTTCTTTTAGAATTCTAATGTTAGAGGGGCTGGGGATTTAGCTCAGCGGCAAAAGCGCCTGCCTGTCAAGCGCAAGGTCATGAGTTTGGTTCCTGGTACCGGAGAAAAACCAAAAAAAAAAAAAAAAAGAATTCTAATGTTAGATAACCTTATCACTGACATTGAGGCTTTCCTAGGAGGCATCCATTCCTCAGGATGTCTCCTCTAGCCAGCACTGCCACCACTTCTCTCACTGGCACTGCCATGGTCCTCTTGCCAGCACTGCTGTGTTCCTCTCACCCGCAGTCATCTTGAGGCAATGGAGGAAGGGCAGAGTGCAGACTCACACACTCACAGTGCTGGTGCCACTGTCCCAGGGACAATGGGGGAAGCACAGAGTCAATTATTATATTTTAGCTTGCAATACTCTTTCATTTGTTTTACTCAGCTGTATGCTAGTGATAGAACCAAACTTTGAGGAGGAAATTGGAGAAAATGAAGGACATTCCCTAATTTCCATTTGCTTTCTTGACACAGGTATGCACTTCATCATGAAATAATGCCTCTCTTTCAGCTTCACCCTTTCCTGAAGAGCGTCAGATTTAACAGTCCTGCTGGAGAACTGGTGAATATGAATCAGAAAGAAAAACTAGATGCAGAGTATGATATTCTCAACTTTTGGAATTTTCCAGAAGGACTTGGACTTAAGGTGAAAGTAGGAAAGTTCTCCCCACATTTTCCACATGGTCAACAATTGTCTTTATCTGAGGAAATGATAGAGTGGGCCTCACAGTTCAGACAGGTGGGTCAGACATCATCATAATTCTTTACATATAAATAAGTGAGATCTTGCAGTGGATTTCATGCATCCTCTAAGCTCAGGGAAGGGACACATAGGGACCTTTAGTCGCTCACTTACCAGAACCCAGGAATTTCTTACTGACTGTGATAGGGTGCAGAGGAAAACATTTATCCATCCATATGTTTCCCATGTTTAATGTACTTGGTTCACTGTAACTTGGTTGGTTAGCTGGCTGTAAGTATAGATACTCAGTTGTTAATAGTCTACAGCCCTAAAATACTGAAGTTATTAGACCGTGTAGAAGTCCTTTCTATTACTAACACATACATGATTTTCCTCAGACTCCAAGCTCTGTGTGCAGTGCAAGCTGTCACCCTGGATTCAGGAAAATCCTTCTGGAGGGAAAGCCTATCTGTTGTTATGACTGCATACGCTGTGCAGAGAATGAGATTTCCAATGAGACAGGTGAGTGTGTGCCTTATGGATAAATTCCATGGGTCTTCTATACTCCTCCATTTGTGAAAGAACCAGAAACTATCTGGAAGAGACATGCTAAGACAAATTTTTTCCATTCTTCAGTTAGTATTTTAATTGATATAATTGGTAATGTTTTCCGTGACAGTAACCCAATCTCTGTCCACATCTTGAGCTACTTTTTTGACTCACTGTTTTAGACACATTGCAGATAGTGTTGTTTGGAAGAGACTCCCTTTGACAAACTAAGAATAACAAGTTTATCTCCACAGGTCTTAACATGTGGTAGCATACATATTTATCTAACTCAAGTCAAAGACAGGATTTGGAGCTTCCTTACTTTCCAAGTCTTCAGAAATGTTCTCATCAAAACAGAGCTGATGGTCACAGAAGTTGCATGTGATTTACAAAATACATATTTCTATAGTGCTTAGTATGCTATACAACAGTATATAATGGATGCATTATTCTGCTCTCTCTTCACATTAGAGTAAGGAACACAGCAGATAGAGCTGTGAATTCAAGGAAGTCTTATAAGGCTTCCATAAATGTATTCACAGAGAACTCTACTGTATATAAGAGAATATCTCCATTTTTGAGTGGTTCCCTGGGCTTTGTGAAAAGTGTTGGAATCATTATGATATGAGTTCAGTGAAATATGGCATAAATCTATCTTCATAAGAAAGAAAAGAAACAGGGTAAAAATAAGAATGAAAGACTGAAATAAAATGAAATTATAGTTCCTGTATTTGAAAAATTATTTTTGAGGTCATCAGAAATGGTGAATTTCAAAAACTACCACTGTGTGTAATATCCAGATAATATAAATGTCAATGTGAGCTGGGTGTAGTGGTGCACACCTGTAATCCCAACCCTTGGGAGGCTAAGGCAGGAGGATTGTTGTGGGTTTGAGGCCAGCCTGGGCTATAAAGTAAACTCAAGGCCAGAGTGAACTGCATAGCAAGATCCTATCTCTAAAAGAAAAAAAAAATGTCACTGTGAATGGAGATTCACATTTGGACATAATGTAGAATATGAGGAGATCAATATTGAGAATTTCAATGTAACACCCCATGAATACTGAAAAAAAAAAACAGTAGCATTAGCAGGAATATTGTGTGAAAGGAAATATTTAAAGGGTTTTAGTCATAGAAATTATTGCCTGAATATAAAATCCAAAAATATTAGGGAAGTGATCATTGACTATACTAGCTACTAAATACAAAGTTAGTGAAGAGAGATTTTCCTCTTTTTTTTTGTTTGTTTTGTTTTGTTTTTTGTTTTTTGTTTTTCTCCGGTACCGGGAACCGAACTCACGACCTTGCGCTTGCTGAGCTAAATCCCCAGCCCCGAGATTTTCCATTCTTTATATTTGTCATGTAGTATTTGGAAAATAAGCTTTAAAAGGTAGTATTTACAACATTTCAAATCAATGAGCTACCTAGAAAGGAATTTCATAAAAATTTTAAGTCTTTTTCTCTTAAATTCATTGAAAATCACTTAGAAAAACTAAGATGAAATTCATGGATAAGGATGGCACAGCTGTGATGGGAACACGCAGTACTGAAAAATGATCAGTACCCTCATATTTGATCTGCTAATTCAATGCAAGAGAACAAAATTCTGTATTCCCTGGTAGAAATTACAACTGATGGAGTGAGAGAACTAACTCTTTGTCTTAGTCATGTTTTTGTCCCTGGGACAAAATACTTAACACCAAAACATGCAGGGGAGAGGATTTCACGTATTTGGTGCCTCCTTGGCTGGCTCCACCGCACAGAGGCGGGAGCGAGGGTCTGGCGGAAGAATGCTGCCACCTCATGGCCTCCAGAGAGCTGCAAGCAAAGTGAGGCTTCATTCTTCCAGGTCAACCCGAGTAACCCATCTTTCCTGATCAGACCCAACTTTTCTATAACAAGTGAGCTAAAATGTTCCCCTAATCCAACGACCTTCCAAACACGGAGGACTTTGGGGGTGATCCTTGATCCAAACCCCAACAGTCCACCTAGAACACAGTATTTCTCACCATCTCTATTTCCTTGGACCTTAGCAAATTATCCCGCTCAGGATGTTTCCTCAGTTAGTATTTGGTCCCTGTATGAAGTAACCATGGTGATAGCTTCTAGAGGTACAGTTAGGCGAGACAAGTACTTGTCTTTTGTCCTCTCAAATTTTGTACTTTGAAACATAATCCCAAAGTAATGGCGTTGAAATGCAGGGTCTCGACCTTCGTTAATACAATCAGTGCCAAATAAACAAGTTTGAGGGCATCCATTTCTCTCTGCTGAAACATGAGAATGCAGCAATAGGGCACCACAATGAGGGTGAAGAGATGCCCTCCAGAGGAAGTGTAATCCACTGCCTCTTTGACCTTGAGCTCCAGCACTCACAGGAAGTTCATACTTCTGCCACCTATCCAGTCAAAGATATTTTAATGCAGCCCTGTGAATGAGGCGGTAGGAGTTTGTTTTTGTTGAGCGATGAGACTGTGACTGCATAATGATGTAGTAATAAGAAGCAAGCCAGGCGCAGTGGTGCACGTCTGTAATCCCAGCACTCGGGAGGCTGAAGCAGGAGGATTGCAGTGAATTTGAGGCCAGTCTTGGATACATAATGAATTCGAAGCCAGCCCGAACTGTTAACAATAATAATAATAGGGGCTGGAGATTTAGCTTCGAGGCACAGCGCCTGCCCGGCAAGTGCAAGGTCATGAGTTCGATCCCCGGTACCGGAAAAAAAAAACAATAATAATAATAATGATGATGATGAATAAAACAATAACTTTTTACTTAACCATAAAAAATATAAGCACTGTTCACTGGAACTCATTCCCTATTCAACATTTTCTCTTTTTCTTTTTGTTGTATTGAGAAGTGACGAGGGTCATCCATCGAGTTTCATTCCCAGCCCTTTTGTTTTATTTTGAGACTGGGCCTCACGAAGTTGCTAATTTGTGCAGAATGGGTTAGCACTCGCAATCCTCCTGCCTCAGCATCACAGAGGTGGTGACTACAAGCACGTGCCACATGCCAGGCACTGTAGAGCATGTTTTTACACACTGTCCACAGCAACAATAAAGAGCAACTGGGCTAACTAACTTAATAGGAGGCATATGTTCTTCTAATGGGCCAGAGAATAAAGGAGAACTGCTGGATCTGGTCTGACGACATTTCACATTGCTCACCAGACATGGATCAGTGTCTGCGGTGTGCAGATCATCAGTATCCCAACAGACAGCAAGATCTCTGCCTCCAAAAGGCTGTGACGTTTCTGGCTTATGAAGACCCCTTGGGGAAGGCTCTGGTTGGCACCGCCCTGAGTCTCACTGTCCTCACAGCTGCTGT
>NW_004955524.1:3477465-3490971 GCF_000276665.1 Chinchilla lanigera | reverse complement strand
TCTCTCTCTCTCTCTCTCTCTCTCTCTCTCTCTCTCTTTTGTCTTTTTGAGACAAGTTCTCACTATGCAGTAAGGCTGGCTTTGAACTCACTTTGTAGCCCAGGCTGGCCTCAAACTCGCAGTGATCGTCCTGCCTCAGCCTCCCATGTGCTGGGCTTATAGGCATGAGCCACCATGCCTGGCCTATGACATCTCTCTTGAGCTAGCTTTGCTTGCTCCTCACAATTTTCCTCGTATATCCCTTGTTCCTGGTTTCTCAGACTTCTAGGGTCTCTACTGCAGTTTCATCCTTATTCTCACAGTTTCATGCTTGCCCTCAGGGGCACATTACCTGGCCTCCCAGCCTTCTTCTGAATTCTGGGTGAAAGCCACCATCACCTTGTAACTAGCAAACCATTTCTTTTGTTTCTTAATTAATTCATGGAGTACAGTTACTTGTACTCTGCCATATATTTTGTGGTACTTTTTCTGTTTGTGAACGCTGGGGCCATCTTTGATCAACATTCTTTGTGTAGGTCACGTCCCTAGAGTAACTTGTGTCATTTGTTTCAGTTAGTCCATACTTTTATCTCTTTGACTTCTAATATTTATGGCTCTGGTAGGGTTTCAGAAGATCAAAATTGTGATAGAAATGTGGACAGTAAAGTCCAGGTTCATGACTTTTCAAAATGTACTGTTAGGAGTTGAACTAGAGGCAGTTACATGTTACGTTCTGCAAAAGAACTTGTCTACATTTTGTCCATGCCCTGAGACTCTGTAGAAAGCTGAGTATAAGGACTGGAGACGAGCTGATCTGGAGGAGAAAATTTCAAGGTAGCCCAATGTTCAAACAGTGTTATGAGTTTTGATGGCTGCTTTAAGCCAGATTTATAGTGATAACTAGGAGTAAATGTAGGGCAGAAGGATTTGAAAACTTAACTCTTGGACTGAAAGGAATCACATGTAAACTTGAAGATAAATGATGTGTGCTGTTGAAGAGACTAGAACCATTAAATAAAACCCAGTACTTTCAATAGGAACAACAAGAAAGATGCTTTCAGGGCATGTGGATAATCTGCACCATCTCACCCACTGCAGGCTCAAAAGCACAGAAGTGTAAACCTTTCCTTTCTTTTTTTTTTTTTTTTTTTTTTTTTTTTGGTTTTTCTCCGGTACCGGGAACCGAACTCACGACCTTGCGCTTGCCAACCTTTCCTTTCAAGAGAGGGCCTGAGCACTCTGCTCAAGCAGGATCACTTAAGGATCTGGTTCACTGGGAATCCTTTCACCATGCTCAACATCCACACCCTCAGAGGCTGCTTCAGCCATGTTTCAAGGGGGCCTGTGTGGTGGATTGACAATTGGTGGTCAATTTATAACATCCAGCTGAACTGGGTAAGCGTGTGCTGGGTGTGGGAGGCCCACCTGGGGATTGTTGCCAGCAGCATAAGAGGCAGACCTGGAGAAGAAGTAAGGCTGTTGGAAGCAGAGAAAGGCTGTTGGGAGCTGGTAGAAGCTGTAAGGAGCTGTTGGTTGTTTTGGAGGAGCTTGTGATGCTGGCTTTCCTGATGAACTTGGCTGTTTTCATCCTCCGAGGAGCTCAGGACAGTGTTGGTACTGAGAATAGCTTCGGTTCACTTTGGGGGAGCTCCGGTCCTCACTTTGAGCATCACTTCCTGGCTCTGGAGAGGAAGATGGTGCACTGCCAGTCTCCTGGAGAAGCTTGTTGTGTTGGCTTTCCTGATGGGAACTCAGCTGTCTTCTTCATTGGAGGAGCTCGGGACCTCACTGTTGCTGAGGACGGCTGTGGTATCTTTTGGGGGAGCTCTGGTTCTTATTTGCACATCACTTCCTGGCTGCAGTGTAGATCTCTCAGCCTGCTAGCACAGATCCTTCATCCTGCTGGCACAGACTTTCTAGATTCTACCACTGACCTTTGTGCCTTCCTAGTGCAGATCTGTAAAAGAGACCTGCATGAGATATTGTCATGGGCTCTGGGCCTCCAGTTGGATTCATGGGAAGCATTGTTATGGGCTCTAGGTCTTCAACTGGACTCATGCAGGACATATCCATGGGATCCAGGCCCTCAGCTGGATTCTTGGTCTATAGTGTGTGGACAGATTTCCTTGTACTCTCTTGTATATCATTCTTTGGGTGAGTATTATAAATAATGTTATAAAATATGTGTCCTGTGTTATATATTGTTCACCTTGCAAAATATCCTCCAAACTATGACAGCCTGGTACTGCTGAACCTGTCAGCATGTCTTAGCATCATCCCCACGATGCTGGTTGCTTTGGTATAATGAATTCAAGGGTTGTGGGGTCAGGCAGGCTTCCATCCAGATTTTAAAGGAAGGCCTGCAAGGCCAGGCAAGGTACTTCTGAGATAAGTGTGGCTGAAGCACTGGGTGTAAAGTCAAAGGATCAGTGAAGACCCAAGGAAGCTGGAGATTCTAGGAATGCACAGTGCCTCCTAAAGAAAGGCCCGGGAGCCTGCGGTGGGTGAGACCATACAGCCAGCCCTTGAGCCAGCCCAGCAGAGAAGCCTGAGGGCTGCAGCTGCCAAGGACAACGAGGTGGGGCTGCCCAAACCTTCTGGAACTCTCAATTCACTACCGTGTGTCCTGAATGCCAAACATGGAGCTCCGGGGCTTAATGCCTGCCCTTCTGGGTTCCCGTCTACCCTTGGTCTCATTCTTTGCCATTTCGGAACGGAAATGTTTATTCCGCAGCATTTCACATTACAACCAAGTAACTCGGTTTTGGGATTTTATGGAGGATTAGAGATAAATTTTGCCCTGAGCCTCACGAGAGACTGCCTGGACCACTGATAAGTACTGGAATTGTCCAGACTTTTGAAAAGGGATTACTGTATGTTTATTGCTATGCAGGATATTTATATCGTGTTAGGCAGAACTTTAAACTCGCTAGTGCCCTTACTCACAGGTCAAGAGTGGTGACAGCTTTTGGTTTTCATGTTGACGGGGATTAGACTGTGATGGCTAAACTTACCTGTCAAATCGACTGGCATGGGAGGCACCAAGAGCTGGGTAGCCCCTAGAGGCATGACCCTGTGCTGTTTCTTTTTTGGCTCTTTGGTTGGTTGATTGGTTTGTTTGTTTGTTTTTTGTTTGTTTTGAGACAAGGTCTCACTATGCACTTCAGGCTTCCCTTGAACTTACTGTGTAGCCAAGGCTGCCTCAAACTCACAGTGATCCTCCCGCCTCAGCCTCCTGAGGGCTGAGACTACAGGCATGTGCCACCACACCTAGCACCCACAGACAATTTCTGTTCCTTTACACCATTCTCTGGTGCTGATGACCTGCTCTGCTTCCCAGCTGCCATGAATTTAGAAGCTTTACACTACTGTGCCCTCCTCTCCTGCCATGACCTTTCTGCCATGAGGGAACCTGATTGCAGACTAAACCCTCTACAAACATGAGGCAAATAAACCTCCCTCTCTTTAAGCTGTGATTGTCAGGTAGTTTGCTTTATTAATGGAGAAACTGACTAGTCCAGAGGATGATTATAGCTTATCACAATTTATCATATATTATATAAGGAACAGTAAGGGAGCAGTTGCCAGGCGTGGTGGCGCACGCCTGTAATCCCAGCACTCAGGAGGCTGAGGCAGGAGGATCGTTGCAAGTTTGAGACCAGCCTGGGCTACAAAGTGAGCTCATGGCCAGCCTGAACTGCAAAGTGAGATCCTGTCTCAAAAAGACAAAAAAAAGGGTGGGGGGAAGAGTTTCAAGTTTCTTAACACAGATATGTAAGGATTTAAAGAGATGGAAATGTCCATTACTCTGATTTGATTAGTATACATGTTACACAAATGTACTGAGTTACACACTGTACTTTATAAACATGGACACTGATGAAATTTCTTTCCATGTAGTGACCATTAAACCCAGAGTCTTGGACTGAGCTGTATGCCTCTGCCATTTTTTTTTTTAATTTTTAATTTTTGAGAAATGATCTTGGCTAACTTTCTTTTTTTTTTTTTTTTTTGGTTTTTCTCCGGTACCGGGAACCGAACTCACGACCTTGCGCTTGCCAGGCAGGCGCTTTTGCCTTTTGGTTTTTCTCCGGTACCGGGAACCGAACTCACGACCTTGCACTTGCCAGGCAGGCGCTTTTGCCGCTGAGCTAAATCCCCAGCCCTGATCTTGGCTAACTTTCCCAGGCTGGGTTTAACTTGCTGTCCTCCTGTCTCAGCCTCGTGCGACCACACACGTGCACCATTGTACAAAGCAATAATGATGTTTTAAACTGTAAGAAATTAAAGTGCAATGCTATTTAAAAACACTAGCCCGCTGCTGCATCCGCTTATGCACTGGGATGTTAATTTTCTTTCCTGAGTGAAGAATTCTCTCCCTCCCTAGTGGCTCCTTTCTCCTATCTAGCAGTTTAGGGCCTGATGCTTCAGTCAAGCTCCAGGACACTCCATTTCAAAACTGAGAATCATGTAAATTCTAAATGTAGCTTTTAGCCCAGCATGGTGGCGCACGCCTGTAATCCCAGCACTCAGGAGGCTGAGGCAGGAGAATCGTTGTGAGTTTGAGACCAGCCTGGGCTACAAAGTGAGCTCAAGGCCAGCCTGACTCAAAACAACAAAATAATAAAAAAATAAAATAAATAAATGCAGTTTTTGAAATGATACCCCAGACCTGATTCATACTGGGTCTGGTATGTGATCAGTGATTGTAGTGTGTCAACTTTAAGGGATTAAGAAACACCTAGTAGATTAGTAAAGCACACTTCTGGGGGCATCTGTGGGTGTTTCCACAGACAATTGGCATGTGGGC
This sequence comes from Chinchilla lanigera, assembly GCF_000276665.1. NCBI lineage: Eukaryota > Metazoa > Chordata > Mammalia > Rodentia > Chinchillidae > Chinchilla > Chinchilla lanigera. The sequence goes on along the minus strand of NW_004955524.1, from coordinate 3,486,182 downwards.
CGGCATACACCAGGGGCACCATCTCACTCGGAGGGGCACCAACCAGTAGGTTTGTAGTGTGGAAGGAATAAAAAGGAAAGGAAGGTGTTGGTGTGCGTTTGAAGAGCCCCACCCTGCTTGATGGGACTCATTTCTGCTGCCATCAGGAGTGCACATCAGGCCGCAGCATCTCCAACCTTCCAGGACAAACTAGTCCCACTGACTCTCTGGGAGCTCCGGGCCTTTGGCCAGGCTGGCGCTGCATTCTGGACACCCCTCATTTCATACCTTCCAGGCTTCTGGACGGGGCAACGACTGAGTTTTCTGGCTCACCAGTTCCCAGCAAGCCACTGTGGACTTTATCATATCTTGCTCTGCATTTGAACATTCCGTAGAGACCTATATCAATACGAAAGATCTCTGCATCATAAATGCATGTACAAACTCACATTAGCATACATACCTTAGAATTCAGCGATAAGAAATCATTTCTTAGCCAAATGTGTTGTTGCACACCTTTAAAGCCAGCACATGGGAGGCTGAGGCAGGAGGATCGCTGCAAATTCAATGCCAGCCTGGGCTACATAGTGAGTTCGAGGCCAGCCTGAATTACATAGCAAGACCCTGTCTCAAAAAAAAAAAAAAAAAAAAAAAAAAGAAATCACTTCTTATTAAGAGTAGGAGATTGGCAAAGTTTGAGTATGAAATGTAAGGCAACCTTCCAGATGTTACACTGTTCTAAAGTAAAACCATGACAGGAGGAGAGGTTTATTCTGGCTTACAGTTTGCAGAGGTTTCAGCCTACAGGTGGCTGGCTCCAAGGCAGGGTAGCACAGCAGAAGGGCATAGCGGAGGAAAAACAGTCCGTAGGATGACAGGCAGGAAGCAAAAGGGATCAAGGGAGGAGGAGGGAGCTCCGTATACACACCTGTCCAGGTGGGGGGTCACCCTTCCCACCAGGCTTCACGTCCCAACATCACACCCAACTACAAGCCGTCAGAGGAATAATCCACTACCGCTACCACTACCGCGTGCCCATGATCAGGCTCCCAGAAGCCCCACTCAGATGAAACACACGGAACAAAAGTGGCCCAGGGATATAGCTCAGCAGCATGAGAGCTTGCCTGGCAAACCTGAGGTCATGAGTTCAATTCCCGGCACCAAAAAGAAAAAAGAACAAAAGTGTTTGTACTGAATATGAGCACATTGTTTTCTTGTCATTCCTTAAGACACCAAAGCAACAGCACACCTGGCATTCCCACTTTCGCCGGCATGGTAAGTCAGACAGGGACAATTTAAGGTCTCCAGGTGGCTGTGCTCGGGTTCCGTGCAAACACTGACCCATTCTGCAGGTGGGACTTATCACTCATGGATTTGGTATCTGAGCTGGTCTTGGAGCCAATCTTCAGGAGGCGACTGTATTTCGAAACTAGATATTTGCGAGGCTGTGAGCACGAGGTAAGAGATAAGGGCTGGGACAAGCTGCACCACCAACCGAGTGAAATACACGAAAGGCCAGAAAACCCCACGCCAACAAGTTCAGGAGGATATTCCCTGAAAGGAGACGACGTTTGCACAACATTGGACCCTAAATACTCCTGGCGTACAGAACCTGGCGAATCAGAAAGCCAAATTCTCAATGCTTATTTGCATCTGGTGATGCAAATAAGGACCAATCACGAGATGCTATTCCCAATCCTTCATTTGCATATACGCACGACCAATCAAAAGACAGTTTGTGATCCTTCATTTACGTCTGGGGGAATTGCTTCTGCTGCGAAGAAGATAAGAAAGTGCAGCAGTCCTGAGGGCCCAGGGCCTGTTAGCCACATAAGAGCCACCACCTGACCCGTGGGCATGGTTGCTTGGAAACAGGAGGGGAGCTGAGGTGCTTGAACGCGGGAAGCAGGGACCTGCGTCCAGCCCCTGAAGCTCCAGATCTCGACTGTGTCCCACACTCCTCGCTAGGGGGCGCTGCGGGACAGGAAACCTCCAGGGTCCGGCACCTAAGGACAGGAGCTCCTCGAAGCCTAAGGGAAAGCGAGGCGTGGCAGCGCACCCCTGTCACCCCAGCACTGGGGAGGCTGAGGCAGGAGGATCGTGGAGAGTTCGAGGCCAGCCTGGGCTACAAAGTGAGCTCAAGGCCGGCCTCAACTGCGTAGAGAGACCCTGTCTCAAGAAGAGATTTAAAATTTAAAAAAAGAAAAAAGAAAAAAAAAAAAAAAAGCCTAAGGGACTCCCTGGTCGAGACTCATCAAGAAGACTGAATACCAAGCTTCCAGCCTCCAGCCGGCCTAAGAACTTCAGTCACAAGCGCCTGCGCTTGGGTCCTGTGTAATCAGTGAAGAAAGACACCGAGAAGCAATGAACGAATGAAAATGAATGAGTGGGCACTGACCGGGACCTTCCAGACTCCTCCCCGAGTCCTGCACAAGCTCAGCCGGCGGAGGACGGGAGAGAGAGGCCGTGACACAGCTGCGGGAGGTCGGAGCTGGAGTCTGGGCCAGCGGGAGTAGGGCTGGCAGCCTGCCCTTCCCGGCGCGCGGACAGAGGGCCCGGGCACGGCGGGCAAGGCCAGCGCAGAGCGGCAGAGGCATCGCCCCATCGGTGAGAGGCGGGGGTCTTTGGAAGTGTGAAAACGCGGAGAAAAGGAGCGACTTATCTACAGCCTTTTTCTAGATCGCCTAGCACCCTGTAGATTTTCCAGGAACACCAGAATCCTGTTTAAAGATACAGTAGATGATTACAGTTACGCTTTTCTTAATTTATTAAGACAGGGTCTCGTCATGTGGCTCTCGGGCTGGCCTTGAACTCACTGTGTAGCCCAGGCTGGCCTCCACCTCCTGGTGATCCTTCTGCCTCAGCCTCCCGAGTGCCGGCCACCGTGCCCAGGCAGCAGCCGCAGCTTTGACCGGACCTTTTTCCTCCGGCTGACAGAAGCCTTTAGCTTCGGCTGAAGAGGTGATCGGATCTACATTCATCTTTTAGAGAAGATGGGTCAGGACCCTGGGAGGAGGGGGTGGGCCCGGCGTCTGCTGTTCTATGGCCACTCGCCCAGAGCAGGCTGTCTTTCGCCAGTTTTGCGGCAAAAGGCTTTAGCAGTGCTAGGGATTGAACTCAGAGCCTTTGCATTAAAGAACAGCCCCAGCCTGTGTGTGTGTGTGTGTGTGTGTGTGTGTGTGTGTGTGTGTGTGTGTGAGAGAGAGAGAGAGAGAGAGAGAGAGAGAGAGAGAGAGAGACATGGAGGGAGAGAGAGAGGGAGAGGGAGAGGGAGAGGGAGAAGGTCTTGCTAAATCAGTAAACTGCCCAAGCTGGGCTCCATCTTGTGATCCTCCTGCTTCAGCCTTCCAGTGTGCTGGGATGACAGGCACGCACCAGCACACGTGCTCTGCGGTCAAGGGCTTTTAACTCTCATTGCCAAAGAAGAGCACCCAGACACGAGCAGTGTTCCGCGGAGGGTGAAACAGGTCTTCAAAGGTCAGGACGGTTTTCTTTTCGAGCGAATCTGTTTCTCAGCGCCCCCTCGTGCTGAGAGTGTAAACTGCTGCCTGCCTGGGCCTGAGGACCCCAGGATCCACCTCCCAGCCTGCCGGAGCAAAGCTTGACTTCAAGGAGTTGGAGATATGTCCTGCTTTGTTCAACCCCTTCTTGAAGTCAGAGTTTTCTGTGGTTCTAAGTGGGGAAGAGCGGCTGGCCCAGACTCAGGCCTGACCGCACCCTGGTCAGCAGCAGCAGCAGCAGGAGCTGATTCTGCCTCCTGGGCCTGCCCAGTGCCTGTCCTGATCTGCTTTGTATGCTTCCAGAGATGAGGCGCTCACTCCAAGGGAGACGATTCGATGGGCTAATGGAGCGGACCGCCCTGCACACAGTACCTGCAGAATAAATCCGTTCCTGCCCAGCCCGCAGTGCTCCGGGTATGTCCCAAACACTCATGTACATGACTACCCTCAAAGTTCTGCATGGCTGTAACGTCTGCCTCCCTTGCTCCTGCCCCACACCCACATCTGGCAAGCTCCTACATGTCCCCAGAAGCCCCGACTACAAGATCCATTTCTTTTTGTTCTGTGCAAGCCCTCACCTAGACAGCTGGGAGCGCCCTGGCACCCGGTTCTGACGGGGCCCATTTGATGTGACAAGTTCCCACAGAGGGCAGAAACCCTGAGGCAGGGGCCACGGGCAGAGCCTGGTGAATAATGAACGCCAGAGGTGGGTGGGGTGGTGCATGTCTGTCATCCCAGCAGTCTGGAGGCTGAGGCAGGAGGGTCAGAAGTTCAAGCCCAGCCTAGGCAACTTAGCAAGACTTTGTCTCAAAAGAAAACAATTTAAAAGGCCCAGGGGTGTAGCTCAGCGTGAAGGCCCTGGGTTACATCCTCAGTAAAAGGAGTTATTTTAAAAAGAGAGAGAATGGGGCGTCCCAAAACACAGCCAGGAGCTCCTAGCTACTTCAACACCCCCAGCCAGCTCTCCAAGACCTGCCCGGCCTAGGAGGGGACGGGACTTCCAGGCAGGGTCCCCCCTTCCTTTCCGGCGCGGCCCCTTTAAGGGGCTGGGGCCCGCAGGCTTGCGGTGTTGCAGGCACGGACCGGAAGCGATGCAGGAAGGACCCGGCGGGGATGGCGGCACCAGGACCGCTCCTGCAGCACCACCGCGGGAGCCCTCGGCAGCGGCGAGCCCGGTGAGCGCGCGCCCTGGCCCAGGCCTCCTCCGAAGCCGGCCCAGGCGCCCGGGGAGCAGCAACGAGGCTGGGGTGGGGAGCCAAGAAGGGGAGTCACAGGGACACCGGCCGGGCCACTGTGGGAGCCTACCAGGCGGGTTGTCCCCTCCCTCGCGGGCCCTTGCTGCTGTGACCGTGGGGATTAAAACTGAGGCAAGAATTTACAGCCTGGCATCCCAGCACTGTCCGGGAGGCTGAGGCAGGAGGATCGCTCAAACTGAAGGCCAGCCTGGGCTACATACAGAGCGAGACCCTGTCTCAAGGAAAAGAGAAAACCTTTGCAGGACAGAAGCTTGTCCGGGGGAGTAAAGGGAACTAGAAAGGGACTTTAGTTTGAGGAGGTCATGGGGGGGGGCAGTCAAGCTGGCCCTGAGCAGAGGACAGTGAGAGGCCAAGCAGAGGACCCCAGCTTGGGTGGCCAGTGGGCAACTCTGACACCAGGGTCCCTGCACAGGGAAAAGCCTGATTCCAGGGGTGCTCAGGCCTGGAACCCTCCCGGCTCGGGACAGTTTCATCTCCCGAGATGACTGTCCCCGGGCAGGGCCCGCAGGTGACAGGCTCAGGACCAGGCAAGCTGGCCACCAGCTGCCCCTGCAAACCCTGAACGGTAGTGCAAGGCGGCGTCGGAGCGTCCGCGGCGATCAGCGAGGTGAGGTCGGTTCGTTCCTGTGGTGTCCAGCCTCTCAGCAGCGCAGGGCACAAAACCACACCGGCCTCGCGCCACGGCCTGTGACCACCTGGGCATCTCTCGGCCCCAGTGAACATTCAGCTTTCTGCGAAAATCACTTGCAAGGAGCTGGTCGCCTCCCAAACCGTCGCTCCCCGGTCTCACCCCACCTTTAGGGACTAACAGTTTCAGGGCCCAGGACTTTGGCCTCTGTCCCTCTGGCAGCCCGTGCCCTGCAGTGGTCCCTGCTCCCCATCACCCGGGAAGGTGCTGGTCCCTGGTCACCTGCTGTGTGCCAGGCCTGGGCATGGGGCGGCCGGGGTGACAGGCAGGCGTGGCCTCGCTCCCAGGCTGCCGTGAGGTGCAGGAGAGGGCAGGGAGGCCCGCATCTGCCAGCTGCCTGGTCCTGGGTACCCTGGGGGCTGGGGAGCAGGCGGAACTGGCATGGGGAAGGTGGGGACAGGGCCCTGGGCAGGTCCCGGAGGACGCAGTGTGACCCCTTGCAGAAGGGGCCAGGTCTGGGGCCAGCTGTGACCCGGCACGGAGGCCACACAAGGCGGAGGCCCAGCGGAGGTGGGGTCAGGAGGCCCCCCCAGCAGGGAAGTAGGGAGGCTGGGTGGCCCCACTCCCGCAGGAGGGGAAAGAAGTGTCCATCCACTGCTTACTGACCCAGCGGGTCCCGATGGCTTCCTGACGCTCTGTCTGCTCTCTGTGACCTTGGCATGACCTCGGGGAGCACTTCCCCTCTCTAGACCTCAGTTTCCCCCCCGACTGGGGAAATATTTGGGTGACAAGGGCTGAAGAGCGGTAGAAGGGCTTTGGTACTCCAGACTCGGGGCCCGTGCTGGGGTTTAAACCCAAAGTCTGGGTTCTGGGAACTGACCTGGAGTAGCTCTGGTCCCGCCCACCCCTTTGCCACGCCCACTGCTCGGCCCGCCCTTGCCCCGCCCATTGCAGGCCCTGGCCCTGGCCCTGCCCCGCTAGGCTCCCACCTCTCTAGCTGGCCCTCCCTAGGCGGGGGCTCTTGGTCTCCAAGGAGGTGACCCACCCCCAAGGCTCCAGTAGCTAATCAGGGCATGGGTGGGGCACAGGTGCTGTCAGCTCCGGGGTGCCCCTGCCAGATTGAGAGTTGTTTGGGTCCTGGCCTTATCCTGACCTGTAGCTGTGCCCGTACCCTGCTCAGGCCCCCAAGCGTTCTGCAATCCCTGCCTCTGGCTGAGGCGGGAGGATTGCAAGTTCAAACCCTGCCTAAGCAGCTTAGTGACTTAGTGAGACCCCGTCTCAGCACGAAAACCTGCCCTGCCTCCCCGAACCCTGGTGAGGGCTCCTGGGTGGAGCGCCTCGAGCATGCTGAGCAACCGGGCACGGCCCACACACTCGGGCAGGTCCAGGTCCAGCTCGAGTGGGGCCGTGTCAGGCGCAGGACACACAGGTCCACTGCAAAGGCCCCCGGGGATGGAGGAGTTAGGTGTGCTCTGGAGGAGCCGGGCCTGGAGTGAGGGGCACTCAGGGCCCCAGCACGCAACCCCGGTCAGAGAGAGGCCTGGGGTGCTGCGGGCAGCAGGGACCCGAGGGACCTGCTGGTCACTACTCCAGGCATCAAAGCAGCAAACAAGATCAGAGACAAGGCTGCCGGGGCCTTGAATGCCGGGAGAGCGGGAGCTGGCGGGGCTGGGCCCAGTCAGTGGGGAGCACGTGGTCACCCGGGTCTGTCTGTCCCTCCGCAGGTGCCCTGACCTCCACCTTGGACTGGCGGCGAGGCAGGAGGAGTCCGAAATCCACGGAACCAGGCCCTGGCAGCGGGCTCTGGGCTGGGGCCCAGCGCTGCCGGAGGATGACGCCCTCCGCGCTGCAGGTTGGTGCCCTGCCCCCCACCACCCCAGAACCACCTCTGCTGGGAGTGGCCTGCACCCCAATAAACCGTTCCCAGTGCTCCGCTGTGCTCTGTTCTTTCCACCCGCGGGAGGCCTGGCCAGGACTGGGGCTCCCGTGCACCCCCAGGCGCCCGAGCTCAGAGTCCGACTGGCTGCGGGGTGGCAGTGGGGAGCGCCGGCGGCGTAGTGGGGCAGGCCCTGGGTTCCGTGCCCTGCACCCCGAGACAGAACGATCGAGGATCGGAGCAGACTGGAGGGACGGGCCAGCAGGGCCCCAGGCTGGCCGGCTGGGAGCGAGGCGGGGCTCCTCCCCCGGGCCTCAGGGCGCAGCGAGGCCTGGGGTTCAGCCGGAATCCCTGCTGGGTTCAAACCCTTGGCCACCGCGCCCGGGCACCGGGGCCCAGCTTCGGCCTCACAGTCGGGGTGCAGTTTCGGGTCCCCGAGCCTTGGGGACCTCGCAGAGCGCTGGTGACAGCGACCCGAGCAGCCCGGCGCGGCAGGGCCGGGAGGACCGAAGGACGGGCGACACCCCCGCCCGGGCCGTGCGGGCACTACCCGGCCTCTGGCCCTGGGGTCGTCTGACCGCCGCCGAGAGCCACTCCTCCGGCGACAGGGCTGGGTTCTGCTCCCGGGCCGCAGCGTCCCTCCGAGGCGGCAGCAGCGGGAGGGCGGGGCCTGGGCACCAGGAGGCGCGGACGGTACCCGTGCGGGCGGGCAGGGCCCTGGCGGGGCCGGGGCTGCAGCGCTTCTGCCCGCGAGCTTGCTCTTCGCTCGGGCGGAAAATCTCTGCCCCGCTCTCTCCCGTCCTCCGCCCCCTCCTCCTTCTCCGCCTCCTCTTCTCCTTTCTTCTCTCTCTCCCCACTGAGGTGGAACCCAGGGCACCCCAGCCTCCCCTTCGTTTGGTCACCTGTCTGAGCTCTGTCACCGCTCCTTCCTGACCCCACCTCTTTTTGGGGCACTGGGGACCGAACCCAGCGCCTTCCCACTGCGCTGCATTGCCAGCCCTTTTTTCGGTTGTTTTTATTTTGTGACGGGGCCTCCCTAGATGGCCCAGGCTGGGCTCGAACTTGTGATCCTCCTGCCTCAGCCTCCTTCCTTATAATACTCCCTGTCCGCAGCACATCACTTGTGTGTCCTTCCCTCCCCAGTGACAGGGACAGAGTCTGACACCGCCACACACTGTCGATGCTCAGACTTGAGCTGTGTCCCATTCTGGCAGTGCTGCTGGGTGACGTTGGGACTGTTACTTAACCTCTCCGGACTGTGCAGTTCCTTCAGCCTCAGGAATAAGAAAGCACGGTGGCGCACACCTGTGATCCCAGACTCAAAAGGCTGAGGCAGGAGGATCATTGAAGCCCAGCCTGGGCAATTGAGCAACTTAGCAAGAGTTAAGTCTCAAAAAATAAAAACTAAAAAAGGGTTGGAGGCCCGACCTCGTCGTTCCCCGGACGGAGGACTTCCGGCGCACAGGGAGCCTCGCGCA
>NW_004955524.1:3472836-3475484 GCF_000276665.1 Chinchilla lanigera | reverse complement strand
AACCATTGATAATTTCCTACCATTTTGTCTGTAATTTGCTAAGTCCCCCCTATTATTATGTTATCCTTCTTTTATTCTTTAAAATAAAATAAATAAATAAATAAAATAAAAATAAAAATAAAAAAGGGTTGGAGATATAGCTTAGTGTGAAGGCCCTGAGTTAGATTTCCAGTACATAAAGGCATCAATAAATCATCAATCAGTCAATCAATCTATAACACTAAGGCTGCATAAATAATTCAGTCTGTAACACTAAGGCTGCTCCTGGGGGAAGGTGGGTTCTAGGAGCAGGCAGGAGATGTACTAGAGAGGCCTGCAGTGCCAGAAGAGGAGAGTGGGCAGAGTGAAGACCAAGGAGGTAAGGAGGGGAGGGGAGCCAGCTCCAAGTGTTTTCAGTGGCCAGCGCTGAGGCCATCTGAGAAAGAAAATCGATGTGGTAGAGCTGGATTATAGCCCAAAGTGCAAAATAAATATCCACGCGCCCATACTGATATAGATGACTAAATAAACAGGTGAAGGGGGAGGAGACAGTGCCCAGGTGGAAGAACTCCAAAGCACGCGGGGGTGGGGGGGAGTCAGAATCTTGCTATGTAGCCCAGGGTGGCCTCAAGCCCACAGCGATCCCCCTGCCTCAGCCCGCCCCCCCCCCCAAGCTGGGATTACAGGTGTGCACCACACCCAGCAAAATCTAAAGTCTTCACACACCTCAGCCCCAAGGGACAGATAGCCCTCCCACTCCTCACCTGTGGGCTCTACAGAGTGACTGCTTCCCAAAGGGGCTCACACTGAATGGGGACAGAAACTTGCAAATGCACTCACCCAAGGATCAGGCGTAGACACAGGCACCCCTGCCCTGCAGTGACCAGGGTACTTCACCAAACCCCCACTTTAGTCCCAGCTTGAGGAAAGCATCAGACCGCACTGGAGGGACAGTAGCAGAACACCCAGACGATGCACCCCTAAGCTGTCAAGGTTGCAAGGCATGGTGGCACATGCCTATCATTTTGACTACTCATTAGGCTGAGGCAGGAGGATTCCAAGTTCAAGTGCAGCCTGAACAGCATAACAAGAGCCTGTCTCATAATAAAATAAAGGGGCTGGGAATGTGACTCAGTGAGAGTGTTTGCCTGGCATGTCCAAGGTCCCAGGTTCCATTGCTCGAACAGCAAAACAAAATAAAACAAAAAACTGAAGGCTGTCAAAAACAAGGAAGTCTGGGAAACTATTTCAGCCCAGAAGAGCCTAAGAGGTGTGAGAACTAGACATCATTATGGGCTCCCGGGCCGTTTGGACCAGGCCATGGTGGCACCTCTACCATCCCACCACTTTCAAGGCTGAGGCAGGAGGATCGCTGCGAATTCAATACCAGCCTTGGGTACATAGTGAGACCCTGTCTCAAAAAAAAAAAAAAAGACACTCAGGAAAAACAGATGAAATCAGAATAAAGTATGGACTTCGGTGAATAATAAGTCTCAGTCCTGGTTCCCCAGCTGTGACAACTACACCGGTGCGGATAGGGGAAGCTGGGCGTGGGCCGTACAAGCATTCTGCCTTCTAGCTTCATAATAATTCTGTAAATATAAAACTGCTCTCTCTAGATATATGGTTGCCATGGGAATCAGGGATTGTCTGGCGGACAGGGTGGAAACAAGAGGCCCCCAAGGCAGCTGAGGAGGCGTCCAGGCCAGTGCGGAGAGATGGGCGGATCCTGGGGTCTGCGGTACCCCCGTCCTGCAGGGCCGCGCGCTCGTGTCCCCGAGGGTCGCGTCTCAGGCCTCACGCCTGGAGGATCGCAGGCAGATCCGTTCCCATTGGGCTGGACACCGGCGGGGCTGGCATACGCGCCAGCGACCTGGTACCCAGGCGAAGCCACGGCACCCCGCGGGCCCGGCCTGTGTGGGGGCGCCCGTGGGGTGGGCTGGGGGCCGCAGGCTGCTGTGTGGTCTGCTGCGCCCGTCCTTGCCCTCCGACCTTCACGCTCCCGTCTGTAAAATGAGAATCAGCACTGTCGCTCACTCAGCCTCACAGGGGCATCCAGGGAAGCTCGCTCAGTGCCCGGCACACAGGGCACCCTCACAGCTCTGCTTACCCCTTCCACCTTCCCATTGGTTCAGGTGGCCGAGAGAGCGGCGCCTGTCTCTTTAAATTATGCAAATAAACTGCGGGTGGTGTGGTGTGTGTGTGTGTGTGTGTGTGTGTGGGTGTGGGTGTGGGTGTGTATGTGTGTGTGTGTGCGCGCGCGTCTGTGTCTGTGCGCGCGAGCGCGTATCTGTGTGTGTGTGTGTGTGTGTGTCTGTGTGTCTGTGTGTGTCTGTGTGTCTGTGTGTGTGTGTGTGTGTGTGTGTGTGTGTGTGTGTATGTGCGCGCGGGCGCGCGCGCGGGTGCAGAGGGATGAGATAAAAAAGGACACCTCTGGTTTAGCCAATCAGCGCCCTGGACTGGTGGAGCGGCCGCCTGAATAGGCCAATAGCAGGCCGTGAGGACTCTGGGCCCGCCCTGCTTCCCCGCGCCGTTGTGGGCGGGACCTTTCTCGGCCACGCCCCTGGGCGGAGCCAGCCCAGCAGCGCCGCAGCCTCGGAGGGAGGGTGGGCGGCTCGGGTGTCAGCACGGCGGCAGGTGCGGGGCGCGGGGTGCTGGGCGCGGAGCGG
>NW_004955524.1:3460626-3472669 GCF_000276665.1 Chinchilla lanigera | reverse complement strand
ATGGGCGCGGTGGGGGCGCGGGGGCCCCTGGCCTCCCCGGGGCAATCGGGGTCCACACCAGAAGCGGGGACCCCTCTCGAGACCCGGCTCCCAACTGCGAGAGCGACAGCGAGCCGCTGGCTCCATCGCTAGACCCCGCCCCACTCTCTTTATTCTAAGCCCGGCGCTGGTCTAGGTCGGGGCTGCAGAGCCGGGGCCCCCGCGCCCACTGCAGCCTGCACCCGGGGGGCCAGGGGGTACCCCGAGTCCTCTCCTCCCGCGCTGCCCTGCAGAGCCCAGGGACTGAGACGAGACCCGCTTCCCTTCTGCTGTGAACCCCCCGCTCAGGCCTGACAGCTGCAGGACCTGGAGGTCCCCTGCCCCCATCCGTTCCCCGCAGCCCCTCAGGCCGGGGTGGGCGTCTCTCCCCGGCAGCCTGTAGAGAGCCCTGGGTTAGACTCGTGGAAGGGGGTGACCGTGGGGTCCACAGCCTGTAGGGACGGCCAGGAGCCTGCTCCGGGGGGGCCCCTCTCAGCGTGGGGGGCACCCAGCGTCTGTCCGCAGAGAGGAAGATAGATCTGGGAGTTGGGGCCTGGCTGGAGGAGGCTGGCGCCAGCGCTGGGTGGGCGGCCGCTCCACGCTCGGCACGGGAGCAGCCCCGTGCCCTGCTTCCCTGGTGACCTTGGGCCGCGCGGCGCCTCCCGGAGCCCCGCGCCCTCTTGGGAAACTGAGGTAGTGGGCCTCAGACCGGCCTCCTAGATTCTGAGCTCACCCGGCCACCTGGAGCCGGGTACACCCCATCCTTCGCTTTCGAGGCGGGGCTGGGGTCGAGACCCTGAGTGGGTCTGGAGACCCCTCAGGAGCCTCGCTGGCCCCTGGGCCTCCGTTTGCCGCACTGCGAAGTGGGTCGACGGTCACACTCGGGCCGTGCAGGAGAAGCTGAGCGCAGCCTGGGGACTGTCCTGCTTGACCTAAAGGTCACTCCGCACCGTCCATCCGGCAGCACCGCGGTTCAGCCACCCCGTCTCACCGGTGGCGCTGCTCGGGGCACACCCTGACCCACATACCATCACCCACGCCAGGCGAGCCAGGCCTTGGGCGGGGTCCTGAGGGGAGGAGGCTGGAGGCCACGGTCAGCGTCTCCTCTGTCCCTGGTGCATGGGACACAGGGGTGATTTGGGCTGGGAATGCGACGCCCCCATGTTTGAGGCCGCCTCCCCGTGTGGCTTTGGCTCTGCTGCCTTGTTTTATCCCTCTGTGAAATGGGCGGAACCCCTGGGGAAGATCAGAGGACCCTGTGGGAGGAGGTGGCCTTGTAAATGCAGATGTGATGGTCTGATATTAATGATAATATTAGTGTGCATTTGGGGGTCACAGCAGACCCAAAGTGGGCGGGGAGGCTGAAAGTGCAGAACCCTGAGTGTCCAGCAGAGCCAGGTATACAGTCAGTGCTCAATAGGTGTGTGCTGGTGAAGAGGGAGCAGAACAGCGGGGAAGGGGGGAGTGTCCTGAGCATGAGTTCCGGTGGGCCTTCAGTGGCAGAATCCCTGGGGACCCGGGGCGTGTGCCTCAGTCTCCCCACCGAGCGCTGGCTGAGAGGAGATGCTACCAGCAAACACCAGCGCGGGAATGAAGCCAGACCGTGAGTGGTCACAGCCCTGGTGGCTGGGCCAAGAGGAGGTCAGGACAGAGCTGTCACTGAAACAGCGTGGCACCCACAAAGACCAGTGGCCCAGGGCCCTGGAGGCCCGCAGTGGTCCAGTCCAGGGTGACCCACCGTCACCCAGCAAGACGTCAGGCGCTCCGGAGTCCTGGTCAGCCCTGACCTGATTCCCAGGCGAGGAGCCGGCCCGGCTTTCTGTCTGATTCAGTTCCTGCCCTGTGTGGTCAGCTCCCCGAGCTCCAGGTTTTCGGGAACTAGAGCTGGGGGGCAGGATGGGAAAGGCTGGGAACGGCGGCCCCCGCTGTGTGGCCTTGGGCAAGGCCCTGTCGTCTCTGGGCCTTGGGCCGCGGCCAGGCTGGAGCTTTGGCTTCCGCAGAGCCAACCCCTCCTTCAGCAGCAGTTTGGACTCAGGATACTCTGAGGGGCTCAGGGAGGCGCTTTAACTTCTCAGAGGGGGAAGGGGAAGTCTAGGAATGTGGTGTTAATACATGTGTCTTGATGCCAATGCTGTTGTGAGTTATAATTTAGAATTTCGTTTCGTGCGGGGCCTCCTCGGGCCAGGCTCTCCCCCCCGGAGCCTCGGTTCCCACCAGGCCCCGTCCCTGGGCCACTCGATCTGCGCCGGCGGAACGCTGGGCCCGGCTCGGGGCTGGGCCGTGGGTGCTGCTGGTGCCCAGCTCCCCTGGTTATCACTGGCGTGGTAATGGCAGCCCTGGTCTGGTGCCTCGCTTCAGGTGCCTCAGTTTACCCACGCAGACGGCCTCCCCGTGTTTCTGGGAGGTCCCCGGGGAGCCGGTTGGGGCGGCAGGCCAGGTGGCAGTTGCTGGTAGGCGGGGCAGGGGGAGCTTCCTGCCCCCCCACGCACCCAGGCCTCCCGTGGGCTGGCGGAAGTGGCAAGGCCTCTGGCTGCGTCCCAGTGCTGCCCCTCCCCCGGGGACCCCGCTCCCCTGTGCCGTCTGGTGAGTCTGAATCGGGAGACCCTCACGTCCCCCCTCTGTCCCGGAGCAGGGGCAGGAAGGAGGCCCCTGCGCGGCTCGGTTTGGGGACAAGCAGCAGGTGTCACTTCCTGGGCTGGGCCATCCCCGTGATGGCTCCGGTGGTGGCGCAGGTCCGGAGGCCCAGGGCTACTCGTGGCCCTTCAGAGCACGAGCTGCCTCGGCCGGGGCAGCGGTCAGCCCAGAGGCTACCAAATGCTTCTGTGCCTCAGTTTCCCTGCCTGTGGAGGTGGGATGAGTGCAGGAGGTGGCGGCGGGGCAGGGAGGGTGACGGGTGTGGGAGTTGGCGGGACTGCTGCCCCATGGGGGTTGTGGGGGCACCTCCTCGGAGCCCTGAGACAGAGGCGGGGTCCCTGGAGTCTAGGAAACGGCCTCAGAGGCTCCGGCAGCCCCAGAGCCACACATGTGGCAGCACTTTCTGGGTGCTGCCCTGTCGTGAGCCCCGAGGACGGCGGCCCAGGGAGGAGGCCGCAGGACCGTGTCTTGCCCAGTGTGAAATTCCGTGGCCGCGAGGGGCCAGCGTGTCCTAAGGGACGGGAGAGGCCGTGACCCAGGCCATGGCCGGAAAGGGAGGAACCATGGGGAGCTGGGGGCTTTCCTCCCGAGGAGGAGGAGGAGGAGGCCCCCACCAGAGCTCCCTCTCCTCTGGGCTGCCCTGGGAGCTGGAGTTTCCCAGGCCTAAAACTTCTCCCAAGCACTGGGTGGTACTTGGGTACACTGGTGAACCAAGTAATTATTGGCCTAGTGAACTCCTATTTATGGGTTACACCCCCACCACGGGCTTCCCTGGTGTTTGTGTATCCGTCTGGTTGATCCCCGGCCTCAATAGCCCCGGACGCCTGTGTCTAACTCTGGCCTCCTAGACAGGGGTCCTTTGGGGGCCCAAAGCCCCAGTCAGTCCTCTCCAGCAAGGCCTGGAGAGCTTCCCTGGTTACCCGGGTCCCCGTCCCTGCCTCACCGTGCTTCTTGGGCACCCAGCTGCTGCGGCGCTGCCCTCGGGCTGTGAATTATAGATGAGGCCCTCGGGCTCCGGTGTCGAGCTGGCCTGGGGACTGTGCCGAGGACACCCACCCCTCCCCCGCCTGGGGTCCCCGTGAGACCCCTGCTAGGCATTCTGTCTTGTTTTGCAGATGGGGAGACAGAGGCACGGAGCTGGACAGTGACCCAGACACCAGGTGAGCAGGGGTTTCCTGGGCAGGGCTGTACATGGGGGCTCAGAAGGCCCAAGGGGTGTTTGGGGACGCTGTGGGGACCCTGGCTGACACATGGCTCACACAACCCAGCCTCCATCTCTCACCACACCCTCTTCTTCCCGCAGGAGCCACCCAGCGTGGAGCACGGGTCTGGCCCAGCTGGCTCAGGGTGCAAGTCCACTGTTACTCCCTGGCTGTGTACCTTGGCAAGTAGCTTCCCTCCTTGGAAGGACTCATGTTTCCAACCTGTGAAATGGCTCAGAGTGTCTCCACCTACATGGGGCTTACCCATCCTTGTACACCCTTGCCCATGAACTCTTACACATGCTTCCAAGCCCTGCTTTCCATGCCCCTTCCTCCAATCCAGACCTCCACTTCCCCATTCCTGCATGAACTTCATCCCAACCCCATGAGACTCAGGCCATCTACTCTCCTAGCCTGGGGGTTATAGGACCAGGGTGGAATCCTCTCCAAGGCCCTGGCATGCTCTCAAGCCTGGGGCTTTTGGTTCCTCCTTCATCCTCCATCTCTGTCCTCCTCAGGGAGGAGAGCTGGAATTTCCCCTCCTGAGCCCACACTACTTATGACTCAGGCTCAAATTTGCCTCTCTCTTCAGACACATCTCGGACAGGGTCTTCACAGAGGCCATCAGGATGTCATATTTTGGAGAGCATTTTTGGGTAAGACCTATTCTTATTTTGGTGGGGGCTCTGGACAGGGACTTTTATGGAGATGGGGAGACTGTCTTGTGCACAGAGCCTTGGGCAGGTAGTGGGTCTGCAGGACATAGGGTTTAAAGTGGAAAGAGACAGGCTGGGTTCGAATCCACACCTCAGCCCTCGCAGGCTTTGTACCCTGGGCAAGTGATTCACAGCTTAACCCCGGAGAAACTGAGGCCCAGCGCAGGGCTCTGTAACCTGAAAACTGCTCGGTGGTGAAGTGCAGAGTTGTGCCTCCAACCTGGGGCCAGGACCCAGGCTCAGCCCAGCGGGAAGGTCCTCGTGCCCCCGCCCTGAAGAGTTGGGGTTCCTCGCTGGACCCCAGGGCCCTGCCACCCTTCCCCATCCAGGCCGGGCAAGTGCGGATATGTGTGTGGCCCGCAGTTTCCATCCCTTCCGCCCGCCCTCCCCTCCGGCCCGCCCGCCCAGCTGGCTCGGGGACCAGCTTCTGGTCCTGAGAGCCACATCCCAGCCCGAAGAGAGCAGTCCCGGGCGGGGGGCTCAGAGCATCCTGACCCCCAGCCCTGCAAGGTCGTGGCTGAGCCCGGCCTTGGGGACCCCGGGAAGGAGCCAGGACCCTGAGCTGGGTCTGCTACGGGCTTCGGGCTTTGGGGGCTGCGCTCCGCCCCCTCCACCCCCCACCCTCGTCTGTGACGGACCCGGGCAGAGAGCAGCCAGCCAACGCCCAGAGGTGTGAGGCGGGGCAGGGTCAAGGAACGAGGGCTCCTCCTCAGGGCCAGGCCAGTGGGAGCCGTGGAGGGTGTGGGAGCAGGAGAGACCCCGGAGTCGGGGAGGACCGGGCAGAAAGCCCCCTCCTCACTTGCAAGGCCCTGAGCGTGCAGAAGCCTGTTGCTAGGTAACCGGTTGCCCCAGCAACAAGTCCCCGGCTAGGGCTCTTCCTCCCTGCCTCCCCAGCTGGGGCTCCTCTCATTGGCACTGCTTTCTTAAAGGGGCCTTACCCCCTTGCCGCCTGCAGGGATCTGACCTCCACCCTCCCCCTAAGGGTCAGACCCCCCAGGTCGGCCTCTGAGTGGCTGTGTGACGCGCCGAGGGCTGTCCCTCTCTGAGCCCGGTCGGCAGCAGTGTAAGAGGCTTGACCATTGCGGAATCCGCCCCCGTGGAGCTCTGACAGCAGCGCCCACGTTCATTTTCGGTGTCTTTTCATAGCACGAGGCGCCTACCTTTATTTTCAGTTCTTTTTAATGGCACGAGGTGCTCAGCTCACTGCAGAAGCCGCCGATGAGCAAAGGAAAATAGAAACCAGCCCCCGCCCTCCCCCATAGACAGCCCAGCTCGGAGCGGCTGAGCAGCTGAGCGCTTTGAATCGGGCCCCCAGCACGCGACTCTGCCTCTCTGAGCCTCAGTTTCCATCTGGGGAAGGGAATGGAGTTTCCATCTTCCCCGGACTCAAGGTCTCTGAGACTGGCCGCACCAGGCACCGCGCGATGCGGTGTTTCATTGTCGCGGTCCTTGCCCCTGAGCCCCCGCGTACGCCTGGCTCTCTCTTGGGTGGCATCTCGGCCCCGGTGCCCGCAGGAGACACCCAGTGGGCTGAGGACCCGGGGAGGGCGCGCAGCCCTGTGAGCCAGGGCAGAGAGAGCGGAGGCGGAGAAGGCACTAGGGAGCCCAGGTGGGAGTGTGAGCGGGAGAGAGGGCGGCCGCGGTGGAAGGACCTGCTCCCGCTGGCCCTGGGGCCGTTCTGGCAGCAGACACCGGCCGAGACAGCCCACCCGAGGGAGGCTGGCCGCTGGCTCCCAGGCCCGGGAAGCGGGCCAGTGGTTGGCCGCGGGTCAGCACCACATGCAGCCCGGGCAGCGGTGCCTGGTGCAGCCTCCCTCGAGGATCCGGCAGCTGGGCAGGAACGCTGCTGGAGCTGGGGCCGAGCCCCCACTGGGACCCAGGAGGCGCCTAGGCCAGAGCTCCGCCAGCCCCGTGTCACCCAGATCCTGGGGAGCTGGGGCTGTCGTTCTCCCCATTGGTCAGAGGAGAGAACTGAGGCCGGAGAGGTGATGTCCCTAACCCAAGGTGGCCAGGAACAGAAGGGGTCCCAGGCGTCGGCCCAGGTTGGACTCCGTGGGGCAGGAGAGACTCAGACCTAGACCCTGCCTTGGCTCTCACGTGGGACGGAAAAC
The DNA here is from genome assembly GCF_000276665.1 of Chinchilla lanigera. Lineage (NCBI taxonomy): Eukaryota > Metazoa > Chordata > Mammalia > Rodentia > Chinchillidae > Chinchilla > Chinchilla lanigera. The sequence goes on along the minus strand of NW_004955524.1, from coordinate 3,465,988 downwards.
ACACGACAGGGATTTGAACAGCAAGGCTGAACTGGTGTGCAGCAGTGAAGAGTCATGGGCAAGTGGCTTTCAGGCTTGGCTTGATCCAGCAACCCCACTAAAGCTGCGTGCTGTTCTGATTGTTACCGGCCCAGCAGGATTCTGAAGCTTATGGTTTCCACTTTGCTTCTCACATCTCCTGTCACCGCATAGTTTCTCATTATGGAAAAACTCTCAGGATAGAGCTAAACTGATGGAGAGAGAGGCAGAGAGAAAGAGAAAGACAGAGACACAAGGACAAGCGAGCGTGTTCTCCCCAGCTGGGAGACAAAATTCTCAGGCTTTTCACTGATTGGATCAGTGAAATGTCCATGAGCCAATCCCTGTAGCCCAGGGGAATTGCTGCAAGCTGATTGGTTCAGGAAGGGGAGGACTACAGCCAAGGGAGAACTTGTACAGGTTGACTCCTTTGCCCTACCCTTGTTGCTAGGTGACATAGATACCCCCCCCCTATTTTCCCCTCTGCCGAATCTCTTCCCCATCCCTCCAGGGTGAGAAAAACCATGGCTTTGAGGTCTTGTACCACAGCGTGAAGCAGGGGCCCATTTCCACCAAAGAGCTGGCTGACTTCATCAGAGAGAGGTGAGGTTTCCCCCATGCCCCACCCACCACGTGGCCCCGCCCGCCGCCCTCAACCACGCCCCTCGAGGCCCCGCCCCTTCTCCTCTGGGCATGCGCGCTCTTGCCCTGTCCCACGCCTGAATCTAGGTCCAGATTCCTCCTCCTGGGTGTGCTGGGCGCTGGAGGGGCTCGGAGACCCTCGGTCCTGTCAGTCCGTCTCCTCTTTTAAACAGTAACCGCAGGGGCTCTGAGGCCTCCATCCAGAAAGTGAGATCACTTATATCAGCGAATTTTTAAACTCCATTTCGCACGCTGATAAATGAAAACATGCATGCAGAAATCATCTGCATTTCAGAGCATCTTTTCACAGACACCTGGGGTCTAGAAAACACCACGGACTACAGCGCGGAGGCAGCCTCTGCGCCCATGGGCGTTGCTTTTAACTGGGACATCCCTGCCCCTACGAAAATTGAAATTAACTAGGCATTCAGCAGGATTTTTCTGCAATTAAGTGAGATAAACCATATAAAGAATTTAACATAGTGCCTACATTGTAATATGTACTCACTACAGTTTTTTTTACCTGTAGCTGCTACAAATACTGTTTTTAGTAAAATGAAATACATAAGGGAGAAATCTCTCCCATGAATGTCCACAACGCCCGCCTCTGAGAGCCACTGCTCAGATGTCTGAGCCGGGCGAACTGGGGCCTGGGGTGGGGGAGGTGCCCGGGTGTTTGCCCACCTCCTCCCCGCACCTGTCCCCCAGGGCCACCATCGAGGAGACCTACTCGAAGGCGATGGCGAAACTTTCCAAGCTGGCCAGCAACGGGACCCCCATGGGGTAAGTGAGGCGGGGTCACTAAGGCAACCGGGACTGGGGGAGGCAGGAGCCTTTGTAGGGGTCACATCCCTGCGCTCGGGTGACACGGAGTTGGCAGTGTAACTGCTTCCCTGCTGGGCCGATCGATGGGAGAGAGGACTGTACCTCATTCACGTACTAGCCCCTTCCTTCCTTCTTTTTTGTTTGTTTTGTTTTGTTGGGTTTTTTCCTGTACTGGGAATCGAACTCCTGACCTTGCGCTTGTTAGGCAGGCGCTGTGCCGCTGAGCTAAATCCCCACCCCTGCCCCTTCCTTCCTTCATTCATTCATTCTTCCCACAAATATTTGCGGGGCCCCGTTCTGAGTGTCAGCCCCCGCGGGCATCCCTGGGCCCTTCAAGAGACGTGTTAAATGAGCTGTGAGCAGAGGTCCTTTTCTGGGCGAAACAGGAACTGGAGGAGCTGGGCAATCGCTCCTGAGTGCTCCTGAGCCCAGACTACAGACAAGGACTGTCTCTGGGCCGTCTGAGGGCGGAGACCCAGGCGGCACCCAGGCCAGTGCAAGGACGCTGAGCTGAGGCAGCGATGCCCAGGGCAGGGCCGAGGCCGCCCAAGGCGGCTGGCATCGCTGAGGGTCAGGGTGAGGGGGAGATGCAGTGGGAAGGGGGGCGGCCGGGACGGGACACACGAGTGCCTTTCCGGTGGGGCTGGGCTCTCCTGGGCAGGCGCCGAGTTCGCACGGCTGCTGTGGGGCAGATTTCTTGAAGGGGCCTGAACAGAGAGCAGAGAGAGAAGGCAGGAAGGAGGCGAGGGGTGCGGGCCGCGCGGTTGTGCATGGCCAGGGCGAGGCTGTCCCACAGGTGACTGTAGGGTGGGCTGGGAGCCCTAGACCTGCCTGAGGGCTGCCGGGGCCTCGGGGCCGGGTTTAAATTCCAGCCTTGGGGCTGGGGGTGCAGATCGTAGGGGAGCTCTGGCCTGGCACGCACGGGGACTGGGTTGCAGCCCCAGAAACGCAAAGAAAATGCGATGACGTAGTGAGGGACATTTGGCCCAGTGCCTGGCGGGCCCGGGGGGGTGGGGGGCAGCAGCTCTGGACCTTCCGGGCCCTGGGTGTGACCCGCCTGTCCCCAGGACCTTCGCCCCACTCTGGGAGGTCTTCCGTGTGTCCTCCGACAAGCTGGCCCTGTGCCACCTGGAGCTGACTCGGAAGCTGCAGGACCTCATCAAGGACGTGCTCCGCTACGGGGAGGAGCAGCTCAAGACCCACAAGAAGGTGCGTGTTTGGGGGGCTGCCCACCCGGGCCGGGGCACTAGTGGCTCGGAGGATCCCGAGCCACCTGTGGCCCCACCCCCTGGTGGAGCTGCTCAGAATCCTGCTCATGCGCAGAACACAGGCCTCAGCATCCTGCGGACCTGACCCTTCAGCCGGTGCACCCTCAGAATTCTACCCGGGAGGGGGCGGGGGCAGCTCACAGCGCATGTGCGAAGCCGGCCTCTGCGCGCAAAAAGGGGTCGGTCCTACAGGAGGAGCTTGCCAGTCGGTCTGCACAAACCCAGCCTCTGCCTGTTTTTGTACAGCCGAGGCTGGTTTTTGCGTTTTTACTTCTGTTTTGTTTTATTGGTTTTTTACATGTTTAAGAGGCTAGCAACACATCAAAAGAAGAATGCTATTTGGTGACATGCGAGGGCTGTGTGATACAGTACTCAGGCGCCAGTGGGTGTTAATGAAGTTTTATAGGCACACAGCTGCCTTCACACCTGTGCTGGTGCCTGCGGCGTTTCTGGGCCACAGCGCAAAGCCCAGTGTAGGGGCTGGGATTTAGCTCAGCGGCACAGCGCCTGCCTGGCAAGCGCAAGGTTGTGAGTTCGATTCCCGGTACCGGAGAAAAACAAACAAAAAAAAAAAAAAATGAAAAGCCCAGTGTCACTGTCGCTTTCTACAGAAAGCAGTCTCTAGCCCCCATCCCGGAGCCCTGATCTCGGAATTCCTAGAGGCTCGAAAACCTAGAACCTCAGATCTCTGGAGCCTTGGCCTTAGGCTCCCACACACTCGCAGCTTAATGACTGGAGACTCGGATTTCCCACACACTCGCAGCTTAATGACTAGAGACTCAGAGATTGGCCTAGTCCCCGCTGACGGGGCTCGGATTTGGGGCTTTCCGGCTTGCAGTGCTGCAGAAGCCTTCTGCACCGAGTGGGAACCAAAGATGGCGTCTTGAATTAGCAACACACAGGCCCATCCCGTGTCTAGGTTAGGTGGACCAGCAAGGTTCCCTTTTCAGTATCTTCAATTTATGATGGATTTATTGGGACACAAGCCTATCACCAAATAGCATCGGTACAGGGTTCTAGAACATTTTCTTCTCCAGTACTGGAGGGTGAACCCAGGGGAGCTCTCCCACTGAACTGCATACCCAGCCCTTTTTACTTTGAGACATAATCTCCATAAGCTGCCAATTCCCTATGGCTCCAATTTGGGATCCTGAAGCCTCAGCCTCTCTAAATACTAGGATCGCAGGCCTGCACCACCCTGGCTTTTCCTTTCCTTCTTTTTTTTTTAAAAACAACCTCTTCCTATGTAGCCCAGGCTCCCCTTGAATTAACAATGCTTCTGCCTCAGCCTCCTGAGGACTAGGATTACAGGTGTGCACCTACCATCACATCTGGCTGAATCTGCATATTTTAACCCTTGTGAAATTTTATATATGGAACTCAGGGCCTCCCACATGTTCCGCAAGTGATTTCTCTCTGAGCTGCACCCCCAGCCCCCTAAATACTTTAAAATAAGTAAAATGCTCAGAAAATGGCCGTAGCCCTGGAAGGCACAGAGCGCCTGGGACCCCCGAAGGTCACCTTGCGCCCCGCGCACACAGCACCCACAGCCCTCTCTGCCTGCAGTGCAAGGAGGAAGTGGGGGGCACCCTGGACGCGGTGCAGCTGCTCGCCGGGGTCACCCAGCTGCTGCCCAAGTCCCGCGAGAACTACCTGAGCCGCTGCGTGGACCTGGAGCGGCTGCGCCGAGAGAACACCAGCCAGAAGGAGGTGGACAAGGTCGGTGCTCGCCGGGGCTGGGGCTGCTGCCTGAGTGACAGGCGTCACAGCGAGGCCACCCGGCTCCCTGCCGGTGACAAGGCCGGCCGAGTGACCCGTCCCCATCCCCGCCCCCGCCCCGCGTCTCCTAGGCGGAAACCAAAGCCAGGAAGGCGGCCGGGAGTCTGCAGCGCGCCGTGGAGAAGTACAACTCGGCCCGCGCCGACTTCGAGCAGAAGATGCTGGACTCGGCGCTGGTGAGCACCAGGCGCAGGTGGCCGGGGCCCGACGCGTCCCGGCGCAGGCCGCCGCGAGCCCCGTCCCAGGCCCTCCCGACACGGGCCGCCCGCCTGTCGCCGCGCTGAGTTGTGTCAGATGCCAACTCGTGCTGTGCCTCAGTTTACCCCTTAGTGAAGAGACGGTGAGGGCGCCTGCCTCGTAGAGATGTGAAAATTAAATGAGTCACACTGCGAAGTTTTCAGGTTTAGTACCAGGCGCAGGGAAACCACTCCATGCGCTACTTTTGGGGGGTTTTTTTGTTTGTTCGTTTTTGGGGTTGTTTTGGTACCGGAAATCGAATTCAGGACCTTGCGTTTGCCAGGCAGATGCTTGTGCCACTGAGCTATAGCCCTGGCCCATATTCTTGAGATTTTTTAGACAAGGAAGGACAGAGCTTAGAAGCCAAGAGTCTCCTAATTTTCTTTATTTATTTTTTATTTTTTGTCTTTTTGAGACAGGGTCTTACTATGCAGTTCAGGCTGGCCTTGAGCTCACTTTGTAGCCCAGGCTGGTCTCAAACTCGCAATGATCCTCTTGCCTCAGCCTCCCGAGTGCTGGGATTACAGGCGTGCGCCACCACGCCCGGCTCGAGTCTCCTAATTTTCTTGGCCGCAGAGAGGCCTGGGTTCCCA
>NW_004955524.1:3455910-3460526 GCF_000276665.1 Chinchilla lanigera | reverse complement strand
GCCGCGAGCCCCCAGAGCCCAAGCCGCGAACCCCGTCCCAGGCCCTCCCGACACGGGCCGCCCGCCTGCCGCCGCGCTGAGTTGTGTCAGATGCCAGCTCGTGCTGTGCCTCAGTTTCCCCCTTAGTGAAGAGACGGTGAGGGCGCCTGCCTCGCAGAGATGTGAAAATTAAATGAGTCACACTGCGAAGTTTTCATGTTTAGTACCAGGAGCAGGGAAACCACTCCACGTGCTTCATTTCTATTATTCTTGAGATTTTCGAACACGGCAGGACAGAGCTGAGAAGCCAAGGGCCTCCTGGTTTTCTTGGCTGCAGAGAGGCCTGAGTTCCCGTCAGCCTCCATCCCACACCGTTGAGGTGGCCTTTCGGAAGGGACTTTGTCTCTGAGCGTCTGTCCACCCAAGGTGCAAAATGCAGGCTGGAATCTCAGGACTAAGAATCAGAACTTTTTTAAAATTGCAAGTGATTGAAACCTTTATTTAAACTGACCGATTTATAGGTTCAGTGAACTGAAAAGTTTCTTAGGGGTCCAGGGAGGTTTCAGGCATGGTTGGGTCCAGGTGCTCAATTGCTGTTGGCAGGAAGTTGTGTCTCTGCCTGTCTAGTCTCTTTTCCTCCCTGGAGACCTTCACTTCTGCTTGACATCAAATGTGTGTGGGGGGGGGTGGGTGGAGGGGCAGAGGGAGGAGTGGTCATCAGCAGCCTACATTTCTATCCCAATAACTCCTAAGACCAAAAATCAAAGTGTCTTTTTTTCCATAGTTCCCACAAAAGTCCTAGGGCAGAATCCCTTTGGCTCTTCCCCAAATCAATCACAACAACTAGGGACTTGGGATGTTCTGCTTGGTCGGGCTGGGTCCCATGACCCGCCTCCCTAGCCCTGTCCTCCCAACCACCACCACCCCCAGCGCTTCCAAGCCATGGAGGAGACCCACCTGCGGCACATGAAGGCGCTGCTGGGCTCCTATGCCCACTCCGTGGAGGACACGCACGTGCAGATCGGGCAGGTGAGGCCGGTGGGGGGGCAGCATGATGCTGGCAGCTGGGCCTGGAACCTGTTAAGTGACCCCCCAACCTGCCCCAGGTGCACGAGGAGTTCAAACAGAACATCGAGAACGTCAGCGTGGACATGCTGCTCCGGAAGTTTGCGGAGAGCAAAGGCACGGGCCGGGAGAAGCCGGGTGAGCCAGGCGGCAGGGCCTCCGAAGGCCCGGTTGCTCCATCAGAAGAGTGCATGTGAGGTCCTGGGTCCCACTCCCAGCACCAGAAAGAGACAGGCACGGGCTGATGACCGTTCCAGCTCTCCAGCCCACACAGGGAAAGGGCTGCGTGCCTGATCCTACCCGTGAGCCTTAGAACCAGATCCCAGAGGACATGTAAAGCAGACACCTGTACCCCCTGCTGCCCAGGGCCCAAGGGAGCTGAGTCAAAGACCAACTGGAAGATGTTGAGATGCAGGGGCCAAAAGGAATTGAGGGCGGGCATTTTGGATTTGGGTCTGAGCTGTGTCCTCTCCCCCTTGCTTGCTGTGTGACCTGAGATGTTTTTCTTGACCTCTCTGAGCCTCGGTGCCAAAGAGTAATGTGAGGCAGGCCAAGCCAACCCCTCAGGTGCCTCCCCAGTGCTGCCGTGCGGAGAGTCACAGCGGCACTGCCCAGCCAGGACCCCACCGACTGCTCGGTCCACCCCAGCCACGCCCAGCTCTGGCCTGGCAGTCGAATGACCCTGAGCCGAGCTGCAGGAGCCCTGTGTGGCTGGCAGTTGCCGCTGCCAGGCGCAGTCCGCCCGGGCTCACACGCCTCTCACCCTGCCCCAGGGCCCCTGGACTTCGAGGCGTACAGCACAGCCGCCCTGCAGGAAGGCAAGTACGTCTGGGCCTGGCTGCCCAGGCTGGACCCCGAGGGCGCAGGAAGGGGCAGAAGGCGTGGGGGGCACCATCCAGGGCTCAGCTGCGCCCCTCTGTCCTCAGCAATGAAGCGACTGCGGGCAGCCAAGGCCTTTCGCCTGCCTGGACTGAGCCGGCGGGAGCGGGAACCGCGCGCGGCTGCGTAAGGAAGCGCCCCGGCCCTCCCCACTCGGGGCATCCCCACGCCTGCTAGCCCCGCCCCCCCCCAGGCTAGCCCACTGCCCACACCAGCCTGGGCTTCTCCCTGTGCCAAGGCGAGGCCTGGCCCGGGTTCGGCACAGGATAACGCCGCCTAGGCTGGCCCAGAGCGGGTTCTGGCCCCCGGCAGCCCCAAATCCCCCCCGACTCCTCCCACAAGCCCGGCAGCCCCACTCCCTTCAGCTCGGACAGTCCCGTACGGTAGCCCCAGTTCCACGTCGGGTCTGGAGCAGAGGGGCCCGATGAGCTAGAGGCGCTGATGCTAAGGTCTCTTCCTCCACCCCAGAGACTTCCTGGAACCCGACTCAGGGGTGAGTGCGGCGGGCGGGCCGGGCCGGGCTGCGGGCGGGAGAGAAGGGTCCCACCACCCTCCTAGCTGGGCTGGGGCCGGGGTCCCAGTCCCGCCGCGGCCGCACGCTCCCGCCCCCCCACGGGCGGCCGCAGATCCCTGCGGAGCCGGAGCCGCAGCTTGCCCGCAGAGAGCCGGGCCTCCGTGCTCTGCGGGCCGGGGTAGCGCGCGGGTCGGGACGCCGGGCGCCTGCGCGTGTGCGTGCGTTCGTGCGTGTATGCGCGAGCCGGTGTGTGCGTGTCGGAAGCTTCGCGGCTGGGACTTCGCTCACCACATCTTCCCTCCAGATGTGTCCAGAGGTGGATGAAGAAGGTTTCACTGTCCGGCCCGATGCGACCCAGAACAATATCCTTTTGGCGCCCTCTAGGGGCAACTGCGAGCACCACAAGGACAAAGGTCTGTCCTGAATGACCCAGTCTTGCCACTGCGAACACCCACCCTGAGGTTCGGGGATGGGCAAGACCGAGAATCCAGAGGGCTTCCCGGATGGCGGGGCACCCGTGCTGGGGTTTAGCTGCTGAATAAGAGTTTGCCAAGTAGCTTGGCAACTGGTGAATGACGGCATTGTGTAAGACCTAGAAGGGTTTGTTCTTTTTTTTTTTTTTTTTTTTTTGAGACATGGTCTCCCTATGCAGTTCAGGCTGGCCTTGAGCTTACTGTGTAGCCCAGGGAGGCCTCGAACTCGAAATGATCCTCCTGCCTCAGCCTTCCGAGTGCCGGGATTACAGGCGTGCGCCACCACGCCCGGCACCTAGAAGGGTTTGAGCAGAGAGGCTCGTGATTATATTTGGAGGCTGGCTGGAGGGAGGCATGTTGGGATCTGCTTGGCTCCTTGACAGAGGCCCACGCACGGCCGAGCCCTCTCGCTTCTCATCCAGCGACTCCGACTTCGATGACGAGGAGCCTAGAAAGTTCTACGTGCACATCAAGCCCGCCCCGACCCGTGCTCCAGCCTGCAGCTCCGAGGCTGCGGCGGCACAGCTCCGGGCCACGGCCGGCAGCCTCATCCTCCCTCCGGGCCCAGGGGTGAGGTGTGGGAGGGGCGGAGGGGGCGGGCCTGGCTGGCTGGGCCCCTGCCTGCAGCCTGCGTCTCTCCACAGGGCACCATGAAGCGCCACTCGGCCCGTGACACAGCTGGGAAGCCACAGAGGCCTCGGTCTGCACCACGGGCCACCAGGTGGGTCCACAGGGTACACCGGAGCCAGCGTGCGCGGGCGGCGGGCTGTCCCCACCCTGCCGTGTCCCCTGTTCCTCCACTGGCTTCTCTTGCCGTAGACAGGAACTGAGGGTGTGCTGTTTGGCGAGGGACACTTAGTCACCCAAACGGCATCTGCTAAGCACCTGCTGTATACTTGTGCCGAGCTGGGTTTGGGGCATGCAGGCCCGAGACAGGTCTCTCCCTTTTGGAGTCACACTGTGGGGATAGCAAATGGTGCCTGTCAGCGCAGCCTTCGGGAGGCTGAGGCAGGAGGATGGCCATGAGTTCAAGGCCAGCAAGGGCTACACAGTGAGACCCCGCCTCAAAAAACAGCAAAAAGAATAGCAAATGATTGAGAGGGCATGCTAAGTGCTGGGGAGAATCTAAAGCAGGCGACGCGACAGAGAGGTGACCTCACTTGGGGTGACGACGGGGGTGACTTGGAGCAGAGCCTGGAGGAGGGCAGGAAGCTCCACGGAGAGAACAGCGGGAACAGAGCGCAAGGCGGGGACCAGCAGGTGCAGGGCCATGAGGTGCGAGGTGGCTGGGGAGAGCAGCACCTGCACCTCCCCGCCCGCCCGCAGCTGTGCAGAGAAGCCGCCGCCCTCTGACGAGCAGGTGTCCAAGAGCCTCTTTGGGCCGCCGCTGGAGTCAGCCTTTGACCACGAGGACTTCACAGGTGATGGAAGGGGGCGGGCCTTGACATGGGAGTGGCCGATGGCAGGTGGGCGGGGCCAAGAAAACTAAGCCAGGTGGGAGGGGCCAAGGAGAAGTATCAGTGTGGGGCACAGAGAAAGGGACAGATGCACGTCAAACCCACCCTGGTGGGACTATTGTGAGTGGGCGGAGCCACGGGGGCCTTTAACATAGTGGGCGGGGCCATGGCTGAGGGGGTGGAGCTATGGATGTTGCAGACCTTTTGTGGAGTGGGTGGATCCATAGAAGGTGTAGCCTTCACTGGAGT
>NW_004955524.1:3447105-3455775 GCF_000276665.1 Chinchilla lanigera | reverse complement strand
GGTGGAGCTATGGATGTTGCAGACCTTTTGTGGAGTGGGTGGATCCATAGAAGGTGTAGCCTTCACTGGAGTGGGTGGGGCCATGGAGGGCAGAAGAATGGGCGGGGTGAACGGTAGAGGCCTCCCATGGCGTGGGCGGGGCCATGGCTGAGGGGCTGGAGCTATGGATGTTGCAGACCTTTTGTGGAGTGGGTGGATCCATAGAAGGTGTAGCCTTCGCTGGAGTGGGTGGGGCCATGGAGGGCAGAAGAGCGGGCGGGGTGAACGGTAGAGGCCTCCCATGGTGTGGGCAGGGCCACGTGTAAGTGGGCGGGGCTAGCCTGCCGGTCTGTGCTCCGGAGCACCCGGCTGTGCGAGGTGGCAGGTGCAAATGGATGTAACAGACACGCACCGGCTTGTGGGTGTGGCCCACAGGGTGGTGTGGCGGGGCTGATCACCCTTCCTCTCCCCTAGGCTCCAGCAGCCTCGGCTTCACCTCCAGCCCCTCCCCTTTCTCCTCCTCCTCACCAGAGAATGTGGAGGACTCTGGTCTGGACTCTCCATCCCATGCAGCTACCGGCCCCTCCCCAGATTCCTGGATCCCCCACCCAGGCACCCCACAAAGCCCACCTAGCTGTAGGGCGCAGCCCCCGGACTCCAGGGCGGCCAGGGTCCCACCACCACCAGACTCGCCGCAACCCCTGGCGCCATCACCAGGACCGTGGGGGCTGGAGGCCGGAGGCGGTGAGTGTGCAGGGTGGCTCTGAGAGTGGGGTGCAATGACCGAGGGCCGCCTGTGGGCCTAGCTTGCAGCTGCCTCCCAGGGAAGGGACATCTGAGCTGACTTGGCTAAAACTCCTCATCCTGATCCCCTGGAGGCTCCCCCACCTCCTAAGCCACCACCCCTTACTTGCATACCACCAGTGATGGGGAGCTCACCCCTTATCCAGCCAGCAGTATGATGTCTGAGACATTCGTGGTGTGGACATGGTCCCTAGGACTCCACGCCACAGGTCATCCCAAACCCCCCCCCAGTCTTGGGCTGAGTTCCTGCCCCCAGGGAGGCCACAGAGGCCCTGGCAGCATCTCAGCAATGCCCGTTTTCTCAACTTGTGACCCAGACCTGGCACCAGCAGATTCCATAACCAGGGAAGGCCTGGCAGCCCCACCCCGAAGACCCCGCTCCAGGAAGGTGTCCTGTCCCCTCACCCGCAGCAACGGCGACCTGGTAGGTCCCGGGGTATGGAGACCTGGGCTGGGGGTGGCCTCCAGGTCAGCTTTTGGCACAGCTGCCAGCCCTGCCACCCTCCTGCCCTGCAGTCCCGGTCTCTGAGCCCCTCCCCGCTGGGCTCATCGGCCCCCAGCATGGCCCCGGATCGGCCCACCTTCTCATCCCAGACTGGACATGGTATGTGGGGCCACGCTGCCCCCACCTCAGCTTACCGTTCCTGGCCTGGCGGGTGGCGGAGGGCGAGGGCGGAGGCGCTGTGGTGGGGCGGAGCCCGCAGTCTGCGCTGGCTGTGGCTGACCCCTCGCTCCCCACCACCGCAGGAGTCTCCCGGGGCCCCAGCCCTGTCGTCCTGGGCTCCCAGGATGCACTGCCCGTGGCCACGGCCTTCACGGAGTACGTCCACGCCTACTTCCGCGGCCACAGCCCCAGGTGCGCAGGGGTCGGCTTCACATCCCCGAGGCTGCACCCAAACCACAAGGAGAGGGTGTCCTACCAGAAGCCCGAGCTAAGGACAGTAGCAAACAGAACCACTCTGCCGCGAACTCCCTGGTGGCCAAGGAGAAAAGGGAACTAGGGGCGGGCATGTTCCGGTCTCCTTCAGCCCAGGGTGGGCTCCTCCCGTCCAGGCAGAGCTGAAAGCAGGTCGGGGAAGGACCCAGGGCAGGACCAGGGCCCCGCCGCGTATTAAGAGGCCTGGGAAGCCTCGCCTGTAGGGACCCTGGAGAAGGGAGGACGCAGGTGCGGGCAGAGCCCTGACCTAACGCGCGCCGTCCCGCCCCCAGCTGCGTGGCTCGGGTCACCGGAGAGCTGACCATGACCTTCCCGGCCGGCATCGTGCGCGTGTTCAGCGGGACCCCGCCCCCGCCCGTGCTCAGCTTCCGGCTCGTCCACACGGCCGGCATCGAGCACTTCCAGCCCAGCGCGGACCTGCTCTTCAGGTGGGTGGCCGGCAGGCGGGAGGGCCGCTTGCTGTGTGGCCTGGGGCAAGCCGCCTGCCCTCTCTGAACCTTGCGGTGCCGGTTCGCGGGCTCACCCGCAGAGGGCTGCGCTGAGCCCAGGGTGCCCTGAGAAGTCACGCCTTCAGGAAGCCCTGGGAGGGTGTGTCCCGAGTTTGGGGTCGACGAGTCCCCGTCTCTGCAGTGACCCATCCCAGAGCGACCCAGAGACCAAAGACTTCTGGCTCAACATGGCTGCTCTGACCGAGGCCCTGCAGCGCCAGGCGGAGCAGAACCCCGCGGCCTCTTACTACAACGTGGTGCTGCTGCGGTACCAGGTGCGAGGAGCGGGGAAGGGGTGCAGCCAGCCAATGAGAGCAGGCGGCAGAAACCCAGACAACCGAGGGCAGGTGGCAGAAACGCAGGCAACCAATGAAAGCAGGCGTCAGAAATGCAGCCGGCCAATGAGAGCCAAGCGTGGGTGGGGCATGAATGGCAAACTGCTAGACGGTGTTACAGGCCCAGCAGCTATTGGTGCAGAGGGTGCTGTTATGCAAATGAGAGCCTCGAACTGGCGCCTGTCCGCCAGGCTTCTAAGAGGCGCTCTCCTGCCCTCTGCTGGGCAGGAGGGGTAGCGAGGCGCCCCGCTTCTGCCTTTGCGACCGTGGGCCGCGCGCACGGCGGGGTTTGCGCTGCGGGCCGAGTGGCCGACGCGGGTGGGCTGCTTGCACAGAGCACGTGGCGGCGCCAGCCACGGCCCCCTCCCTGGCCTGTCCCCCCCAGTTCTCCCGCCCGGGGCCCCAAGCGCTGCCCCTGCAGCTGCGCGCGCACTGGCAGTGCGGGGCGGCGCTCACGCAGGTGGCCGTGGAGTACAGCTACCGCGCCGGCGCCACGGCCGTGCCCACGCCGCTCTCCAACGTCCACATCCTGCTGCCCGTGGGCGAGCCCGTCACCAACGTGCGCCTGCAGCCGGCGGCCACCTGGTGAGCGCGGCCCGTGCCCCTGCACGCCTCACCCCCCCTCGCCCACCGGGCGCTGGGGCCGGCTGGGAGGTGGGGTGTTGGAGCGGGGTCCCCGGGCGCCTGGCCTCTGACCAAGTTCCTCCGGCCTCCAGGAGCCTGGAGGAAAAACGGTTCACCTGGAAGCTCCCGGATGTGTCGGAGGCAGGGGGTGAGTGAGCGCTGGGGCGAGGGTGGCCCTCGGGTGCAGGGCACTTGTGGAAACGGGGGAGGGGGGGATGTGCGGGGGGAGGTTGCCAAGAAAACTCTGGGAAGAACCTGGGGTGGTAGTCCATAATCCAGAGGCTGAGGCAGAAGAATCCCAAATTCAAGCCCAGCTTGGGCAATTTAGCAAGACCCTGTTTCAAAATAAATTTTTTAGCCGGGTGTGGTGGTGCACGCCTGTAATCCCAGCACTTGGGAGGCTGAGGCAGGATGATTGTTGCGAGTTCAAGACCAGCCTGGGCTACAAAGTGAGCTCAAGTCCAGCCTGAACTGCATAGCGAGACCCTGTCTCAAAACGACCAAAAAATTAATAATAATAATCATAAAAAGTTTTTTTAAAGAGGAGGGGCTGGGGATGTGGCTCAGGGGCACATCGCTGGCTGAGCATATGCAAAAGCCCTGGGTTTGAAGCCTCAATACAAAAACAAAAAATCTGGGAGGGGCCGTGTGGGGGCCGGGGTAGCAGTTGCAAAGGTCCTGAGGCAGGCCTGCCAGGGAGAACACACAACGCCCAGATGGGCCAGAAGAAGGTCCAAGGGGCCAAGAGGAGTCGGCGGGGGCAGACGGGGCCACAGGCGCGGGGGTGGCCACGCCTGATCCCGGCCTCCCCAGGCTCCGGCCGCCTCTCTGCCAGCTGGGAGCCGCTGTCGGGGCCGAGCACCCCCAGCCCCGTGGCCGCACAGTTCATGAGCGAGGGGGTCACTCTGTCCGGCGTGGATGTGGAGCTGGTGGGCGGCGGCTACCGCATGTCCCTGGTGAAGAGGAGGTTCGCCACAGGTACCCCGCCCTGCCGGGAGCCCCAGAGCCACAGAAGCCCAAGCTGCGCCTACCCGGGCGGCGGGGAGGAACTTGGCTGGGGGGCAGGACTGGTGCAAACCCTGAGTTCCGGGGTGCCGGGGAACCTGGGAGAGGGGAACTGGGACGCCCCTCACTGGCTCGCTGCCCCCCCAGGGATGTACCTCGTGAGCTGCTGAGCGTCGCCCCAGCTCCGCCCTGAATCCTGGTGCTCGCGGACGGGACGCCGGGTCCCCGCTGTCCCCAAGGCCTGGATCCGTGGAGAGGAGCCGCCCGTCCGCGCCGCGCTGGCCGAGCCGAGGTCGCGCCTCCCCCTCACGCCAACCCCACGCAGGTCCCGGCCTTTTAATGTTCTTTAAATAAACACTTTATTTTCTAACAAAATAAAAAAAGGAAACCTTGTCCTGCATCAGTGCGTGTCCTTCCTCCACCGCTGGGCGGCAGGGTCTCGGAAAACAAGTCCTGTGGTTTGCGGGGCGCACAGAGACTCCGGCCTCGCCCTGTACCGGGCCCTGCCCGGGCTCAGAGCCGGGGGGAAGGACCGAGGACCAGGCCTGGAAGGCTTCGTAAAGAGGGCTTCATACAAGGGGGTTTTCAGAGCCTGGCGTGGTGGTGTACGCCTGTCATCCCAGCCATCCGGGAGGCTGAAGCAGGAGGATCGCGACCTCGAGATTACCCTGGGCTACACAGCGAGAGCTTGTCTCAAACACCACCACCCCCAAATAGCTGAGGGATCTGGGGTGCGTGCGCCCTGGTGTGCCTCACCCGTGGGCGTGGCTATGGCAGGATGCAAATCATTCAAATCATTTCTAGACATCCGGGTGGGAAGGCGGCCCCTAACGGTGCTCCCGGGGAGGGTGGGTCAAATTCACAGGGGAAAAGAGGCGGGTTACCCATGGGAACGGCCCTGGCTTACTGTGTCCAGCGAAAGAGAAAACTAAAGCAGGCTTGAGGACCTTTTGTATCCTTAGGCCAGTTTTCCTTAAAAGCAGAATTTTTACTTTTCCTCGTCTCCTTTTTTTGCGGGGGCGGGGCGTTTTGCGCCTCAGTCTCCCCGTCCACAGCCCACAGCCGTAGGATCTAAGGAGGCTGGGACGTGCGTGTCACACAGGGGACCAGAAGTGGCCTGGCGCAGCGGGGCGGGGAGCTTTCTAGGCAGGAGCAGGGGCGGCGATGCAGCTCCCACACTGGCTTTGTGGCCTGCGCTTTCTTGTGGCGAGGAAAGCGGGCTCTGGGCGGCGGGCCGGCATCCGCACTCCGCTCCTCCTCCGGGCCGAGGAGAGAGGCGGCCGTTGCTCTGCGCTCAGCAGGAGGAAGTTTGGAGACCTTACTTATCCTCAAAGGGAAAACGCCGAACTTTTTTAAAGCTCCACCTTTAAACCGGGCATGGTGGCGCACGCCTGTCATCCCAGCACTCTGGAGGCTGAGGCAAGAGGGTCCCTGAGAGTTCGAAGCCACCCTGTCTCAAAAAATAAAGCTCCATTTCGCGCTGCCGGTTACATCTCGCTCCCCCAGCCCCCATCCCAAGAACGGGGATGTAAATGTCACCGCGCAGGGGTCCCAGGAGCTCCCTGAAGTGGGGATGGGGCTCCCGCCTTCACCCCACGCCCCGTGGGCAGTTTACAGCTTTGCTGACTTAGGTACAGAAAAGGAACTTTCAGGGTGCTCAGCGAGGCGTGGGGGGAGGCGGTCTCGGGCAGGGGCCTCCAGGCAGAGGGGCGTCAGAGGCCGAGGGAGGAGCTGTTTTCAGAGGCGGAATCTGTGGCACTAGAGGAAGTGTGGGAAACCGGCATCGCAGGTCCAGAGGCGGCCCGGGTCCCGGGACAAAGCAGGTCTATTGTGTTTTTTTAAAGATGGATGATCTAAGATGTTTTGCCTAAAAGCATTGTTTGCACTCTGACTGTCTTTATGATAGGCTCGGCCTTCCTAACGATGGCTTTCTGGTCTCTTCAGGGAACTCGGGGTGGGGTGAGCCTGGACGGAGGGAAGCGTGACTGCTCCAGGGGCTGCCGATGTGGGCGACCTCGGGTAACCGCACCATGAAGTTGAGTCTTAAAAATACAACTCAGAGTTACAGCTTTCCTTGTCTCCTTTCTACCTACTTGTGTCTCCTATCCTGCCTTAGAAAGAAGAGGACGCTTTGCCCCATCAAACTCCTACTTGTATTTCAAAACCCCATTTACAGTGCCATCTCCTCCTCCTGACTGAGAAAAACCCTAGGGCCTCCCTCTGGGCGCCTCTAGTTCTCCTTCTGTCCTCAGCTTCTTCATCTGCGAAGTGAGGAAACCTGTGTAGGGAGAGGTCTGGGGAAATGTCCCGCTCCCAGAGAGCTCTTGATCACCGCAAGGCGGCGACTGCGCGTCCCCGGGTTCAGCAGGGTCGCTCCAGTCCGGGGCGGCCGTCGTGCTTGCACCGTCCTGCTATGAACAATGGAGACTTGGGGCTGTGGCTCCGCTGCCCGTGGAGGCCTGGCTTCCCCTGGGGGCCTCAGCTCTTGGGGTGCAGCCCAGGGGCGGCGGCCACCAGGGGGCCCCGGGGTTTCCTGATTTGCGGGCTCAGAAAGTGCCAGGCTTCCCCAGGTGCGGACAGAGGGACCTTCATGTCCTCTCCCCGCAGACCTTTGCGTGTACACACGAGTGCAGCGGCCAGGCGACGTGGCAGAGTCGCTGGGCCCCCTGGTGCTACGGGCCCTGCCCAAGGTCACCGCCCCGCCTCGCTTTATCTCCCCGGGCTGACGCTGCCGTGGGGCAGGGCCGAGCCATGGGGCAGGGCAGGAGCCGCACACCTCCTGGCGGCTTGCGTTTGCAGACCGCTGGGCCGCTGGGGCGCGGCCGGCTGTTTGCTCGAGTGACTTCCCGGCGCCCAGCGGGAACAAGATACTATCTCGCAGGGTGGGGCCCATTTAACCGTCCCTGGAAGGCCAGACATCTGTGAATGGTGCCCTGCCCCCCAATCCAGGGCCGCAAAATCCCAGCTCTGGAGCACAGCAACCAATCGCTGAGTCTCTGGCCTATTCAGGTTGTTTGATTGTTTTTTTCAGGTGAAATTCACACAACAGGAAATGAATCGTTTAAAGGGGGCTTCCGGGCAGTCACAGGGTTGTACAAGCGAAGCCAGGTGCGGTGGCGCACGCCGGTAGTTCCAGCACTCAGGATGCTGAGGCAGGAGGATCTGAGAGTTCAAAGCCAACCTGGACTGTGTAGTGAGACCTTGTCTCAAAAAAGCCCAAAAGCAACGAGAACGACAACTAAAACATAAAGCTGTACAACCACCACGTCACTTGTGCCTCTGCACCATTCACAAACCCACCCGCTGGGAGCAGACCTGCCCCCGAGAGCCCTCCCTCCCTGTCACTTCCCCAGGCCCAGGCAGCCGCCAACCTGCTTCCTGTCTCTGCCTTACCCTATTCTGCCCTGTACCGTTCTTATCCAGTGGGGGAAGGGGAAGTAAAAATGATCAAGACATGTCCCGCTTCCCTGATTTTAAAAACTCCAGATTTTTCAAAACTGGGCTCACACAGCCTTGCAGCTGGCTTCAAGGGTCAGCCCCATAGTAGCCTGTGTCGGTGCCTGTTCCTTTTCACCGCTGAGTAGTATTCCCCCGAGTGGCTGCACCGCGCTTGTGGGTCTGTTCATCCGCTGAGGAGCTCTTGGCTGTGGCCACGTCCGGCCTGCTGTAGACAGCGCGGCTGCCGGCACCGTGTGGGCGAGGATTTGCTCCAACACCTGTTGGGTTCTCTGGGCATTGACCTTTGGTCCCAGCATCTGCCTGTATTGACCAGGAAAGTGCTGGGGTGACACTGGGGGAGCCCCGCACCTGATGGACCTGGGCGTGGCATCCGATGCCCCCTCTCTTCCGGGCGACGCCTCCCTGCCAGGGCCCCATGGGGTGACTGAGGCTCAAGCCACAGAGGTCACTGTGATACAGGAAGCCAGCTTGGGTCGCGCGCTGCCTGGCAGAGTCCACTCCCGACCCGTCCCACCCAGGCGACCGCAGAGGGCGCTCTACCCTCCATTGCAAGGTGAGGAAACTGAGGCACGGCCGGGACACCCCTTCCTCCTCAGGGAAGAACAGGGTGTGGAGGGAGAAGGGGTGAGTCCTCGCTAAGCCCAGACCCCCAAATCTGCAACCTCCTGGACCTGACTCCAGCTTGCAGCCTGCAGCCTGCAGGTGCCTGGGGGGCTCCGGAACCTTCCAACCGCAAAGGGATCTGAGGACCCTCTGGGCTCCGCCTGCCTGACAGCTAAGGTTTCCTCGATTGAACGCAAGCACGTTAGGCCTGCATTGGACTGGGCCCTGCGTCAGGGGAGTCAAAGGGAGGCTGGCAGACCCCCAGAGCGGGGTGGGCTAGGCGGGACCGGAGCCCACCGGAGGGGCGTGGGCTGGGCTGGGGGCGGGGCTAGAAGGGCGTGACGGGAGTGGAGGAGAGCGCCGGGAGGGCGGGACCAGGGTGGAGGGCGGTGCTAGATGGGCGTGGCGGGAGTGGAGGGGCGGGGATGGGGCGTGG
>NW_004955524.1:3443853-3446437 GCF_000276665.1 Chinchilla lanigera | reverse complement strand
GGCCAGGAGCCGGAGCGAGGCGCTGCCCAGCCCTGCGCCCCCGCCCGGGCTCGCCCCGGGAGCCTGCAGCCACGCCCGCAGCTCAGAGCGAGTGGCAGCCCGAGCTGGGAGTGTCCGCGGGGTTCTTGTCCTCTTGCTGTCAGCTCTGGACCCAGAGTAAGGGCAGGACTTACCTGGGGCCACCGTGAGCCAAGGAGGATGTCCCAAGCAGTCCTTCGTCCTGGCGGGACTCTGGCCTCGCTTGCTTGCTTCCCATGATGGGGAGCTCATTACCAACCCAGTGAAAGAAAGGAAATCCCACCTGGCTGGTAATTCAGAGAGTGGATTCCCACCCAACCCTCCTTTGAGGAGCTGACCCTTCTATGCCTCAGTTTCCCTCTCTATAAAAGTGGGGCCGAGGGTGGTGGTATAAATCTGTAATCCTGGCACCCAGCAAGCTAAGGCAGGAGGATCAAGGCCAGCCCCCGAGCAGCCTGAGAGGTGTGGGTCTAGAGAGTCCCCGGATGAGGGGCCGGGATGCCAGGGGAAGGTCCGAGCTTGAATGGGATTCCGAGCCCACCACCCCAGTTTCTCCATCTGACAGGTGAGGCCGTGTGTGTGCTCTGAGGCTTGTCCATCCCGGGGCTGCTTTTATTCAGGGGCCCCACCTGCAGCTGTCCCTGGTCTCTGGCAGTTTCAGTGGTGAATCACCAGGGTTTGACAGGTGGCTGAGCCTGAGGCCCTCAAACCTAGATGCCAAGTGAAAAGGGCAGTGCCCCTCCCCACACCTCTCCCACACCCAGGTGTCCAGCCGGTGAATCCAGGGCAGCCTGACATGAAGAACCTGCCGCAGGCCTGTACAAACCAGGAGCTGGCTGGAGTGAGCCTAAGCGATCGCCTTCACGGGACTTTTCCTTTTTTTTTTTTTTTTCTGCTTATAAAAGCAACGGCCATGCCTTGTAAAAATGGCCCCACCTGGCGTTGCTGGGTAGCCTGGCCGGCACGGGCTGGACCAGGGTCAGGCGGGTCAGGGCTGTGGTTCCAGGGCTGTGTGGGCTCCGGCTGCAGGGCCCGCTCGCACTCCCTGGGAGCCCCCACAAGTGTCGCTGGGGCCCACCCGCACCCCTGGGGTCTGCTGTTCTCCCAGAAATCGCCCCTTTTTAGCCACTCATTCGGGGACAGCTGGAGTCCCTCTGTCACCTTGCCTGTGTCCCATGGCTCACATGAGGGGCCCAGTGCTCGGGCAAAGTGGTCACCCTGGCAGGGGACAGCAGTGGCCACTGTCAGTGAGGGCCAGACTTGTTCCTGTCACTTAGTCAACGTGTCGCACACTCAGAAGGCCGCCGTGCAGAGCTGCGTCGGGCCCTCGCCTAACCTGTGCTCACAGACGGGTTCTGCGCCCGCACTGGGCAGGAACGTTCCAGAAGACGCCGGGAGAGACTTCTGGTGCTCCCAGAGGCCACTTCTAAGCCAGCGGGAAAGGGACAACCATGGTGGCCATGGTCGCTGTTAGTGGCTGCTGTGGGGGCCACAGATTGGAAACTGCTTCCTCTTTTGTTGTTTACTTGTTTGTTTTGTTTATTTGAGGCAGGGTCTGGCCATGTAGTCCAAGCTGCCCTTGATTTGCCAGTGATCCTCCTGCCTCAGCCTCCCTTGAGTGCTGGGATGACAGGCGTGGGCCACCACGCCCTGCAGGTCCTATAGGTGCTCAGCAGCTGGCTTGGTGCTCAATGGTCTCCCAAGGCCATCCAGACTGTACCAAGGACATCAGTTCTTTTGTCCCCACAGCTGGAGGTCGAGGCAGGGGTGAGCCCTGTTTTTGCCATAGGGAAACTGAGGCTCAGGCTTGGCAAAGGCCCCAGGACTCTTCTCAGATCCTCAGTGTGCCTGTCTGGGAAGTGGGAGCATCACATACAGTCACCTTGGGGCAGTGGAGTCAAGGTCAGGGAGGACCCTAAGGTCACAGAATGTCACAGGGCCAGATGAGCTAATGCGTTCCTGTCTCTGCCTCCTCCGCCTCCTGAGGGTGACACAAGGGCCAGAGTCCAGGGCCTGAGATGAGGGCCCGGCCCGGTGACCTGTGAGCGATGGTGGAGGACAGGGCCGGAACTGCGGCCCCAGTGGGTCCCGGAATTAATTCTGTGGAGTGATGAGCCCCTGGTATGGATTCGGCCACTCATTAATATTCAACCGCTCATTAATAGTTAGTGCTCTGCATTGCTTATTGTTTGTGAATATTCAGAACCTTGGGCTGTTTGGTGGCTTGTTAATACTGATCATTGGTGGCGCACGCCTGTAATCGCAGCACTTGGGAGGCTGAGGCAGAGGGGTTTGAGAGTGAGATTACTCTGAGAGTGCACTCAAAGATTACTCTCTGATTTTGAGAGTAAGAGTACTCTGGGCTACAGAGTAAGATCCTGTCTCACCAAAAAAAAAAAAAAAAAAAAAAATTGGAGTCAGGAATACAGGGAGGGACAGATTATATTAAATGAGAGAAAAACATTAAGGATGTTTGAAGATTTTTCATTGTAAGATAATCCCTAAAAGCAGTATTTAAATTAGTGGCTCAAAACTACCAACTCCTGTTCCAAAAAAAAAAAAAAAA
>NW_004955524.1:3425155-3443753 GCF_000276665.1 Chinchilla lanigera | reverse complement strand
AAAAAAAAAAAAAAAAAAAAAATTGGAGAAAGATCTTTTCCTGGGAAAAGCGGGGCGTGGTGGCATAGGCCCATAACCCCAGCACTTAGGGGGCAGAGCCAGGAGGAGCACGTGGAGTTCAAGGCCAATTCGGGCAATAAAATAAGACCCTATCTCAAAACAAAACCACACACGAAAAGGAAATATTGGAGAAATAGCACCCCTGCTGAGCAGGCTGCCGTCCTGCTCCTGTCTGTCCTCCAACCAGTGGTGGGCACCTGGCGCATGCGGGTCGGGCAGGTTGTCACCGCTGAAAGCGCTAGAAAGTCCGCGGCTCTAACCGGCGCCCCGGGACCCTGTGGGGCCGCGAGCCCCGGGACGGGAGGCCCGTCGAGGCCGCACCCGGAGACCGGGGTTCACCTGTGGCAGGCGGGACGCGGTCGCAGCAGCCTCCGGCCTCGCACGTCTGCACTTCCGAGCTGCGGCTGTCCTCTGTGTGCAGAGGAGGAAGCGCAGGAGCCGGGCCGGCCGCGGGGCGCTGCTCCCTCCCGCCTGCGTTCCTCTCTCCCTCTTGTCACTGCCGCCGGTAGGGAGCCGGGGCGCCCCGCGTTCCTGTGTGACCCTCACTGAGGGCGCCTGCAAGAGTGAGGACACACCCCAGGGTGGGGAAAGGGCGCCACTGTCTCCTCAGAGACTACTATCAAGAGCAAATAAAGAACAGAGAAAAATCAAACACCTCACCTTTAAAGACCCAGTCCAGAGTGGGCATCTGAAGTGAAGAGGCGCTTCTCAGATGGAGCAGAAACAGCAAATACATGCGTGAGAAAGTGTTCAGCATCACTGGTCACTGAGACGCCAGTCAAGACGCTGAGATTCCTCCTCACCCCAGGGAGAGTGGCTGCCATCAGGAAATCAACCAAGGCCAGGAGTGGTGGTGCACACCTGTAATCCCAGCGCTCGGGAGGCTGAGGCAGGAGGGTTACTTCAACTTCGAGGCCAGCCTGGGCTACAAAGTGAACTCAAGGCCAGCCTGACCTGCATAGCGAGACCCTGATTCAAAAAGAAGACAACAAAAAAGGAAATCAACCAATAACAAATGCTGAAAAGGCTGTGGGGAAAAGGAGCCCTTGGGCACTGTGGGTGGGAGTGTAGACTGGTACAACCACTGTGGAAATCGGTGTGGAGATTCCTCAAAAACTAGAATTAGAGATCCCATCCCACCCAGCTATTCCCCTTCTGGGTATCTTCCTGAAAGAATTAATAGTATCATACCACAGTGATATACACACACTCACATTTATAACAGCACAGTTTATAATAGCTAAATCCTGGAAACAGCCCAAATGCCCATCAGCCAATGAGTAGTTAAAGAAAATATGGTTCTTATATACAATGGAGTACTACTCAGCCATAAAGAAGGAAAACTTGAGACATTTCTAGGTAAATGGATGCACCTTGAGACCATATTCTTTTTTGGTTTTTTTTGTTGTTGTTGTTGTTGTTGTTTTTTCTGATACCAGGAATCGAACTCACGACCTCATGCTTGCCAGGGAGGCGCTGTGCCTCTGAGCGAAATCCCCAGCCCCTTGAGACCATATTCTTAAGTGAAATAAATCAGACTCAACATGTGTAAACACTGCATTGTCTCTCTGGTGTGAGAACCCAAAAGTGTCAAGGACCAGAATGTATAGTAAATATTGTGAAACAGGAAGAAAATGTTCAGAAGGAAAGAGGAACCAGTGGGCGAGAAAAGGAAGGAAGAGAAAAGAAAAAATGAGAAAAGGGTAAAATAGAATCAATGCTTTGTAAGTGGGGAGGGGAGGAGGGGTTGCGGTGGGGAGGGCCTGGGAGACAAGAGGAAGCAAGCCGGGTCACGCGCAGGCACCGGCGGCATGATGAATGTGATCGTTGTGTGTATCTAAAACCTGTATCTAAAACCTGCCAAGGCGCGCTGCGTGGCAGGCCATTGATCTGTTTACTCAGCCAACGTGAGCTCGGAGCGGGTGGCTTCTGTCGCTTGATGCGGGTGTGACAAGAAGTGAGACGCAGGCGTGGGAGGGAGAGCGGGGAGGGAGCAGGAGCGCTCTCAGGTGGGAAGCCGTGAGGCCGTCAGGTCAGGCAGGGCTCTGGCTGGGTTCTGTCCTGTTGCGTCTCTCCCAGGACACAACTGAGGGCTCCACCGTGTCTCCGTGTCACCAGTGAGAGGCTCAGAGGCAGCCACCACCCTGGGAACCTGTGATCCCAGCAGGAGGCTGAGGCAGGAGGGTCACAAGCTCAAGGGCAGCCTGGACCAGCACCGTTGGGGTCCTGCCCCCATCTCTAGCGCTTCCCTCACTGTCCCATTGTCCTCCTCCCTCATCAGCGTGCCACACGGGACTCGGATGATTGATCGATTGATCGATTGATCGATTGATCGATGTGAATTGAACCCAGGGCCTCACACGTGTGAGGTAAGCACTCTGTCCCTGGACTGCATCCCCAGCCCTTATTTGGAGACAGGGTCTCTGTAAGTCCCAAATTGGCCAGGCTGCACTCAGACTTTAAACCGTCCTGCCTCAGCCTCCTGAGTCACTGGCATGACAGGGGTGCACACCAGAGAGGGTCCCTGTCCTGCCCCGCACCTTCTATAGCTCCCCACCGCCGCACAGGAAGCACCGGTTCTTCCTCTCTGACCACAGCGCTCTGCCTCCAGGCCCTGGCACTTGGCTGCCTCAGCACCTTTGCCCTTGCTGCGCCTCTGCCTGGAACACCCTCCCCAGGCTCCCCGGGTTGCTGGAGCCACCTTCCGCCCCACCCGCTTCCTCAGCAGCATTTACCCTGGCTGCCACGAGTCGGGGGGGGGGGGGAGGGCTGGGGTCCACCCTGGGGCGTCCACCCTGGGGCCTCCACCCTGAGCTGCATCTCCATCCCTTTCTTAGTGAGACGGGTCTCACTGAGTTCACAAGGCTGGGCTCTACTTTGTAATCCTCCTGCCTCAGCCTCCCAGAGAGATGGATTACAGGTGTGTACCACCACGCCCTGTTCCCAGGGACTTTCTCAGGAGGCCTTGAGCCCTGACCCCGTCAGGCCCCTGGGCAAGATGTACTGGCCCAGAGCCCTTTGCCTCAGTGCAGATGAGGACAGTGTCCTCCTCCAGTGACGCCGTGAAATACTCCCTCTTAGGCTTGGCTTGTGTATGCTAATGAGGACCCTAGGCCCCTCAGGAAGTGGCCATCACTGGGGCTGGACAAGAAGGAGGGGACTCTGAGTCCTGCCCCAACCTCCAGGGAGGGGAACAGATCTTAAGGCCGAGCCAGTCACCATAGCCAGGGATGGTGTCCATCTGAATGGCCCTTGGTGAACTCCTATGCATCCTTCAGAACTTCAGCTTAAATATCCACTCTTTGCTGCTGGCCTACCTCTAACCCCATAAGGGGGGCCCTGTCTGGGGTTCAGACATCTCAGCTTCCTCAGAAGCACTCAGAATATCTTTGAATGAATGAATAATTTTCATCTGTGCATGCAGGGGCCCCATGAGTTCCCCTGGACGAACCACACAGCCCCGCTTGGCTTGGCCAGAACCACTTTGCCACGTGGATCTAGCTGTGGCCGGCTGAGGCTGCTTCCTGCTTGAGGCTGTCATACCTCGTGACTTTGGGGGTGCCCTGGCAAGCAGGGGAAAGGATGAGGATCTTGATGCTGTCCAGCCAGGGCAAGTATAGGGAGGGAGGAGAGACTGTCCCCGCCAACTCCTACGTGAACTGCACAAACCCCACCGAGAACCGACACCGGTCGCATACCACTAAGGGAATGAGTGAGTGATTTTCAGAGGTGTGCTTTGGGATAGGAGTGGCTATTGGGTTGCTGACCTTAGAATCCTTACATTTAGCAAAACCAGAGTTCGGAGAAGAAAGAAAACAAGGTAGCCAGGCAAGACTGTTTCACATGTAAAGAGTTCTTACAAAAATGCAAGCAAATCCAAAGAAAAGAACAAGCCTTGCTGAAATTCACTGAAACCAAATGGTCACCCGGAGAGGTTCTCTCTCACCCTGAAGCTCCAAGTCAGTAACAGAATCCCCCTTTCCCATGACCAGGTAAAAATGAATGGTGTGTGTTTGTTTTGGTTCATCTTGCTAAGTTGTGTTTGCTAAGTTGTGTTTGTTTTGGTTCATCTTGCTAAGTTGCCCAGGCTGGACTCAAACATGTGATCCTCCTACCTCAGCCTCCCAGAGTGTGATTTGACTATCTGAGGCTCCCAGATCCACTTTCCAGGAGCAGAGTCCCTGGGGCTTAACTGTTCTGGTTCCAACAGCTCCTCCCTGCCCCAGGGCCTTCACACCTGCTGTTCCCACCCCACCCCCAACTCCTCTCCCCACACTCCATGTAGCTGCTGTCCCTGCTATTCACTGCCGTCTCAGCCCGGTGTCTCCCAGGCCTCAAACTTGAAAGCAGCCACCAGACCCCAACTCTTCCTGCAATTCTGTGCACTGCATCGCTGGTGTCCGGGGATCCTGAGAGTCTCAGAAGCAATCCTGTCCGGTACATGCTAAGGCAGCCCGGAGCTGGCTTCAGAGAGGGGCTGTTCCGTAAGAAGAAACCAAGGCAGGAGGAGAGGGAGGGGACTTAGAGCCCCACCCCAACCTCCAGGGAGGGGAGCAGGGCTGCTGATCACACACACCTGGGGATCGTGTTCCTCCTGACTACTTAATGAGCTCACACAAAACTCTCATGGACAGGTTCAGAGAGCTTCCTGCTGGGGGATCGTCAGCCCTGGCTGGAGTGAGTGATCATGTAAGTTCATCCTAGAAGCCGTTATTTTTTAAGATGCTGTGGTCACTCAGTACCCAGTCATTCATTCATTCACTGAACACCTACTATGCACCAGGAGGCCGGAGAAGAAATAGTGAAGAGGATGGGTCACACAGGACGTGTTTCCCTCCAGTAAGGGAAGTGGGCAAGAACAGCCCGAGGTCCAAGTTTTACCGCGTGTCCTAGTGGATACCATGTGCTATAGGAAAAAGAAAAGACAGGACATGGTGGGGAATCAAGGGACCCCCGAGGAAGAGACATAGAAAAAGGTGGGATGGAGTTACTGGAGCGAGGTAGTCCAGGAAGAAGTGATCTCGGCAAAAAGCAGAGCAGAAGAATTTGAAAAACTTAAATTTGGGCCCAAAAGGAACCATGTGAAAAAGTGAAGCCAGTTCAGGTGTGGGTGCTGAAAAGATTAGCACCATTTAAAAAACGAACGAAGTACTTTGTACATGGACCAGAAAAAAGTTGTCTTGAGGGCATCATACACATCAGCAAGACCCCACCTGTCTCAGGCTCAAGGTGCAAAAGTGTTCAGCTTTTACTTGAGAAGAGAGCTCGTGGGCCTCCTTCTCAAACAGGGCCATCTAGGGCCCGGGTTCCCAGGATTCACTTCAGCGTGCTCAGCCACCAGGCACTCAGAGGTCTCTGTAGCCATGGCCTCAGGGGGCCCAGCTACTGCTCAAGCTGGTGGCAGACCGTGGCATCATCCGTGTGATGCAGGTTTTACAGCCATGGAGAATGCAAGACTTGTGGGGTCCTGGAGGTGCCCTCCCAGATTTCAGAAGGTCTGGGAGGCCAGGCAGTGTGTCTGTGAGAGGGCAGCATGTGAAGCTGTGCAAGGACAGAGGAGACCCCAGTACATTAGGGAAGTCGAGCATTTGGAACTGAGGGAAGCTGCAGGCAGCAGACAGAACCTGCTCAGGGGGGATGCCATCCAGGCTGCAGTCAGCAAGGCCTCAGGTGTAGGGCCTTTGCATCTCACATCTCATCACCCTCTGCCCAGGTGCTGGGCATGGGGGTTACGGATTCAATGTTTGCCCTGCTGGGTCTTGATCTTGCTCTGGTCCTATTCTTTTCTACCCCTTTCTTCCTCCTTGTGGGATGGGGGTGCTTACCCTGCACCATTGTACTTCGAGGTTATGGAACTTTTTTTGTTGTTTTTTTTACTTTCTACAGAGGTTTGTGACTAAACTTTACCTTGAGTCTCAGAGGAGACTTGGACTTGGACTTTTTAGCCGTGCCGGGGCTATTGAGACTTTGGGGAAAGGAACTACATTTTCAGTTGTACGCAGAAGAGTTGCGTTGTGGTAGGCAGAGTCAGGAAGCTGCCGTTGGCTTTATCTGGGGATGACTGTGCTTGAAGGGCGGGTTTGGGTGTCAGGCTGAGAGGGAGTGGATGTCACCTCAACCTTCACTGGTCAGATCGTTGGCCGAAGAGATTCCTGGAGACTTAGTCAGGCACACTCCTAGGTGTGTCTAGGTGGGTCGTGGAATGTGACACTGGGGACCACACCTGGCTCCTCACTGCTTCCTCTGGGGCACCACCCCGCCCCACTGCCCACCCACCACGAGCCAAGCAGATTTGTGCCGCCAGCCCCTGCTGCCACGCCGCTCCTGCCTTGGAGCCGGTCCCCACGGACTGTACCCCCTGAAATCACCAACCAGAGTTAAGTCCCTCCTTGAAGCCGTAGGTGTGGGGTGTGGCGCCCCAGGGAGAGGAAACCTGGTGCACATCAGAGGACAAAGTCTCTGCAGCGTTTTTACATCAGGTTGATTCTTCCCGTTTGGGCCCAAAAGGAACCATGTGCAAAAGTGAAGTCCAAGCTGGTCTCCCAAGGCCACACAGCAGAATCAGGAAGTGGAATCTGAGGCCAGTTCAGCACTGCACGTAGATGATGTGGCCCCGGAGGCCCTGCCGGGTTGCGGTGGGGCACATTTGAGGAAGAGCCTCGTGGAGCCGAGAATGAGGCCGCGCCCCCAGCGCCAGCGTGGGCCTGCAGCCCTGGGTGGGGTGCCAGAATGTGCTCTCTGCTTGCTTCCAGGCGGCAGGTGGCGAAGGGTCCCAGGGAACAGAGGGGCCTGACGAGACTCACTGACGACAGCACACCGCCGGAGGTGCTGTGGGGAAGGTTCCAGCCCGGCACTGACATCCCAAGGCTGCCTGAGGTAAGCGCTGCAGTCTCCATAGTCACTCAACAAACACTCATTGAATTCCATGAGGTGTGGGTGCCAGGAGCCCCTCACACCTTCACAACTCTGCAACAGAGTTGAGAGAAGCCAGGGGAAGAGATTATTTGGAAGGGAGACCCAAGAGCTCAGCCTGGATGTGGGATAGGAAACCTTGCAAGAGGAAGAGTCATTAGAGCTGGGATTTTGAAGGATGCATAAGAGTTCACCAGCTAGAAAGTGAATGAACTCACTCATACTTCACATTTCACCCAGCACTCCCTGCTTCCCCTGTGCTCTGCCTCATACTTCGAAATGCCAGAGGCCCCAAGGTGCCCCCAGTCCTGGGAAAGACAAACCAGACACAGATGTCTCCATCGAGTCAGCACTGGGCTGGAGAGGGAACAAGGCTGAGCAATGCCCAGCAGTGAACCAGGACCCTTGCTGATGGGTCAGTGGGGGCTTCCTGGAAGATGGAGCCCTTGGGATGGGTTTTAAGGGAGGAATAGGAGTTTGCCAAGGAAGACAGCTCTCCTGAAACACACTGGGCTTGAGGGTCTCCGATGAGCCAGGGACCACTAACAGCTGCTGAAAATAGGAAGAACCAGCAGCAGCTGCCATCAAAAGCCCCTCTTCCTGGGATGGGGCGGGAAGCAGGAGGGACCCAGCCCTCTGCTGGGATAAGAGTCCCCCCCTCCCTCCGAAAAGGAGGCTCTGGGGGTATTGCCAAAGCAGGGACAGGTGGAGAGAGCAGAGCACCAAAGGGGAGGGCATTTTGCTGCCTCCGCCCTGCAGTTTTTCCTACAAAATGAGGTGCTGTAGCTAGGCGTGGTGGCACACACCTGTAATCCCAGCACTCAGGAGGCTGAGGCAGGAGGATCATTGCAAGTTCTAGGCCAGCCAGGACTACAAAGTGAGCTCAAGTCCAGCCTGAACTGCATAGGGAGACCCTGCCTCAAAAAAGACAAAAAAAAAAACAGTGGCTGGGTGTGGTGGTGCAAACCTGTAATCCCAGCACTTGGGAGGCTGAGGCAGGAGGATTGTTGTGAGTTTGAGACCAGCCTGGGCTGCAAAGTGAGCTCAAGCCCAGCCTGAACTGCATAGTGAGACCTTATTTCAAAAAGACAAAGAAAGGAAAAAGAGGTGCTGCTAAATAAAACATTTAATATCATGGGCTGGGGGGGGGGTTACAGCTCAGTGGTGATCACTTGCCAAGGACGTGCGAGGCCCTGGGTTCCTTCCCCTGCACCCCTAAAACACAAGGGCCAACACGGACTGGGGTGCTGGAGGGGATCTTGGAAGGGATGGGCTGGGAACAGGTCCAGGGCGAATTCCAGGCCTTTGCCAACCTGGGCAACTGTACATGTGCAGCCAGGCATCCAATGCGTAGCTCAGAGAAAGCATCTCGTTGCCCACAGGAGCCGTCGAGGGACCCGGCCACCAGCATGCGCTGGCCCCGCTCGCTGCGGTATGACCTGAGCCTGGTGCTGGCCCTAGGCGCCGTCATCACGCTGGTGCTCCTCAGCCTGCACGCGGGGCCCATGGCCTCCCTGGAGACGGAGCGACGGCAGGGCGCACCCGAGACCTCTGAGGCCCCTGGGGCCCCCGCTGAGCCCCCCGCGCGCCCCGCGCCCGCCCCGTGCCTCCCCAACACCTCGCTGGCCGCGCACCCGGACTTCGCGACGCAGCCCGCGCACGTGCGCGACTTCCTGCTGTACAGACACTGCCGCGACTTCCCCACGCTGCAGGAGCCGCCCGCCGCCAAGTGCGCGCCGCCCGTGTTCCTGCTGCTCGCCATCAAGTCCTCGCCCGCCAACTACGAGCGCAGGGATATCGTGCGGCGCACGTGGGGCCAGGAGCGGCAGGTGCAGGGCGCCACGCTGCGTCGCCTGTTCCTGGTAGGCACTGCCGCCGACCCGCACGAGGCCACCAAGGTCAACCGGCTGCTGGCACTGGAGGCAAGGGAGCACAGGGACATCCTGCAGTGGGATTTCCATGACTCCTTCTTCAACCTCACGCTGAAGCAGGTACCAGGAGGAGGGGAGGAGAGACCTTCCAGGAAGAGGTCATGAGAGCCAAGGTTTTGAAGGATGCATAGGAGTTTGCCAAGGGGAAACAATAAAATTTTACTCATAAATGCATAGTACAGCTGAGGCATGGGGACCAGAGACACCCATGGGTCCCTCTTCTCACACCTCCAGTCTTCACTGACCATGGGGGTGGCTCCTCCTGTAGGCAAGGCTGGGAGGAAGGGCAGAGAGGCTGAGATGACCAGCATGGGTCTCCAGCAGGGTGGCATAGGAAGATCACATACCTCTCTGTGCCTCGGTTTCCCTCCCTGGGCAATGGGATGGGACGAGACCCCCCCTGCCTCTGCAGGTCCCGCGGTGTTGATGAGGTGCCTGCGTGGATCCCCGGCACTTGACCCACCCAGGCCATGAGGCAGATGTGCCGTGTCTCTTTTTGGCTCCCTTCATCCCTGGAGCTGAGGTCTGGCCCCGGTGCTAGAATGAGGCGCTCACTAGGGACCTGTGCTGGGAGGCTGAGGCAGGAGAGTCTCCTGTTCAAGCCTAGCGACGGGCGAGAGTCTGTCTCTAGGTGAAGCATGAGCAGGTGCCCTCAGCGGTGGGCACAGAGCGGTGGCCGGGCCCCCAGGGCCTTCACGGCATCTCGAGGCCATGTCCCCCTCTCCCAGGTGCTCTTCCTGGAGTGGCAGAAGACCCGGTGCCCCAACGCCAGCTTCCTGCTCAACGGGGACGACGACGTCTTCGCGCACACGGACAACATGGTCACCTTCCTGCGCGGCCTCGACCCCGAGCGGCACCTGTTCGTGGGGCACCTGATCCAGGGCGTGGGCCCCATTCGCGTGCCCTGGAGCAAGTACTTCGTGCCGCGGCTGGTGACCCCCGACGAGCACTACCCGCCCTACTGCGGGGGCGGCGGCTTCCTGCTGTCGCGCTTCACGGCGCGCGCATTGCAGCGCGCGGCGCCCGCCCTCGACCTGCTGCCCATCGACGACGTCTTCCTGGGCCAGTGCCTGCGCCACCAGGGCCTGCGCCCCGCCTCGCACAGCGGGGTGCGCACGGCCGGCCTGCGCGCGCCCTCCGCCCGCCTGTCCTCCTTCGACCCCTGCTACTACCGCGAGCTGCTGCTGGTGCACCGCTTCCTGCCCTACGAGACGCTGCTCATGTGGAACGCGCTCGGCCAGCCCGACCTGGCCTGCGGCCGCCGGACTCAGGTCTACTGAGGCAGCCTCCTGTTCACATGCAAAGGGACACCACCTTCCTGCCAGGAAGCTGAGGCCTTGGCCTTCCTACGTGAGCTGAGGCGAGGGTGTGCTAAGGAGAGCTCGATGTGTGAAGACACTGCTGGTCAACTCCTATGCATCCTTCAAAACCCACTTGATGCTGCCCACACTGTGCTCTCTAGGCTGCAGGGACCTCAGCAAATGTCACCAACTCCTTTTTGTGGTGGGGAATGACAAGAGGCACCTCTGCTAGGGCTCCGGCTGGGGGTGGGTCCAGCCCATTTGGAGGACAGCATCACCTCGCAGCACCAAGCCAGCACTCGGGCTGGACCCTAAGCCACTTCCTGGAATTGAGGCTGAGTCACCGCTGCAGTTCAAGGCCAGCCAGGACCACTAGATTCACAGGAGGCTGAAGTGAGGGGTATTCAGAGCCAGGAGAGAGGGGCCCCAAGGCCTCGGGTGACAAGGACCGGGATCCGACACCCATCCCCACGTGAGGGGCAGAGGGTCCTGCTGGCAGGCAGATAGAGGAGGGCGGAGGCTGTGGATAAGGTGGGTGCTCAGGGCCTCTGGGGTCCCCAGCAGAGCTCTGTCCCACACCTGGGTCCTCAGGACACCAGGGAAGAGCACTGGGCCAGAGGGGTCTCCAGCAGCCCCCTCCATGAGGACCTGGGGTCAGCAGGGCTCTGGGGCCCTGGCTCACAGGCATTGTGGAGGTTTGGGATGGGTTGGACACAAGTTCTCAGGGAATAAAACCATTTGTGCAAGCCTGGAGTTCTCTGTGTTTGTTTGGTTTTGGTTTTATGAGGTTTCACTGCACACGGCCTCAAACTCACAGCGACCCTCCTGCCTCAGCCTCCTGAGTGCCGGGGTTACAAGTGTGTGCCACCACGCCTGGTACTTCTGAGAAGTGTCTGTTCACTTCACCTGTGCATCTCCTGTTGGGTTTTTTTATTTTGGGGAGTCTAAAATTAGAATTCTTTATATATTTTAGATATTAGTCCTCCGTCTGAGGAACAGCTGGCAAAGATTATTCCCCATTCTGTGGGTGTCTCTTCACGTGGGGGGTGGTTCCCCTTGCCAAGCAGATGCTTTTTCATGTGATGGGATCCCATGTGTTGATTCTTGTTGTTACTTCTTGTGCAGTGGGAGTTTAGAAAGTCCTACACCTCTGACTTCAAGAGCTGTAACTATTTTATACGCCAGCAGGCTCAGTGTTTCTGCTGTGTGGTTTAGATCTTTGACCCATTTTGATTTTAATGTAGTACGTGGTGAGAGACGGGTTCGGCTTCAATCTTCTGCCCACAGCCAGCTTTCCCGGCACTGTTCGCTGCAGCGAGGACCTTCCCAAAGTGTGTTTGGCCCCTGTGTTGAACGTCACATCCCTCTGTTCTGTCCCGCTGGTCCACAGTCTCTGTGTGTGCCGGTCCCATGCAGTAGTGGGTTGATAACTGGTGGTCGGTTTATAATCCCCAGCGGAACTGGGTAAGCTGGTGCTGGGTGTGGGAGGCCCACCTGGGGATTGTTGCCAGCAGCATAAGAGGCAGACCTGGAGACGGAGATGGAGGCTGTTGGGAGCTGAGGGAGGCTGTTGGGAGCTGTTGGTTCTCTTGGAGGAGCTCGTCGTGCTGGTTTTCCTGATGAACTCAGCTGTTTTCATCCTCTGAGGAGCTCGGGACCTCGCTGGCACTGAGATTGGCTTTGGTTCACTTTGGGGAGCTCTGGTCCTCACTTTAAGCGTCGTTTCCTGGCTCCGGAGGGGAAGATGGTGCACTGCCAGCCTTCTGGATAAGTTTGCTGCATTGGCTTCCCTAATAGGAACTCGGCCATCTTGATCATCAGAGGAGCTCAGGACCTCACTGTTGCCCGGGATGGCTGTGGTACCTTTTGGGGGAGCTCTGGTTCTTCTGAGCATGGCTTCCTGGCTCCAGTGCAGATCCCTCAGCCTGCTAGCACAGATCCTTCATCCCGCTGGCACAGACTTCCTAGATTCCACCACTGACCTTTGGGCCTTCCTAGTGCAGATCTGTGAAAGAGACCTGCATGAGACATTGTTACGGGCTCTGGGCCTCCAGGTGGACTCGTGGGAGGCATTGTTATGAGCTCTGGGTCTTCAGCTGGACTCATGCCAGACATTTCCATGGGATCCGGGCCCTCGGCTAGTTTCCTTGGTCTTAGTGTATGGACAGGTTTCCTGCACTCTTTTGTATATCATTCTCTGGGTGACTATTATAAATAATCTTTAAAATGTGTGTCCTGTATTATATTGTTCCCCCTTGCAAAATAAGCCCCAAACCAACTCACATGCTGTTTCTATCACTGTAGCTTTGTAGTATAACTTGAAGTCTGGGATTGTAATACCTCTTGCTTTGCTCTTGTTTATTATTGATGTAGGGGAACACTATTGACTTTAGGGGTTTTTTTTTTTTTTCTTTTTGAGACAGGGTCTCGCTGTGCAGTTCAGGCTGGCATTGAGCTCACTTTGTAGCCCTGAGTGGTCTCAAACTCACAACGATCCTCCTGCCTCAGCCTCCCAAGTGCTGAGATTATAGGTGTGTGCCACTACACCTGGCCACTATTGATTTTTGTGTGTTGATTTTTGTATCCTGTTACATTGCTGAAGTTGGTTAGTAATCCTAAGAATTCTTTGGTGGAAGTCTTTCAGACTTCTGGATAGAGTATCCCATTGCCTGCAAATAACGGTAATTTGAGTTCTCCTCTCTTGTATGTATCTCATAAACCTTTTCCTGTTTCCTCATTGCTCTGGCTGACGCTTTGAGCACTGTGATTAACAGACAAGGTGACCGTGGACATCCTTGTTTGGTTCCGGATCTTAGCAGGAAAGCTTTCGGTTTCTCCCCGTTTAATATGATGTTGGCAACTGGTGTGTCATAAATGGCTTTTGTGAGATTCAGGTACAGTCCGTGTGTGTGTGTGTGTGTGTGTGTGTGTGTGTGTGTGTGTGTGTGTGTGTATTTGTTTGCAGACAGGCTCTCACTAGGTAGCCCCGGCTGTCCTCACACTCACACTGATCCTCCTGCCTCAGCCTCCCGAGTGCTGGGAGGACAGGCATGCAGCACCACGCCTGGCCTAGATATGGTCTTCTATACCTTCTGCAGGGTTTTTTTTCATGAAGGGGTGTTGGGTTTTGTCAAAAGCTTTCCCCCCATCCACTGTATGACCGTGTGGTTTTTGCCCTTCCTTCTATAGGATGTGCTACGGTTACTGATTTGCCTATGTTGAACCATCCGTGCAGTCCTGGGATGAACCTCACTGGTCAAAATGTGTAATCCTTTCGATGGCTTGCTGCATTCTGTCCGCTAGTACCATGCTGTGGATTTCTGCCACCCGTGTTCATGAGGGGGATGGACCTGTGCCGTAATTTCCTTTTCAGGCGTCGTTTGTCTGGTCTGGGGTGCGGAATGAGCTTGGGAGCTCTGTGCCCCTCGCAGCTTCCCTGAAGGGCTGGAGGAGTCGCAGTGTGTTGTAATCAGGAACTAGATTCAATATAGGATGCCTCATTTATAGGATCATTTTATAATATTCACCCAAAAAACCACATGCAGAGGAGTCCAAGACATCTGTCCATGTGCTAGAGACCCAGAGAACCCAGCTGAGGGCCTGGATCCCACAGCGATGTCCTGCACGAGTCCAGCTGGGGGCCTAGAGCCCGCGACCATGGCTCATGCCAGGCTGTACCGAGGATCTGCACTGGCAAGGCCCAAATGTCGGTGGTGGAAGCCAGGAAGTCTGCACCAGCGTGGTGAAGGATCTGTGCCTGCGGGCTGAGGGATCCGCCCTGGAGCCAGGAAGTGATGCTCAAAGTATAGACCAGAGCTCCCCCAGAGAACCGTGGCCAGCCTCAGCGATAGCAACAACTCCAGCTCCTCCGAGGATGAGAAGAGCCGAGTTCACACCAGGAGAACCCGCGTGTCAGACTTCTGCAGGAGGATCAACAGCGCACCAAGCTCTCCTGTTATGCTGCTGGCAGCGACCGGCGGGTGGGGCCTCCACACCCAGCGCCACGCCGGCTGAGTTCAGCTGGGTGTGGCAAGTTAACCATTAGTTAATCCACCGCACGGCCATATAACATCCTTAATTTTGTGGAATTCGGCCGCGAACCCATCAGCTCCTGGGGTTTTTAGTTGGTGGGGTTTTTTGATTACTTCCTCAATTCCATTGTCATTGGATATGCAGTATGTTTATGACTTCTTAGTTTAGTTTTGATAGTTACTATGAGCCTAAGAATCTGTCTGTTTCTTCAAAATTTGGTAATTTGTTTGAATATAATTTTTCGTAGTAGGGCCCGGGATAAAGCTCAGCAGCACAGTGTCTGCCTGGCAAGCACAAGGTCCTGAGTTCGATTTCTGGTACCAAAAAAAGAAGAAAATTTGCATAGTCGTTACCCATTTTCTTCTGGATTTCAGCAGCACCTGTTGACACCACGTCTTCATTTCTAAATGCGTGGATGTACGGAGTCCTTTCTCTCTTTTGGTGAGTTTGGCTAAAGATTTATCTATCTCATTTACTCTTTCAAAGAACCTGCCCTTTGATTCGCTGACTCCTTGTATCTTTTGTAGTCTCAAATTCATTAATCTCTGCTCAGATCTTTGTGATCCCCCTCCTTAATTTCAGTCTGGCTTGGATTGCCGTTTCTCATCTATCTTGAAGTTCCTCATTAGGTTAGTTACTGGACATTGCTCTGTTTTTCTATCTTTTTTTTTTTCAGCTTTTCTAATGTGAGCCTTGACTGCAGGGAACTTCCCCCTCAGGACAGTCCCGTGGGTTCTAGCATGCTGTACCAGGGTTGCCATTTGCTTCCAGAAATTCTTTAATTTCTTCCTTGGTTTCTTTTGTGGCCGCCGTGTGTCGAGGATGGTGATATCAAGTTTTCGTGTGTTTCTAAATTTTCTGTGGTTTCTTCGTGGTTGGTTTCCAGGTTCACTGCACACTGGTCTGATAGAAAACACGGGCTGATTTTGATTGCTCAGTATTTCCCAGAGCAGGCTGTGTGGACTAGAATGTGGCCAGTTTTGGAGAAAGTCTGTGTGCTGCTGAGAATGTACTCCATGGCACTGGGATAGAGCGCCCTGGAGGTGTATACTGAGCCCGTATATTCAAGGGTGTGACTCAGTTCTGACATTTCTTTTTTTTTTTTTTTTCTCTTTTTTTTGTCTTTTTGAGACAGGGTCTCGCTATTCAGTTCAGGATGGCCTTGAGCTCACATTGTAGCCCAGGCTGGCCTCGAACTTACAGCAGTCCTCCTGCCTCAGCTTCCTGAGTGCTGGGATTATAGGCCCGGCTATTTGATCTTTTATATCCAGCAATACTTGTTTTATGAAGATAGGTGCTCCTATATATATTTCCAGCATTATCATGTCTTGTTGGATTGTTCCCTTAACTCACGCAGAGGGACCTTCTTTGTCTCCTCTGATCAGTTTTAGCGTGAGGTTTATATCATCTGCGGGTAAAATTGCTGCCCCTGCTGCTTTTCAGGGGCCCAGTGCGTGAAATACTGTTTTCCATCCTTTGACTTTTAATCTATGAATATCCTTTTGGATTAGATGAGTTTCTTGAAGGCAAAAGACTGGTGTATTTTGCTTTATGATCCATTCTGCCAATCTGTGTCTTTTTTTTTTTTTTTTTTGTAACGGGAATTGAACTCAGGACCTTGTGCTTGCCAGGCAGGCGCTTATGCCCCTGAGCTATATCCCCAGCCCAATCTGTGTCTTTTAACTGAAACTATTAACATTGATAGATATTACTGAGAGGTGTTAAGTCCTAAGATTGCACTTTTTGTCTGTTTTTCTTTTCTTGTTTTCTTTTTAATGTATTCACCCTACTTGATGTGTTCTGTCCATCTGAACTTTTGCCTTGTTAACTTCATTCTTTCTTTCTTTTTTTTTTTTTTTTTTTTTTTTTTTTTTTTTGTCTTTTTGAGACAGGGTCTCTCTATGCAGTCCAGGCTTGTCCTTGAGCTCACTTTGAAGCCCAGGCCGGTCTTGAACTCGAAAAGATCCTCCTGCCTCAGCTTCCCGAGCACTGGGATTACAGGCTTGTGCCACCACATCCGGCCTTGCTAGACTTGAATTTATAATCCTCCTGCCTCAATTTCCAGTTATGTGGGGAGGTTGTTTTTGTTTTTTGAGTCAGGGTCTTGCTATGTGGTGCAGGCTGAACTTGAGTTCACTCTATAGCCCAGGCTGGTCTGGAACTTGCAACAATCTTCCTGTCTCAGCCTCCTGAGTGCTGGGATTACAGGCGTGTGCCACGATGCCTAGCCTGGCTTCATTGTTTCTGTCTAGGGTATTCTTAGGCACTTCCTAGAGTGCTGGCTTGATCGTAAATCTCTTGAATTGTTCTTTTTATGGAATGTCCTTTATCTCCATCTACTTTGGATTTTTTTCTGATTTTTTGTTTGTTGGTTGGTTTGTTGAGATGGGGTCTCCTTGTGTAGCTTAGCAAACCTGTGGTGATTCTCCTGCCTCAGCCTCCCGAGTGCTGGGATTATAGGCGTGCGCCACCAAGGCCGGTTCTCCATCTACTTTGATAGAAAGTTTTGCAGGACATGTTAATTTGGGTTGGAAATCATTTGCCTTCAGGGCTTGAAATACTTTAAGCTATTCTGGCCTTTAGCGTTTGTTTTGAGAAGTCCATTGTACTTCTAATGAAGGATTTGCCTTGTGTGTGACTTCCTTGGTTTTTTCTGATTGCTTTTAAAATAGTTCTGCGCACAAATTAACGGTGTGCCGCCTTCTAGTGTCCTCCTCATTCCACTTCGCCTCAGCTGGCCCTGTCAGTGCTGTGCGGTAGCTATTGGGTGAACTTTTCTAACCCACTCCGAGGACCTCTGAGTAATGCGCTGTCATTCGCCGTTTTTCCCTCTGGTGTGGTGAGCCTGTCTGCACACCAGTCATTTCTGCGATCCGTGAAGTCTGCGAGCTTCTTTCCACCTGGTATTTCTATCTGTGGGTTCCACGTCTCGTCGCTTTGAAACGTTTCGCTCAGCTCTCCCGCTTTTGCACCTGTTCCCTCACACCCGCTCGGGTGCTTCTGTGTGATAGAGCGCTGGGGCCGCGTCCTCCTGGGGCTGGCCGAGTTTCCCGACCTCTTTTTCAATCGGCCGGCAGGGCCCCGGGACCTGTGTTCGCTTTGCTCTGCGTCGGCGCCCCTGGATCCGCCGGGGGAGAGCCTGGGGAGCTCCGCGGTCGTGTGTGGCCCTGATTCCCCCTGTTCCCGTGTAGACCTGCGGGGGCTTCCGCTGGTGCAGCGCCGAGGCTTGAGGATGAGACAGGCTTGTAACTGATACCAAGGTTTTTCTTTTGGCGCAAATGAGAAAAAAGAAAAGTAAGAGGAGCCTTTATCGGGGTGAAGGAGGGCACAAGGACCCGCTGCTGGGAGGCCGAGAGACAAAGGATGGATGGGGCTGGGCTGAGGGCAGAGGTCACAGGGCGGGCAAAAGGGCCCTACGACTGGGGAAGGTTTGGCGCCCGAGAAAAGGAAACGGGAAGTTGAGGGTCGGCTGGGAGGAAGAGAAGCCGCAAGTTCGTCTTGGAGCGCGCATTGTTTAGGGCTCCGCGCCACGCTGGATCACGGCCGTGGTGACCGGCCAGATTTTTCCACAGGGCTGGAAACCGGCCAATAGGAAGACGTTTTTAGTAAGATTCTGCCTCTCAGTCTCCAGCGGAGTCCGACGCCCCAGCCCCCAGCCTGCTTGCCAGCAGAGCACTGCTGCTCTCTGCGGGGAGCTCAGCTCAGCACCCCGGGCTGTCATCCGCACGCACAGGATAGCGCGGAGGAGATACCGCAAGGAGTTGTGGAGGTCCCGGGGACATCTGGAGAGACTCCACAGTTTACACCAGGCGCTTCAAGGACCCCGCCCCCGAGATCAAGGCTGCCAAAACCCTTCCACCGCAGAAGTCTGCGAAATCCCCCCCCCTCCTGCGCTCCGCCCGTACTAAAAAAGGCACACGCTTCTTGTTGGGGGCGGACAGCCGGGCACGCCCTGCCTGCCTGCACCCAAGTACTAAGCCATAGGCCTAGTGGTGACCACAAAAGCCTGCTGTGGGGTCTGTTGCCCCGCATTCGTTAGTGACGTCGTCAGCTCTGTCTCTCACATCATAATTCTTTTTATCTCCCCTTCTCTCCATCCCTTGATCCCCTTCCCATTGAAGAAAGAGCTCCCTGTTTCCTTTGTTGTTGTTTTTTTCTTTTTTGTCTTTTTGAGACAGGGTCTCACTATGCAGTTCAGGCTGGCCTTGAGCTCACTTTGTAGCCCAGGTTGGCCTCAAACTCACAATGATCCTCCTGCCTCAGCCTCCCGAGTGCTGGGATTACAGGCATGTCCCTGCTTCCTTTTAATTAACTTTTATTTTACTCTATTTTTTTTTCTTTTTCTTTTTTTTTTTTTTTTTT
>NW_004955524.1:3413179-3425055 GCF_000276665.1 Chinchilla lanigera | reverse complement strand
TTTTTTTTTTGGTCCTTTTTGAGACACGGTCTCGCTATGGAGTTCAGGCTGGCCTTGAGCTCACTTTGCAGCCCAGGCTGGTCTCGAACTCACAGCAATCCTCCTACTTCAGCCTCCCGAGTGCTGGGATTACAGGCATGCACCACCACGCCCCGCTTACTCTCTATTTATACTTTGGGTTATTATATAACAAAATCCATGTGGTATTTAAGCTTGTATGTCTGATTTATTTCACTTCACATCATGCTCTCAAGGTGCATCTGTTTTCCAACAAATGACACAAGTGTATCTTTCACGGCAGAGCAGTGCTCCGTAGTGTGTCGCAGACTTTCCCCACCCGCTCATCTGCAATAGCGGTTATGCTCTGTGCTTCTGTGGACGTGGGAGTACGTGGATCACAGTAACACAGTGTCCTTACCTCTTTGGGAAGACGCCTGGCAGAGAAAGAGCTGTGTCCTGCAGACTTTCTATTGTTAGTATTTGGAGGAATGTCCATGCTGATTTCCACAGTGGCTTTACTAGTCTACATACCTGCCAACAATGGAGAAGGGTTCCTGTGATGGCTTGTGGCGAGCTGTCCCCCAAAGCCTCCTGCAGTCATAGCTGGGTTGCTCAGAGGTGGCTGGCTCTGGGGTGTGTGATGCGGGGATCAAGGGCGCACAATCACTACATTAAGCCCTTGACTGGCTTGCGCAGTTCTGGGAGCGGGTGATGGGGAGGCCTCCCTGAGGGTGGGTAGCCTGCATAAAACACGAGGGACAGAAAGGGGGCTCATGCGGTCCATTGAATTTGCTGCTGCTTTGCTGCTCTGGTGCCTTCTGCCTGCCATGAGCAGTTTCTCCTCCCTGACCCGCCTCTGCCTCAAGCCAGCCAGGGAGGAGTTGAAACCTCTACAAAGGATGAGCTATAATAAACGTTTCCTCCTTTAACTTCAGGCATTGGGTATTTTCATTTCCTCAGTGAGAAAAAGTAGCTCAGACGGTTCCTTTCTCCCCACAGCCTCACTAGCACTTTTGCTCCTTGGTTCCTTGACGGTAGCCGTTTTTCTGGGATAAATGCAACCCCTGTTGTTTTCAGTTGCATTTCTCTGACGCCCAGAGATATTGTACATTTTCTTCGTGTATTTATTGGCCATTTGTTTGGTGCTGATATTTCACTGTTGACTTTTTGTTAGTTGATCTGTCTGTTTGCAACAATGGGCTATTAAGGCCCGACTAGCATTGCGTTATTGTTTATTTGACCTTTCATGTCTGTTTATATCTGTTTCGCACTGGTCTTCGCTGCACATATATTTATGATTGTTATCTCTTCCTCTTGGATTGTTCCCTTTATAAGGATGTAGTGACCTTCTCTGTCTCTCTTAAGCAGTCTTGGCTCAAAATCCACTTTCTCTGCAAATAGACCAGCTACCCCTGCTGTCTTCTGGGTCCTGTCCCGGCTGTCCATCCTTTCACTTTCAGCCTATGAGTTTCTCTTTTAATTAACTGTGTTTCTTCTGTGCAGCATATTTTTGGATCTTGCTGCTTGATCCATTGTGCCAACCTGTTTCCTTTGATTGGTGAATTCAGACCATTAGCGTTGATGGTTGTAATTGATATGTATTGACTTATCCTTGTCATACTGTTTTGCTGTTGGTTTTTCCCTGTCTCCCCCTCCCATCCGATTGCGTTCCCTGCCTGGTAGGTTCGCTCTGTGTGGTTCATGGAGTTGTAGTCCTTGTTATCTCTTCCTAGAATTACCCTTCAGCACGTTTTGAAGTGCTTGTTTTGTGGCCATGAATTTCTTCAGGTGTTCTTTGTCCCGGCGGGATCTTATTTCTCCATCAATTTTGAAAGCTAGTTTCACACAGTACATCAGCCTGGGTTGGAGGTTGTTTTCTTTCAGGGTTTGAAATACTTCCCTCCAAGCTCTCCTTGACGTGAGGGTTTCTCCTGAGCGGTTTGCTTGATTCTGATGGGCTCTCCTTAATAGATGGTTTGTTTCTTTTGTCTAACAGCTTTTAGTATTCAGTTCTTGTGTTCAATGTCTGTAATCTTGACTATTATATGCCTCGGGGTACGTTTTTTTAATCATGGCTAGTTGGAGTTCTGTATGCCTCACTTACTGTATGTCAAACTCTTTTTCCATGCTTGGGAAGTTTTTGCCATTACTCCTGTGAACAGGTTTTTTACGTAATTTGCAGCATCTCCTGATTTTTCATCAACTCTGATGAATTGTATTTTATTCTTCTTTGTATCATCGAGCAGCTATTGGGTTGATTTTTTTGTGGACTCTTGATATTCCTAAGAAATCTTTCTTTTCATGATCACTAACTATAATCACATCTTCTCTGTTTGATATTCTGTTCTCACAGTGGCTCATGCTGCTGCATATAATTTCAGTAGGATTTTTAATCTCCTGGATATCTGCTTAGATCTGTTTCATGGGTTCCATGTCTTTCCTATGTTGGGTGTTCCTGATTCCATCATTTTCCTAAACTCCTCTATTTTTTTTTTTATCTGTATCTGTGGTAGAGTCACTAAGCATGTGACCCATGCTTAGTTATCTAAGAAGTTATTTCTGGTTTGATTTTTTTCTAGAGCCTCATTCATCTGTTTTATTACTTCCACTGTTACCACTTCAGAGAGTCCAGGTGGGCAGCTTTCAGATTGTTCTACCTCACTGCCGCCTGGGTTTGCCTTTGGTGAGCTGGAAGTCCGGGGTTGCATCTTGTTTCAGTATCTTCTCATTTGTAGGAGGTTTTTCTTTTAATTCCTGGGTTGATGCTTGTAAATTACTTATGGTTAGTAGCTTTATTGCTAGTGCTTAGAATCCTTCAGAAATGACTGCTTCTCAGAGGTGTCTTCCAGGTACAGCTTGCTTTCAAGTTTTGAGTCTGTTGCAAGATCCTATCTCTTCAATTTATTGGAGATAAGAAGTTGCTGCCTACTTGGCCCAGCGCCTGGTTCTTTGGCACTGGGCCACAGTATTTGCTATGACCTTTAGGCAATCCCAGTCTTGCCATACCAGGAAGAACAACTGATTAGAACAATTATGTTGGGACTGGGGATATAGCTCAGTGGCATGAGTGCTTGCCTGGCAAGCCTGTGAGTTCGATTCCTGGTTAAAAAAAAAACAAAATTATGTCACCTTGGCTAAAGGGGTACAATCAGCAATAACAGCGTCAAACACAGCCTAGAAAATGACAAACTGTGGTAACTATCAATTTGCTACCTTTAACTTTAGGAACTAGATTTGTGGTTACACAACAAAATCTAAAACAAGCCAGAAAATTGTACACAGTAAATATGACCTCAATATGGCAATTTTGTTTGACAAAATTGATATGTATTGACTTATCCTTATAAATTGACCACTAGTTGTCAATCCACTACAAACTCACATAGTGAGACAGGGTCTCACTATGCAGTTCAGGCTGGCCTTGAGCTCACTTTGTAGCCCAGGCTGGCCTCAAACTCACAACGATCCTCCTGCCTCAGCCTCCTGAGTGCTGGGATTACAGGTGTGCACCATCACACCCAGCATGAGAAAATTTAAAAGGGGCTAGAGAAATTGAAGAAGAAGAAGAAATTATAAGCAAGGCTGGAGGACAGAGGAAGATCACACAAAGTTTGGGAAACTCATGAAGACTGGAAGGCAAGAGGGAAGGCAGAAATACAAACAAGGACAGAACAGCAACAAGAAAACTAGAAGCAATGTGCACACTTATAAAAACAAGACCAAACAATCAAGAAATAACAAGAAATCAAAGAGAAAATGTCCATTTTGGAGGGGTCTCTGCTGTCACTGGTAGACAGCGGGCAGAGTCCAGACCCACACTGAGCAATCCCAGAAAGCCAGCCAAGGCGGTGGACAGTCCCAGCGAGCCTGCACCTTTAGTTTCTCTGGAGTTCAGGCTGGCCGCTGGCCGTGAGGCTGGGACCCAGGTCCTTCATCCTGTAGCTCTTCCTGTGTCTCCTCGGCTCCCTGCCGCCTTGAGCCCGGCAGCCTCACCCCGACACTGGGAGCCGCTCAATGGAGCCGGCCCACGGAGCGCAGATGGGCCTCTCCACGGTGGGTACCGGCCACTCATCCTCTGCTAGAGGGCGCCTGAACCCAAATAGCCCACCAGCCACTGCAGTCCGCTGCGTCCGCTGCTCCATTCCGCTGGTGTGTTTCTCTGTGGAGACCTCTGGGGCCACCAGCAGTCACCGCACATGTGCAGGTCCACCGCCCCTCCCAGGCGCTGAGTCCAGGCTCAGGGAGAAAGCGCTGCCCGCCACCTCCTCACAAGCCTCTTTGCTTTCCACGGAGGCTTCAGTTCTCCCTTCAGATCCTTCCTGGGTCCCAGGGGCCCACTTCCCTCCTCCTCCTCTTCCTCACATCGCTGTACTCCCGCGTCTGGACCCCAAAGCTCAGAGAGGCTGCTTCCGTGCTGTTCACCACTCCGCCATCTTCCCAGAAGTCTTCAGCTGTTCATAATTCTTCTGAGAAATGTTTCTGAATTTTAGTTGCCCGTTTTTTGACTGGGTCTTTTTTGGGAGGCGTCTAATTTTCTTGCGTTCTTGATATATTCTAG
Organism: Chinchilla lanigera; assembly: GCF_000276665.1. Lineage (NCBI taxonomy): Eukaryota > Metazoa > Chordata > Mammalia > Rodentia > Chinchillidae > Chinchilla > Chinchilla lanigera. The sequence goes on along the minus strand of NW_004955524.1, from coordinate 3,420,497 downwards.
ATGTTAGTCCTCTGTCTGAGAAACACCTAGCCGATGTTTTTCCCTGTTCTGGAGGCCATCTGCTCACCTGCTGGCAGCTTCTTTTGCTGTGTGCAGAATTAGTGTGAGATACCATTTGTTGACTTCTGTGCAACCAGGGCTCTGCAGAAGTCCTTGCCTACACCTGCGAAGTCAAGTGTGTACCTCGTTTATCTTGTGCAAGTTAAGTGCCTCTGTTTTAACACTGAGCTCTGTAATCCCTTTTGCTTTTAGTTTAATACGTGAAGAGGTATGTGGGTCTAGACTCAACCTTCCGCATGTGTAGAGCCAGTTTTCCGACGACCACTGATTAAAGAGTCTGCCTTTCGTCTTGGGTGTGTTTCTGGCCCCTTTGTCAGAGATCAAACAGCTGAATGTGCCTGAGCTTCTTCCCGAGTGCTCTGTTCTGTTCCACTGACCCCAGGTCTGTTTTTGTGCCAACCCATGCTTTTTGTTTTGTTTTGTTTTGTTTTGTCTTTTTGAGACAGGGTCTCACCATGCAGTTCAGGCTGGCCTTGAGCTCACTTTGTAGCCCAGGCTGGTCTCGAACTCTGGGTTGGTTTGGGGGATATTTTTGCAAGGGGAACAATATAATAAAGGATACATATTTTATAAGATTATTTATAATAGTCACCCAAAGAATGATATACAAAAGAGTGCAGGAAACCTGTCCACACACTAAGACCAAGGAAACTAGCCAAGGGCCTGGATCCCACAGAAATGTCCGGCATGAGTCCAGTTGAAGGCCTAGAGCTCATAACAATGCCTCCCACGAATCCACCTGGAGGCCTAGAGCCCGTAACAATGTCTCATGCAGGCCTGATTCACAGATCTGCGCTGGGAAGGCCCAAAGGTCAGTGGTGGAAGCTAGAAAATCTGTGCCAGCAGGAGGAAGGATCTGTGCTAGCAGGCTGAGGGATCTGCACTGGAGCCAGGAAGCGATTCTCAGAAGAACCAGAGCGCCCCCAAAGTGAACCAAAGCCATTCTCAGTGCCAACGAGGTCCCGAGCTCCTCGGAGGATGAAAACAGCCAAGGTCATCAGGAAAGCCGCATGACGAGCTCCTCCAAAACAACCAGCTGCTGCTTACAGCTTCTACCAGCTCCAACAGCCTCTCCTCTGCTCCCATAGCCTCCTTCCCCTCCAGGTCTGCCTCTTATGCTGCTGGCAACAATCCCCAGGTGGGCCTCCCACATCCAGCACCAGCTTACTCAGTTCAGCTGGGGGTTATAAATTGACCACTAGTTGTCAATCCACTACAAACTCACAAAGATCCTCCTGCCTCAGCCTCCCAAGCACTGAGATTACAGGCATGTACCATCACACCCAGCACCATGCTCTTTTTATCACTGTAGCTTTGTACCATAACTTGAAGTTTGGGATCGTGATGTCTCCCACTTAACTTTTTTTTTTTTTTGGGGGGGGTTTTTTTTTTTTTTTTTTGGTTTTTCTCCGGTACCAGGAACCGAACTCATGACCTTGCGCTTGCCAGGCAGGCGCTTTTGCCACTGAGCTAAATCCCCAGACCCTTTTTTTGGTATTTTTGAAACAGGGTTTCGCTATGCAGTTCAGGCCGGCCTTGAGCTCACTTTGTGGCCTAGTCTGGCCTTGAACTCACAAAGATCCTCCTGCCTCAGCCTCCTGAGGGCTAGGATTACAGGTGTGCAGCACCACGCCTGGCTCAGTTTTTACTTTTAATTAGTCCATATTTGCAGGACATGCTGTTTACATCCTTTTGTGGAGCCAACGCACGTACAAAGCACACTTCAATCCGCTTTTCATCTCGTCCCCTCCCCACCCTCCCTCGTCTCCTGACCCCCTCCCCATTTCAGACAGATCCGTCTCCCTGTTTCCTACTATCCTTTATTTTGCTCTTTTTTATATTTTGAGTTTCTCACGGAAGAGAAACCGTGCAGCACTGAAGCTTGTGTGTCTGGTTTATCTCACTGAACGGCACAGCCCCCATGTGGGTTTCGGGGTGTCCCCTGCAGTTCTGTGGAGAACGCTGTTGGTATTTCGATCAGGACTGCGTGGAAAGTGTCTATCAGCCCCAGAAGTGTGGCCAGTTTGGCTATTTGGATCTGCCTGTGCGGAATCGGGGGCTGGCTCCGCATTTTCTGTGTCCTCTTCGATCTCCATCTTCAGAGGACTCTATTTTTCACTGTGGAGCTCTTACTTCCTTGGTTAGGTTAATTCCTAGGGTTTTAATGTTTCTTGGTGCTATTGTGAATGGTATTTTTTTTCCTAATTTCTTTTTCAGTGAGTTCATTATTTGCCAAGGGGAATACCATTGATTTTTATGTGTGTGGGGTTTTTTGGTTTCTTTTTTTTCTGGTACCAGGAATCGAACTCAGGACATTGTGCTTGCCAGGCAAGCGCTTGTGCCACTGAGCTATATCCCGGCCCTTGATTTTTATGTGTTGATTTTGTATCCTGCTACACTGGTAAATTTTGTTATTCTAGAAGTCTGGTAGATTTTGGGGGGTCTCATATATAGAGGATCGTGTCACCTGCAAATAGTGATAATTTGCTTTCCTGTACATGTCTCTTTTTATTCATAACTTTGTTTGTTTGTTTTGTTTTTTGGGGACAGGGTTTCACTATGTAGCCCAGACTGGTCTCCAGTTCACAGCAATCCTCCTGCCTCAGCCTCCTGAGTGCTAGGATTACAAGTCTATGCCACCATCATACCCAGCTTTTTATGTTGTTTTTAAGAAGCCCTTTAGCCAGGCTGGGAAGGCACACCTGTATTCCAGCACTGGGGAGGCTAAGGCAGGGAGTTTGAGCCCAGCCTGGGCTACATAGCAATTTTGAGGCCAGGCTGAACTATAAGTGAGCTCTTGTCTTTACAAAACAGCAGCTACAAAAAGATCCATTTACAGGTTTGAACAAAGGCTGATTCACCCTTCTAGGAGTCGCTTTTCCTGGAGAACAGAGTGGATGAGGCGGGTGTTCCCAGGTTCCTATCAGGCAGCGTGGGCGTGGCCCCAGCCCCGCTTTCACACTCCCCCAGCGTGGGCACCGAGACCAGCCCTTGCTTCAGGCTCAGGCTGGGGCTGCGCTGGGCTGGTGGGACGGGGACCCTTTCCACTGGCACACAGCCCCCAGCCTTCCGCCCCCAGCAGGGTCGTCTCCTCCTGCTCAGACTGTAGTCCTGCGTCCCTCATCCTTCCTTAAGCATTCCTTGTGCACCTACTGTGCGCTGTACACCCTCCCTGTCCTCTTCCTTCCTCCCATGGGAACGATCCTTTTATAGCCAGGCACTGTGGTGTGTGTGTGCCATCTCAGCACTCAGGGAGGCTGAAGCAGGAGGATCATAAGTTCAAGTCCAGCCTGGGCAATTTAGAGCGATTCTCTCTAAATAAAAAGGGCTGTGGATGTATCTTGGTGCAAAGACCCTAGGTTCAGTTCAGAGAGAGACTGGTTGGAAGTTGCCCGCACAGTACGAGCTCTGAGCAGCATTAGCCCCAGGGGTTGGGACACCAGGTGATGGAGACAGGTGTCAGGGCAGGCCATGTAGCTGGGGCTGCAGATGTCAGGTGCAGCTGGTTGACCATCTAGACACAGGATGCCACACGTGCAAAGGCCCTGGGGCCTGATGAGCCAGCAGCACTTGGAGGCAGTGGTGAGGCAATAAGAGAAAGTTGAAAAGGACCAGAAGTCCTGGGGCCCAGGCCCCTCAGGCCGTGTGGGCTGGGTAAGGACAGGGTGCTGATTTTCCAGGCACAGGAATCTTTGTCAAAGACATGCTATGGAAGTTTTGGTTTTGTTTTGTTTTGTTTTGTTTTTTTGCTATGGAAGTTTTTGTTGTTATTGTTCTGGTTTTGTTTGCCTTTTCGAGGCAGGGTCTCGATGTGCAGTTCAGCCTGGCCTTGAGCTCTTTGTAGCCCAGGCTGGCCTCGAATGCTGTGATTTTTAAGCTCTCAGAAGCCCTGCGGCTGCCTTGGGGACTTGGAGTCCGGTGGGAGGACAGAGCCTGTGGTGAGCGGGGCTGAGCTCACCCCGCCACCGCTCACACACCCTCCAGGGCTCCCCAGCGCCCTGGGAGAGTCCTCACACCCATTCCTGCTCTGGTGGCGTGGTGTCCCCCAAGAAGGGCCGCCTGGAACCTCAGACCGGGGTCAGAGGAAAGACGGAGTCACAGGGACGGTGGACACACAGGCGTCCTGGACGTGCCTGCGCCCTGAACCCAGTGCCCGCTGCCCTGACAAAGGACAGGACCCCGGGGGGACCGCGGCAGAGGCGGGAGGGACGCAGCCAGCAGCCGAGGAGCCCTAGGACACTCAGGGCCGTGGGCAGCCAGGAGAGGGGCTGGCGGACAGATCCCTTCCCGGCCCCCAGAGGGAGCCAGCCCCACCCACCCCTTGCCTTCAGGCTTGCGCCCCCAGCACAGTGACAGAATAAACCCCTGTGTTGGAAGTCACTCAGGTTGGATCACTTCTTACGACAGCCCTGGGCGCTAGGGACAGGGATCCCACAGGCAAGTGCTTACCAGGGGTTACACCATCCAATCCGCAGCCCAGGGTAAAGGGAGGGGACAGCGAGAGCCACGGCTGGCTTGGCTCAGTGGATGTGACTGTCACCCAGACACTTGTGGGTCATGGCCGCTCTTCCCAGGAGAGCTCCGAGATCCTCCTGCCTCAGCCTCCTGAGTGCTGGGGTGACAGGCGTGTGCCCTGCTCTGCACGGCACTGGCTCTCACATTGCAATAGAGCTTTGGGAGCATGTGCAGGTGCATGCGTGGTGGGAGAACAAGCCCACACGGGGGCCGTCCCTGGCTCGTCCCTTTGCCTTCAGAAAATACAAGACTCTGCTTGAAGACATTTATTTCCTATCGGGGAGAGGGCAGGAAGGGGAGTCGGGGTGGCCGGGGGCCAGAGTGGGCTCAGTGCCTCGCATCTCCGAAGAACTGCTGGCGCTGGAGAGGGTGTGAGCGCGGTCCGGGAGGTGACCAACAGCGCCCCCTCTAGTGATTGGGGCTCAGGCGCCGTGTGGCCTGGGGATCTCTGCAGCCGCTGAGGCCGCGCCCAGGGCAGGTCAGTGCGGACAGAGGCTCAGCAGGTCCTGGCGGGTGCAGCCCGCGAGGCAGCAGCGCTGCGCGGGGTTGGAGGCCTCTGCCTCACGGCGGCGCCGATCCTGCCGCGAAGCCTGGGGCAGGGGCTGCGGGTCAGCGCCCGGTGCGGGGTCCCGGTCAGCCGCCGGCCAGGGGAGAGGTCGCAGACGTTCACCTGGGGACAGAGCAGGATTGGGCAGGGACAGGGAGCCCAGAGGACACCGCCACGCTGTGTGCACATGCCCAGCCGGCCGAGTCACCCCCGGAACACCCACCATGCAGACAAGTGAAAAATAAGAAGCACTTTTTTTTTTCGTGTTTTTCTTTCTTGAGACAGGGTTCTGCTGTGCAGTTCAGGCCAGTCTGGAAATCACTAGTAGCCCAGGCTGACCTCAGTCTCTCAGGGATCTTCCTGTCTCAGGCTCCTGGGTGCTGAGATTACAGGCCCCGGGCAGCGGGAAGCACTGTTAAGCGCCTACTGTATACCACGCATCTATGACCCGCCCTCCTCCTGTCCCACCCGCGGCCCGCCACAGCCCCTGGCCGCCCTCTGCGCCCCACGCCCTGCTCAGGGAATGTCAGGGTTCCCGGACCGACCACAACACTGGCTCCTGCTGCCGGCCCCCTGAGCCACCCACATAAGGACGCAATCGGTTTTTTGTTTGGTTTGGTTTCGTTCGTTGAGACAGGGTCTCACTATGGTCAAGGCCACCCAGAACTCCCTGCGTAGCCCAGCTGGCCTCGGACGCGATGGTCCTACCTCAGCCTCTTGAGTTGTAGGATTACCACCATGCACTCCTGCCTGAGCCTGGCTGAGCATCATGAAGATTTTTTTTTTTTTTTAAGACAGTGTCTTGCTATGTAGCCCAGGCTGGCTTTGAACTCTCAGCGATCCTCCTGCCTCAGCCTCCCAAGTACTGGGATGATAGACATGTACCGCCATGCCTTCCTACTTAATTTTGATTTCTAAATGCATCGCTTTAGGGGCTGGGGATTTAGCTCAGCGGCAAAAGCGCCTGCCTGGCAAGCGCAAGGTCGTGAGTTCGGTTCCCGGTACCGGAGAAAAACAAAAAAAAAAAAATGCATCGCTTTAAACTGGTCATGATTTCGCAGAGCTGTCATCCCAGTACTCTGGAGGCTGAGGCAGGAGGATCACAAGTGCACAACCAATCTGGACAATTTAGCGACTTACTGAGACCCTGTGTCAAAATTTTAAAAATGAGGGAGATCAAAATGTTGACATCTTAAATTTTAAAAAAAAAGGATTCTGGGCTGGAGATTGCAGCCACCCATCCCTCCACTGTCTGCCCATTCATCCACCTCACAGTGCTCTCGGCTGGATTGCGCTAGGCACGCAACGGCGAGAGGAGAAGCCCCGCGCCCGCCGCCCCGGTGACTGCGCACCCGCGCCCGCCCCACTCACGGTCGCTGCGGGTCGCGGGCTCTCCCGCCTCGCGGGACCAGCGCGGGCCCCCGCACACGCGCACCAGCGCGCGCAGGAGGTGGCGGCCGCAGAGCTGGTGGCGCGCCTCGGGAGCGTGCGGAGACCCCTGGGCCGGCGCCTGCGCGGGAAGCAGTAGCAGCAGCAGAAGCAGCAGCCGCGCGCGCAGCTCCATGGTGACAGCGGCGCCCTTCCCCGTGCGCGGGGCTCCCTTTATAGCCCGAGCCGGCTGGGCCTTGGCTGGGAACACAGCGATCCGTGGGGTGGCCAGGCTGGGTCAAGGGTGGGATCTGGGCAGGAGCTTCTCCCCGGGCCATGGCTCGACATGCTCCTCCCCTGCGGAGCCCAGCGCAAGGAATCTCCCCACTGCCCACGACCCTTTTAGAGAGATGAAAACAGCTACTAGGGAGGCTGAGGCAGGAGGATCTACGCAAATTCGAGGCCAGCCTGGGCTACATAGTCCAAGGCCTGGCTGAATTACATGGTGAGACTCTGTTTCAAAAAGCCAAAATAAATAGAGGTGAAAACAGGTGGATGTATTATTACAGAGAGCCAAATTAGGTAGGAATAGTCCCTCCCGGGCAGGCCCTGGAAGAAGTCAGAGCTGAAGATAAGGCACATTACAGCTGCGGGGGCTGCAGGCGCATTCATGGAAGGCCAGGACCCAAGACAGAGGTGGAACGACCACACCTACACAGCTCCCTAAGGGATGCACAAAACGGTGGATTTCCTAAGTAGGCCCCAGGCACCCGGGTGGGTGACCAGGATCCCCTGGCCCATCTCTTCTAAAACAGTCTTTGTTCTCCC
>NW_004955524.1:3409815-3413072 GCF_000276665.1 Chinchilla lanigera | reverse complement strand
ATGGACCTTACCGAAGCGACCGCACCCGTAACCTCTTTGCTTGACCTCGGTTTTGTCCCACCTTGTACCCAGCTCATGACTGTCCCGTGTAAAGCTTCCTTTGAGAAGTGGGCTCGGGGGCAGCACACTCTCTGGTCCCCTCCTCCCCTCTCAGACGGAGCTGTCTCTCCCTCAGGAAAATTTCCTGCGCTTAACTCCATTGATCCTCAGAACTCATTCTCCGATTTGGGGGAGCACGATCCCAGCACACTGGGTATCTAGCAGGTCGATACGCTATTTCCCCTCTGCTCTCTCATTTGGAGGGCCTATGACACTGTGGCACAGCCCTACTCCACAGGCTGAGGCAGGAGGATCTCAGTTGGAGCCCAGCCTTTACAGAGCAGCTTAGAACAAACATGCCTCAAAAAGTAAAAAGGGGCTGGGGGTGCAGCTCCGCGGACACTCGCGTGTGCAGCGTGAGGTCCTAGCGCGGGGCACCCGTGTGGCGAGGAGGGTCGTGACCGTGCTATGCCTGCTGCTGTGCAAACCAGGAAACTGAGGCTCGGGGAGAAGACCCCAGGCTTCCCTAGGGTCACAGGGGCTGAGCTGAGCTGAGCTGAGGAGCTCCGGGCCCCAGCCCGGGGGCTGGCGGCATCTCCAGCTGGGGAATGAGGTGGGGTTCAGCCCGCCGCGCCCCTTCTGTGTGCTTCCAGCCTTGTGGCCGCCTTTGGCCAAAGACGGAAACTGAGGCTCAGAGCGGGGACCGCAAGCGGGGCCGTTCTGGGCTCAGGGAGCCACATCAGGGCTTCTGCCTTGGTCTCCGCGCAGTCACCGCCTCTGCCTCTCCCCAGCCTCCCGGCAGCCTTGCCCTGAGGCCCCCGGAGCACCCCGTGCCTTCCCCCCAGCTGTGCCTGTGGTCAGGGCCGCCCGGGTGCAGCCAAGGCCGCAGCTGGGCCCGGGGGCAGGAGCTCTGGCCTCGGGCACCCGGCCAAGGCCTCCCCAGGGGTGCCTCCCCCCGCAGCTGCACTCCCTCATTCCTCCCGGGCTCCCCACATCCCAAGCCCAGCCACAAAGCATCGTTGCCATCGAACACCTTTATTCACTCAACAAACGCACCCTGAGCCCACTCTGTGCCCACCACACTGAAGCCTCCCTCCGCCCCGCCCCCGAGGAGCCCCCAGGTCAGGAGTTTGGGCGGGAGGCACAGCGTGAATAGGGGTATACAAGGGAAACTCTAAGGACACCACAGCTGGGGCTTTGAGAAATGAATAAGAGTCTTCCAGGCTGCTGGTGAGGTCACTTCCCTGAGGGGTCTTCACGAGGCCCAAGGTCACACTGGCCGGGCCAGAGACAATGCAAAGTCCACCCTGGGGATGCAGGGAGGACAGGGCACGAGTCTGCCCTCAGGAAGCCAAGCGGCGCGGAGGAGACCAGGTCACACAATCGGCCACTACCCCCGGCCTCCGCTCCACAGCGCCTCCAGCTGGGGGCCCAGGGCGCTGAAGGTCGGCCGGTCCTGCGGGCTGGGAGCCCAGCAGCGGCTCATGAGCTCGTGAACCTGGGGGCGGGGAGAAGCGGGTCAGGCCTGAGCAGTCCGAAACCTCCCACCGCTCCCTGGGACCTGCTGCCCCGGCTCGGCCTTGGGTGGACACATGTCCCTCCTGCAGCCTCCCCGCCCACAGAGCGCCCCACTGCACCCCCCATCTCCCCCGCTCACGTTTCCCAAGGTTTTGGCTGTTTTTCACCTCAGCTCTTTATTTTTATTTTAGGACAGGGTCTCGCTAGGTTGCCATGGCTGTGGAGAGCTTGTGAACTTGCGATCCTCCCGCCTCAGCCTCCCAAGTAGCTGGATGCCAGCGAGCTCATGCCCGGCGCACTTCCCACACGTAAGCATTTTCAGTGCTCATAGCTCCTGCTGGTTGCTGGGAGAAGGAGCCGCGAGGGCCCCATGGCCAGGATAGGGGCTGGCACAGCTGGCGCTCAGTAATTGTTAGTGAAGGGCTTTGTTGTTTTGGTTTTAGCTTTTGTGGGTTTTATTTTAATTCTGGTTTGGTTTTGGTTTTTTAAGACAAGGTCTCACTATGTAGCCCAGGCTGGCCTCAGACTCCCAGCGACCCTCCTGCCTCGGCCTCCCCAGCGATAGGATGACAGGTGCACTCCACCACGCCTGGCCTGAGTGCATAAACTTACGAATGACCAATGGCCTGCGAGACACTAACCCCAGAGTTAGAAGTGCGCACCCTAGAACTGCCCCTACCCATGGAGCCCCACGCCCGGCCCAGACCCCGGCTAGCGCCGTCGGGGATACTGAGGCAGGCGCGCTCACCTCCGTGGGGCAGGCGGCAGGCGCGGGCAGCCTGCGGCCCTCGGCGAGCAGCTCCAGCAGGCGGCACAGGGCGGGGGCGTCGCGCTCACAGCCCATCATGCGCATGAACTCCTGGGGGTCAGCGGGGGACAGTGTGGGGACACGTGGAGCGACCGCGTGGGGACAGTGTCGCTCTGGGAGCCGAGCCGCGCGGGCACCAGGCACTCACGGCGGAGGGGCTGCAGCTGGGGTCCCCAAAGGAAAAGAGCTCGTACAGCACCACGCCAAAGCTCCACACGTCCGACTGGCGCGAGAAGACGCTGTCCGCCAGGGACTCGGGCGCAAACCTGCGGTCAGGTCACGGTCTCGGTCGGGGAGATGCCCCACCTGGCCGCAGTCCCGCCCGGCCCCAGCTGTGGGGGGCCGGGGCCGCCCTTAGGCGCAGGAAGTGGGCCGGGCTGAGCGAGGAGGAGCCCGCAGCGGGAAGGGCGGGGCCAACGGTGGGGCGGGGCCTGGGAGGACCAATAGTGGGGCGGGGACTGGGGGGCCAATGGTGGGGGCGGGACCTGGAGCGAGCCAATGGTGGGGCGGGGCCAGTAGGGGTGGTGGGCGTGGTTGGAGGTGAGTAGAGCTGGAGAGGGAGGGGTCGGAGCTGGGGCTAAGCTGGGATAGGGAGTAGAACTGTGAAAGGGGTGGGGTAAGTGTGATGGGCGGGGCTATATGACTAGACGGGGCGGGGCTGACCTGGGCAACAGGCAGGACCAGCAGGGACGATGGAAGGGCAGGGCTAAAGCCGAAGGAAGGGCCAGGCAGCAAGAAGAGGTGGGGCCAGTGGTGGGTAGTGGGCGGGAGATGACGAAGGGCGTGGCTAAGAGCCAGAGCGGCGAAGGGGTGGGGCAAGTCCTAGGTGGTGGGCGTGGCTTGAACCACTGGGAGGCGGGGCTAGGCCAGTAGTGAGGAGACTAGGTAGGGC
>NW_004955524.1:3395094-3409674 GCF_000276665.1 Chinchilla lanigera | reverse complement strand
GAGCGGGAGCGGGTGGAGGAGGGGCCAGAGCTGACAGGGGCGGGGCCGAGGGCGGGGGCGTGGTCAGCGCGCTGCGGGCGGGCGGGGCACACGCACCAGAAGATGGGGCTCTGGCCCGGCTCGCGCACCACGTAGTAGTCCTTGTCCAGCGGCAGCAGCTTGGCGAGCCCGAAGTCGGCGATCTTGACGTGCGCCTCGCTCTCCACCAGGATGTTGCGAGCGGCCAGGTCGCGGTGCACGCAGCGGCAGGCGCCCAGGTACTCCATGCCCTGGGGGTGCGGACGGCGGGCACTCGCGGGGTGCTCCCGGGGACCCGCCCACCCGCCTAACCGCCGCGCCCGCGCACCTTGCAGATCTGCGTGGCGAACAGCAGCAGGCGGCCGGCGTCCAGGCGCGCGCGGTGGCGCCGCAGGAAGTCGCGCAGGCAGCCGCAGGGCAGGTACTCCATCACCAGGCGCAGGCTCTGCCGGCCTGCGGGAACAGCACAGCCCGCGCTCAGCGGGCAAGCACCCGCCACGGGCCGCGGCAGGCCCTGCCCGCGGAGGCTGAGGCAGGTGGATCTCCTCGAGCTCCGGGCCAGGCAGGCAGCCGGGCCTAGACAGTGAGTACTAGGCCAGCCTGGGCTATATGGCGAGACCTGTCTCAAAAATCATTCCGCCCGCCCATAAAAACAGCCAGCCATGGTGGCGCACACCTGTCATCCCAGCGCTCAAGAGGCTGAGGCAGGAGAATCTCCTCGAGTTCAAGGCCAGCCTGAGCTACATAGCAAAACCGTGTCTTAAAAAAACCGAAGAGTTGCCCAGCAGGACTGAACCCGTGGCCGGAAGGTGTCCAGGCCTTGGGGCCATCAAGGCTCACCGGGGCCATAGCTGACGCCGCGGTACTTGACGATAAAGTCGTTGTGCAGCGCCTTCAGGATCTGCACCTCCCGCTGGAAGTCCCTCTGCTGCTCCGGCCCACTGTGCTGCAGCTGCTTCACGGCCACCAGGGCGCCCGTGTTGTCCCCCAGCGGGTCGTAGCGGCACAGCTCCACGCTGCCGAAGTTGCCCTGGGGACCGAGGGAGGCAGCGAGTCCTGCGCCCGCCAGGCCCGCCCCCAAGCCACCCCCAAGCAGCCCCCCGCCCGGCGGCCGCACCTTGCCCAGCTGCGAGATGTACTTGAGGTGCCGCTCCTCGAAGATCGTGGGGTCCTGGCAGGCGTAGAGCTGCGCACTGCTCCACAGCCCGTCCCGGGGCCCCAGGGCATCAGGCGCGGGGTCGGAGAGGAGCTCGTAATCTGGGTACACAGGCGGGCAGCACAGTTGGTCCGGGCCCTGCCCCTGAGCCCTTCGGCTGCACACTTTCCTCGGTACAGCCAGGCCACGTGAGCCAGAGGGCGCCCCTGGGCAAAGCAGCCTCCTTGAGCAGTGCACACCCTGTGCGACCGCACACAGCTGCCGAGGCCACAGGGAGACAGCCGCCGTGAGTGAGGTCCTGTGACCGAGCTGCAGGTGAGACGGGCAAGGTGGCCACTATCATGGCCCACGGGAAGCTAGCACGGGGCGCCCACGCCCTCGCTCGCATCCCCTGGGACCCAGCGGGGCCCAAGGCCTTTGAGTGGGCTCAAGGCCAGCCTGCTACTTGGCATAGCCCTGTCGCAAAAAAGAAGAGGAGGAGGAAGAAAATAAGCACATTTGAGGGCTGCAGATGTGGCTCAGCACAGAGGCCCTGGGCTCGGTCCTCCGGGGCAGGAGCGGCGGAGGGGTGCGCGGGGAGGGGAGGGGCGGACCCCGGGGCCACGCCCGCGCAGCTGTGCGCCCCGCCCCGTGGCCCGCGCACCTGAGGTGCTGAGGCTGTTGAGGTCCCGGATGACGGCGCGGAAGCTCGGCCTGCGGCCCGGCTCGTAGTCCATGCACTGGCGGATCAGCGCGGCCAGCTCCGTCCACCTGGGCGCCGGCAGCTGCCGCCGCTGCTCGTAGAACTTGAGTTTCTGCAGCGCAGGGGCAGCGCGGTCACCGCCACCCTCGGCAGGCCCGGCCCGCCGCCCCGGCCGCGCTCGCGTTCAAGGGCCCCGCGGCCGCTCTGACCTTGGCAGGATCCAACGAGCGGACGGGCACCGGGGCCCCGCTGAAGACCTCCCAGACCGTCGCTCCAAAGCCCCACTTGTCCGCCTCGGGGCCCAGCATCCGGGCCTCATCAAGACACTCGGGGGCCACCCAGGGGATCCTATCGGTCAGCACTGAGGACAGGGACGGGTCAGGGGCGCGACAGAGGCCTCTGTCCTCCCAGGGGCTCAGCATGGGGCAATGGCAGCGAGGGTTTGATAAATAGATACCCCGGCACACTCCTATACACCCTGCAAAGCCCACCCACAGACACTCACTTTCCAGGCTCAGCACAGTGGGGCTGACACCCGGGTCACTGAGCTTGATGAACGGTGGGCTCCCGTCGGCCCCCTCCCGCGCCAGCAGCACCTTCCGGGCTGAGACATTGCCATGAGGGAGGCCTTTGTCCTCCTACAGGGAAGGGCCAAGAAGGATTTGTTGGCAGAGCTGATGTCTGGCAAACTCCTACACACCCCTCAAAGCCCACCTGGTACTGCCCAGAAGTGCTCCAGCCCTTCCCTGGCACCCTGTCTCACCTGTGCTCACCTGGCCTTGTCCTTTCCCTTCTCAAAGGCAGCCCTCCCCACTATGCTCCCCACTGGCTTTGGGACAAAATCAAAGCTCCTGAGCCTCGCACTCAAGGCCCCTGCTCACTCTGCTCTTGAGCTGCTTTTACATCCCCACCCTGGTCTCCTGCCAACCGAGCTGCCTGCCGGGGCTTGGGATGTGCAACATGCTTTCCAGCCTCTGCCTCGGTTGTTCCTCAGTCTGACAGGCCACCCTTCCTTGCTCCTCTTGATGAACTCCTACTCAAATGTCAAAGCCCAACTGCAATGTGCCTTCTTTGGGTAAGTCTTTCCCCCTTGCCCAGGCCTCACTCACTCCTCCCCCTGACATCAGGTGACCAGGTGACCAGTTGTCCCCTTCCAGTGCTGGCTCATATGCAGCTCCTTCATTCTCAAATTCCCTCCCCTTCCTCCATACCAAACTCCTATCCATGCTGTAGAGCCCACACTCCATTCCCCCCTTCCAGAGGAAGCTGCCCCTGGGCATGGCAGGTACAGGAGGCAGAGGAGCACTCACCAAATAGTTGAGGGCATAGGCCAGCTGCTTGGTCACCTGCAGCTTCCAGCTAGCAGGCACCAGGTGGCCGCGCTTGCACAGGTAGGTGTCAATGGCGCCCAGGGGTACAAACTCCTGCACCATGGTGCCTGGTGTGGGGTAGGGGTGGGAGGAGGAGGGCGCTGTGTGCGCCGGCTCTGCCCCAGGGCACCCCACTGCTGTCCTCTGCTCGTGCCCCCCCTGCACAGGTCAGACTCACATTAGACAACTGAGAACCAGAGTGATGGAACCAAGGCTCAGAGAGGTTGTGCGGCCTATGCCAAGATGAACAGAGCTCGCACACAGGTGGGCGTGAGGTGTGGCTGGCACCGCCCACCTTCCAAGCTCCAGACCCAGTGTTCCTCCTCTGGGGAAGCTTTTTTTTTTGGTCTTTTTGAGACAGGCTCTCCCTATGCAGTTGAGGCTGGCCTTGAGATCACTTTGTAGCCCAGGCTGCTCTCGAACTTGCAATGATCCTCCTGCCTCAGCCTCCCGAGTGCTGGGATTACAGGCATGTACCACCACACCTGGAGTTGGGGAAGCCTTTTGAACTGCCTGGTGGGGTCTGCGGTGTGCAACACACATTCTAGCTTACCAGCCTTTGCCTAGGGAATTTCTTATCTTGATCAACTCCTACTCAAACATCAAACCCCCAACTCCAATGTGCCCTCTCTTGGGGAAGCCTTTCCCAGTACCTTCATACCTCAGAGCCTGTACACATGCCGCTTCTTCACCCCAAAATGACCTCCAAACTCCCATGCACACTACAGAACCCACCCTTCCTTCCCCCGCCCACAGAGGGAGCCACCCGGGAAGGGACGGAGCCACTGGGGGTGGAAGGGGCAGCGGGTGCGGGGGAGGCAGGGTCGGGCGGCATCTCACTGTCTCCAGCCATGCACACGCCGTGCAGCAACACCAGGTGCGGGTAGGACACTTGGCTCATCAAGCTGGCTGCTTCCAGGAAGGACTAGGGGGAGGAGCAGATGTATGTATCCCAGGAGGCCATGCGGCTCTGACTCCGTGTCCCCCACTGGTGCACCAATGATTTTTGTTTTTGAGGTCCTGGGGATTGAACCCAGGGCCTCTGCACTGAGCTACATCCACTGTACCCTTTGTATTTCTTTTATTTTGAGACAAGGTCTAAGTGGCCAAGGCTGGGCTCTAACCTGAGACCCTCCTGCCTCAGCCTCCCAGGTAGCTGGAACTGCAGATGTGTGCGGCCACACGGGCTGTGTGCTTCCCGAATGTTCCTGACTTCTCCGCCCCGCCCATCCTCACCTCCACGAAGTTCCTGTGCTCGGAATCCAGCACCTTCAGCAGCACCTGGGTCTCCCTGGCCTCGCCGTCCACGATCTCGCGGCGGGAGCCACGGTAAATCTTGGTGAAGGAGCCGTGGCCCAGGTTCTCATGCTGGGGGCAGTGGGGACAGCAGGAGCAGCCCGTGAGGGGCCACGCTGGACAGACAGGGAAACAGAGGCCCGGGAAGCCTACAGAGCCCCGCCCCGTACCCGTTGCAGGCTGTGGGGGGGGATCTTGTGGAAGGTCAGCTGGCTCAGCGTGGGCTGCGCCGGGGGCTGCGCGGGGCCGCCGGTGGCCGGGCCGCAGCCCCTCCGCACCACGATCAGGTTGGACTTCTCTAGGGGACAGAGCGGAGGGGGAAGCTGAGGTCAGAGGCCAGGGTCCCCAAGAGTGCAGGCCTCCCTGCACACGCGAAATCACAGCTTCCCCCCCACCCCACCCAGACCTGCACGTCTGCCCCGCTCCACCACCCAGGAGCTGCCACGGGCCAGGAAAGTCGGGGCCGCACCTTTGGGCGTGGGGGTGCAGCAGGCGGTGAGGCTCAGGGCCACGCCGTCCACGCGCAGCGCGCCCTCGCGGCAGGCGGCCAGGAGCTCCCTGAGGCTGCCGTGCGCCCGGCTGAGGCCGACCAGGAAGAAGCCCCCAGTGGGGTCGCGGCGGATGAGGCAGCCCTTGTAGTCGGGGCCCAGGGGTGTCTGCGAGGGAGGGCTCCCTAAGCGGCGTGTGGGGCTTGGATTTGAGATCCTCCAGCCTCAGCCTCCCGAATGGCTGTGATCGCAGGCGCGCGGCACCACCCTGGGCTCGGGCAGCACCCGCTCCAGCACCCACTCCGCGGCGCCGCCCCCCGGCCCCGGAGGAAAACCAACTTGGACACAGGCCGTGAGCAGAAAGCTGTCGAAGTCCTGTGGGCTGCGGCGGAGCACGTAGGAGCCCGGGACTGAGCCCCGGGCCTTGAGCTTGTGCACGGCGAAGTCCAGGCTGCGGGGCAGGCAGGACGCAGGGCGCGGCGGGGCGGAGGGACGCGGTCAGGGCTGGTCCGAACCCCGCTCCCTGCACAGCCCGCCGCGACCCCGGCCCCGGCCAGGCCCGCGCTCACGTGATGGGGCCGTGGCAGCGCTCGGCCACCTCCTCCAGCAGCCGCGGGGGCGCCACCTCCTTGCAGAAGAAGTGCCGCGCGTCGCACGTCAGGCGGAAGTAGCCGTCCACGAGCGCCGCGAAGGACAGCGCGGCGGGCAGCGCCGGGAACTCGGCCTCCTGCGGGGACGCCGTCAGCGCGCGCCCGGGCAGCGGCCCTCCCCCGGGGGGCCCGCACCCACCAGGATCTGGCTGTCGGCGCGCGTGACGGTGACCAGGCGGCGCTCCCCGGCGGGGCCCGCGTGCGGGGCCTGCTTCACGCTGACATCCACGATCTCCGGGAAGTCGCAGAACTGCTGGAAGGGCTGCGCGGGAATGGGGGGCGCTCGCCCGGGCCACGCCCCCGGAGCAAGCCACGCCCCCAGCACGGGCCACACGCCCCACCCCAACAGGCCACGCCCTGGGCACGCCCACTCCCTCCCTGGACACGCCCACACAGGCCCACTTTCCATCCCCTATGCCAGGACCCTCCCATGCCCAACAGTGAGGCCCACTCTTCCTGCCTCCCCTGCCAAATCTCGCCTCCTCGCTGATTGTACCCAGCCCTTGAGAGAGCCCCAGCTCCTCTTAGCCACGCCCACCACCCAGTCCCTGCCATTTCTGTCCCCGCCCCTTGGCCCGCCCCTTCTCTGTTAGCCCCACCCACTCCTGTTCGGTCCCCTGCCCGGCCCTGAACACGCCCATTTTGCTGCTCCTTCTCCGCTGACCACGCCCCTCGCTGGCCACGCCCACCGCCCGCCAAAGCCCCTCCCATTTCGGCTCCCGGCCGGTCTGAGCCCCGCCCACCCCAGTCTCCTCCTCCCGCCCGGCCAACCCTATCTTGAGCACCGCCCACCTCGGCGCCTGTGCGCGTCTTGGCCACGCCCCTCAGAGCCCCGCCCCAGCCTCGCACCTCCTGCTCCCCGGGGCTCCAGGCGATGCCGCTGCCCCCGGCCACGCGCAGCCGCCCCTGCACGTCCTGGCCGCCCGCGGCCCACGGGAGCCCCACGCGGAAGGTCTCGGTGGCCCGGGCCGGGTCCAGCCGCTCCAGGTCCATGACATACTTGGCCATGAGCGAGTGCCGGTCGGCCTGGCAGGCGACCACGCGGCCCAGGGCGCGGCGCACCGTCCTGCGGATCCGCTTGCGCGTCACGAAGCTCAGGCCCTGGATGAGGTCTCGCAGGCCGCGGGGCAGGCAGGACTTGTAGCTGCGGGGGACCCGGCCTTAGGTTGTGGGCACGCGGGCCACGGCCCGACGGGACTGGGGGCCGGGGCCCGCGCAGCCTTTGGGGGACAGCAGGCCTGGCTGCGCCTGAGCAGCTCCCGGTGGAGGGGGGCGGGGGCCCCGGGGACCCTGGGCTTGGCGTAGTGGCGCCCATGGGGCAGACCGCGCTCCGTGCCCCACCTGACGGTGCGCAGCATCTCCTGCGGCGGCCGCCCCTGCTCACAGGCCATCCGGGCCAGGTCCAGCACGGCCAGGCTGAGACACTCACCCTGCTCCTTGAGGCTGAGGCCCACGGCGAGGCGCCCACTCACCAGGTCACTGCGGTGCTGGGGACAGGTCACAGCGAGGGTCACCTGGAGCCCCGCCCAACCGTGCCCCCGATGTTACCCCGGGGACCCCCACCTGGGCAAAGAGATGTTCCAGGACAGGCAGGTCCACGATGGCGCTGGCCAGGTCCTTGCGGAGCCCGAAGCGGTAGCATTTCTCCAGCCCAAACCAGCTGGGGAAATAAAAACTGGGGCGGGGGTCCTGGGGTGAGGATGGCATGGGGGGTTGGCAGGTACTGCCACAGTTTGCTGTGTGACCCCTGGAAAGTGACCCACCCTCTCTGGGCTCAGTATCCCCACCTGTGTAATGGGCAGTGAGCATGCGGTCCAGGTGCAGTGATAATAGGGGTGATGGGTGGGGGTGCTTCCTACCGGAGCCTGTAGACCAAGATCTGGGTGCCCAAATCCTCCACCGAGAAGATGTGGCTTGGGGGGAACCAGCAAGACAAGTCCTCTGTGGCCAGCGCGAAGAGAGGGTGGTACACAGGCAAGATGCCTGTGGGGACCGCGTGTCAGCTCCCACCTGGACCCCAGTGTGCACTCCTAGGCCGCAACTTCCCACCTCCTCCTGAGCAAACTCCTACACACCCCTCAAAGCCCCAAGGGCAACGCTCACTCCTGCAGACAGCTACTTATTCCTGCCCCCAGTCCAGGCCCCCTACAGCCCTGTCTTTTGGGCCCAGCCCTTAGGGACCCGCTTACCGCTGGCTTTGGCAGCTTGCACACACAGCTCCTCAGCTAAGTGATCCCCAAAGGAGAAAGACAGGCGCTGGGGGGGCCCGGGGCCCCGAGGAGGCAGCAGTACATGCAGAGCCCCAGCCTCTGAGGATGAGAGGCTACAGGACCGCTGGGAAATCAGGGGTGTCTCCTCGCTCGGGGGCGCCATGAGAGCAACCTGCAGGGGCCTGGCGAGCACAGAGGCAGAGATGGTGACAGGCATAGGGACAGGCAGGGAAGGCACCTTGGTCCCCAGCGCTTGGCAGCACCAGGACAGACATCACCAGCTGACCACAGCTCGGGTGTACCTGACCCTCCACACCTCCCTGGCAACCAGCCCATCCCACCCAGGGCAGGCATGAGCAAGTGATCACAGATGCACTGATTTGCCTGACCAGGGACTGGAAGGGCGGTGCTGGCTTGCGCCTATGGGGGTTTAGAGGGACAGGGGGGGTGGTGCAGGGGTGGCCATCACTTCCTCTGCCCTGTCTGAGGCTGTGGCCGTGTGACTTGTGGTTTGGGAAGGGTCTGATAGGATGACTCGGCCTGGGAAACTTCGGGAGACCTGTCTCAACATAAACTGGGCTAGGGAATGGCTTGGCTTGAGGTCCTGAGTTCAGTCCCCTGTACGGCAAAACAAACCTGTGTTCTGAAATACCCCACATACACTGCTTGGGGTGGGACACTGTGTTAGGGTTTGTTGTTTGCTTGCTTGCTTGCTTGTTTGCTTGCTTGCTTGGTTTGGGGGATTGAGTCTTGCTGTTTTGTCCAGGCTGGCCTTGAACTCACTATGTAGCCTAGGCTAGCTCAATCCCACAGTGATCCTCCTGCCTCAGCCTCCCAGGTGTTGGGATGACAGGCATGTGCGTGCCACCACTCCCAATTTAGGACACAGGATTAATGTTTTAGGAAATTTACAGTAAGAGCCCCCTGCCGGGGTTGGGTAACGCCAGACTCTGGGTTCAGATCCCGGCCCCTCTGCAGAACAAGGATCCCAGGGACCCACTTCTGCAGCGGTGCCGGGGACTGACTCCCCTCCCTCACGGGAAGTGGCTGCCTGTGTACAGCCAGGCTCCATGTATCACCGTGGTTAATCCACATGATTTCGTGTAACCCTCAGCCAGCGTTTAGTAAGTACCTGTTAAACCACACAGGAAAAAACAGTGGGGAGAGAGGAGCACCCTGAGCACCCAGGCGCTCTGCTGCTGAGCCAAGTCCCCAGCACTTTTCAGGTTTGCGTATGGATCTCAGTAATTTGCCCGAGGATGGGCTTGAATTTGCAATCCTCTTGCCTCAGCCTCCTGAGTAGCTGGACTTACAGGCCTGCAGCACCACCACACCCAGCAAGAAACATGATTATTATTTCTAAGAGTGACAGTGGGAAAGGGAAAGTCCCTGGCCTCTGCTCCAGCCCAGGGCCAAGATGGGACCGCCGCTCCCCAGCGACAGCAGCCCAGCACGCATGCGCGAGGCTGGCCCGCGTGCTCGCACGGGCGGGGATCCCCGGCGCCCGTGAGACTGGTCTGAACTAGGCCCAGAGAGGGGCTGAGGGGCCCCAGCACCCTCCACCAGCCCTGCCAGCCCCCAGTGCCTGGCCAGAAACATGAGCCCACCCGCTCTTACCTGGCATGCGGGGACCCTGGGCTGGTGACAGGAAGGCAGGCTGACAGGAAGGCAGGCCCGGAGGCAGAGACAGGAAAGTCCCATTGCCGCCTTCCTGTGTGGGCCCCTCGGCTTCCTGAGAGCCCAAGCACTGTAATTTACCGAAAGTCAGGCCTACGTGGGGGCGGAAGGCGACAGGGCGAAGGCGACAGGGCCCAGCCGGGGAGGGGCAGGCTCGGCAAGGGGTGACAGCAGTAGCCGGGCGTAGTGGCGCACGCCTGTAATCCCAGTACTCGGGAGGCTGAGGCAGGAGGATCGTTGTGAGTTCGAGGCCAGCCTGGAGTACAAAGGGAGCTCAAGTCCAGCCTGAACCGCATAGCCAGACCGTGTCTCAAAAAAAAAAAGTCAAGGGGTGACAGCAGTGTCAGGGGCCCCGGCCCCATCAGGCTCTCAGCAGGGGTCCAGCCAGCCTGGTGCCTCAGTTTACGCCCCCGTGCACGCATGGGCTGTGTCCACTGTGAAACTCCTTTGGCACTCGGGGAAGGGGGCCGGTGCCCCTGCGAAGGAAGGAGGCCTAGCAGCCGCCCCCCCCCCCCGGCAAAAGTTTAGTCCCCTTTGAGGGACTTCTCCAAGGACTCGCGGCACAGCACTGAGGCCCCGGGCCACGTCCTCAAAAACCAAACAGCCAGGCGTGGTGGCACACATCTGTCATCCCAGCACTCAGGAGGCTGAGGCAGGAGGATCAGCACGAGCTCAAGGCCAGCCTGGGCTGTATAGTGAGACCCTGTCCCCAGGAGTTACTTCAGGGACCCTTGGAGCCCAGTGCAGGCAGGGAGGTGGGGGGAGCCGGGGCATCCTGGGAAGGCCAGTCTGTCAGGGTGGCAAAGGGTGGGCGGCGTGGCTTGAGACAAGGCCACAGCCTGTGGCCGGAAGCTGAGCCACGCTCCACTGCAGAAGTTTGATTTCACTCCGGTGGCTCTCCCAATGGGAAAGAAATGTGTCCCCACCCCAGCCCCGCGACATGTCAGCTCCTAGAAGGTCGAGTCTCTGGGGCATGAAGGACTCCTGGGTGTTGGTCTCTGGAATGGTTTGAGCATGAGCCACAAGGAAGTAGGGCTGAGACAAAGGTGGCACCTTCAGCCACAGAGCGGGGGACACGTGCCAGCCCCAGGAGGAACTTCCAGGGCAAAGCCAAGAACCAGTCCAACAAAAGCAACCTCAGTGGTTCAGGTATCAAAAAAGATTTCTTTGGTGGTAGTGGGGAGTGAAGCCGGCGCCTTCACATCCAGAAAACCCCTCGTCCTTTTTATCTTTCATTTTGAGACAGGGTCCTGTTAAATAGCTAAGTTGCCCAAGCTGGGCTTGTGATCCTCCTGCCTCAGCCTCCCAAGGTGCTAGGATTATAGGTGTGCGTTACTGCACATGGCAATTTTTGCTCTTTGCTTTTTTGCTGTTGTTTTTGTTTTTGTTTTTTGTTTTTCAGACAGGGTCTCCCGATGTAGCTCAGGCTGGCCTCAAACTCTCATGATCCTCCTGCCTCAGCTTCCTGGCGCTGGCATCACAGGTGTGCGCCACCACACCAGGCGTTACAGCTGTGTTGTCTGATTTGCCGCCAGGCATCTCTGTCATTCACGCTGCACGAAAGCACATTTCCGGCCCGGAGAGAACTCACTTGTATCCTGGGCACAAGCACTTTCAGCTTTAGGAAGAGCTGCGGCCTCACCGTCGGTGTCACCATCACCAGGTGTCATGGTGTGGATGGCGTCCCCAAAGGTCTCACGTTTTCATGGGCAGGAGTTTTGGAAGGTGACCGGGTCGGGTGGGCCCACAGCTGACTTCCTGTTGGGCGGGCAGGCCTGGTGGTAAGACGTGATCCCTGGGGGCGTGGCCTGGGTGGGCGTGGCCTGACTGGAGGGGGCAGGTCCGGCCTGAAGATGCCTGGGGCGTGGTCAGAGAGGGCGTGGTCTGGGGCGGTCTGGGGCGTGGTCTGAGGGGCGCGGTCGGAGAGGCTCTCTCCCCCTCCCCCGGGCTCCTGTCTTTGGGCTCTGCTTCCTCCTGGCCCGGCCCTGCGCCGCTGCCCGCCAGGCCCTGCCACCATGTTGCCTACCGTGCAAGACAAATGTCACCTCCTCCTTTGCATGTTAGGCCTTGAGTCTCAGCCCCAAGGGAAGAGACTGTGATGCAAGGCCATTGGATCCTGACGGGAGAATGACCCCAAGGGTCAGAGGCCGTGGACGCCTCGTGACAGCGCTGCTGCAAATCCGCTAGGGAGCCAGACCTGGCCTCTGCGGCGTGGCCGTGTGCCCTCAGCCTCTCACAGCAGGGACAGAAAGGATGTTTGGTGCAGTTGTGCAAATACACCTCTGTAAGTGTGAGGGCGTGTGTGACCTGCATAAGGGGTCGGTCCTCGGCGTTTGGAAGACCTCATGCATCACAGGACTGCTCATCACGATGTGTCCTCGTGCGGAGACTGAGGGACACCCAGCGAAACAGAACAGATCAAAATTTTTTAAAATAAATAAATAAAAGCCAGGCCACACATGGTGGTGCACACTTGTCACCCCAACCTGAGGCAGGAGGATCGCCGCAACTTCAAGGCCTGCCGGGGCTACATATGAGGCCCTGACTCAAAAAAAAAAAAAAAAAATGAGTAAAAAGGAAAAGCCAGGCATGGAGGCAACACCTGTAATCCCAGCACTGAGGAGGCTGAGCCAGGAAGATCTCTGTAAATTCGAGACCAGCCTGGGCTACATAGCAAGATCTTGTCTAAAAAAAAAAAAAAAAAAAAAAAAACAGAAAAAAAAAAAATGAGTGGCCTCGTGGTTGGGGCTGAGCACATTGTGGAGACTTTGGTGTGGGGACTCGCAGACCTTGTAAATCTCTGGCAGCAGGAGATAAAAATTCAGTCTCTTCAGTGGAGGAAGGGGAGATGACCCATGAACAGGTGACAGTCATCACAAGTGACAGGAAAACCTCATTTTCTAAGTGCAGACAGTAGCAGAGGTCCATTTGTAAGGAAAAGGAATGGCCCAGACTTACTGTGTCTTGAGAAAAAAAAAAATGTTTTAAGCTGATTTTGTGTCCTGAACCCGCTGTTTATATATATATATATTTTTTTTTTTTTAAGGTTAGAAGTACTATATTTTGCTTTTGTCTTTGTTTTTTTGAGGCAGAGTCTCACTATGTAGCCCAAGCTGGCCTCAAACTCATGGCGATCCTTCTGCCTCAGCCTCCCAAGTGCTGGGATATCAGGCACACACCACCACGCCCAACTCTTTACTTTAAGACAGAGTCTCTCTCTCTCTCTAAGTTATCCAGGCCAGGCCTGAACACAAAATCTTCCCTCCTCAGCCTCCCAAACAGCAGGGAATGCAGGCACATACCACCGGGCCAGCCACATTAAATTCTTACCACCAGAAAAAATAGAAGATGGAAAAAAAAATTTTAATCTCATTTGTAGCAGTAATGAAAGAAAAAAGTTAAAATATCGCTGGGGTCGGTATGCGTCACCTGAAAATTCCTACGTTAAGCCTTAGGGTGGGCTGGGGATGGAGCTCAGTGGCACAGCGCCTGCCTGGCAACCACAAGGTCTTGAGCTTGATTCCCGGTGCCAAAATAAAGAAATAAATGAACATAAGACACGAGGGTGTTGGACTTTTACACCGGGCCGGAGTTCGACCAGCCTGGGCTGCAAAGTGAGTTCAAGGCCAGCCTGAACTGCATCGAAAGGCCCTGTCTCTTTTCTCTCTTTTTTTTTTTTTTTTTTTAATTTGGTACCAGGAGTCAAACTCAGGACCTTGCGCTTGCTGGGCAGGCGCTTATGCGGCCTGAGACCCTGTCTCAAAAAGGAAAAAAACCAAAAAACTAATCCAAACCGAATTTGTCCACACATTTTTTACCGTCCTTACTTCCTGAGCAATAAAGTGTAATGACGATTGACTTGGCATTTTTACGCCAGCACCGTGCAGAGCTGACGGGAAATTAGCAAGAGGACCAGCGTGGATTCCGAGCAGGTGCAACACCGTGTCAGGGAAGATCCTGGAGCAGCCCGGGACTTTCGAGCCCTGGTATCACCCTGCTCTGGATACCTAGAGACAACTCTATGCAAAGAACTCTCCAGTTTGAAAATAAGAGACAAACAGTTCCACAAGAAAATCACCAAACTGGGCTTGGTGGTGCACACTGTCACCCCAGCACTCTGGGAGGCTGAGGCAGGAGGACCCCAAGCTCCAGCCCAGCCTGGGCTACTTAGTGACTTAGCCAGACCCTGTCTCAAAATAAGAGATACAAAGGGCTGGGAGTACAGCTACCGTGAAGGCCCCGGCAGTGGAAAAAAGGAAAACGGCTCAAAGATTTGAACAGATCTTTCACTACAGAGGTCTCTAAGGGGTCAGTCAGTACAGGGAGCGACTCGAAGTTGCCTCGCACCCGCGGAAGGCAGCATTCACTCTGGGTTCCGCCCCAGCGCCCGAAAAAGAAAAGGAAAAAGGGGAGGGCTCCCGTTTGCTCCCTCCAGGAACTCAGCCGTCCGGGAACAGCGCGCGTATCTCGGCACTCTTTCATCATAGCGCCCTTCCGTTTTGTTTGCTTTCCTTGCAGCTGTTTCTTACCCCTTGTGGGTTTTTGTTTCTTGCCGTGCTGGGAATGGAACCACGAGTGCTGAGCAAGGCTCTACCACTGAGCTGCACCTCCCGCTTTATTTATTTTATTTTGAAACAATGTCCTCAAACTTGAGATCATCCTGCCTCAGCCTCCCAAGGGCTAGGACTACAGGCAAACACCACCACCCGCGGCTGGCCGCCGTCCCTGGAGGGGACACACGTGCTTGTGCACTGAGGAAGGGACCCGGGGATCCCCTGTGGGTGAAGGAGGGAGGCAGTTCCGCTGCTTCTCCCCTGGGCCTATCGCGTTTTTCGTCTGTCAGGGCACTTCGTGATAATCATGCTCGAAAGATAAACATTTGGCTTACCAAGGAAACATATCGAACTGCGGGAAAAGTAGTGAGTTATTGCATCTGCGGGCCAAAGGTTGACCAGGAAGAAAAAAATCCCAGCGGTGCGCAGCCCAGCGCGCCCAGGGCGCGGCGCAGCCGTGGGGGCGCCGCGGCCGGAGGA
>NW_004955524.1:3387570-3394797 GCF_000276665.1 Chinchilla lanigera | reverse complement strand
GGGGGCCCAGGGCTCCGCGGCAGCTGGGGGACCCGACGCATCTTACCCGGGCACATCTTACGCGGGGAATCTGAGGCCCGCGCGGCCACGCGCCAGACAGCGCTCGGGGATTTGCGCCCGTGTCCACCCCGCCTGGGGTCCCACGCGGGCCCTGGGCAGAACCAAAGCGAGGCTCCTCTGCCCCCTGGTGGACACTGGCGGCCGCGCCCTTCTGGGGCAGTCGCCCCCGCCCTGCCCCGCCGGGAAGCGGGTCCTGGCCCGGAAAAGCTGGAGGCGAAGCCTACAGCTGTAAACTTCTCCCAGCAGAAACGGCCCTGAAGAGCAGGACCACGGATGAAGCAACAGCTCCCTAGACATGGCACAAGCAACGGAAAATGGGAAAAAAGTAAATTGGATTTCAAAAAATTTCCACTTTTTGCCCCATGTGGTGGCTGGCGCACAGCAGTAATCCCAGCACTTGGGAGGCTGAGGAAGGAGGATCGCTGTGAATTTAAGGCCAGCCTGGGCTACATAGCAAGACCTTGTCTCAAAACCAAGGGAAAAATAAATAAGTAAACTTTTTGCCCGCAAGAACTCCATCAAGCCAGGTGTGGCGGTGCACCCCTGTCATTCGCGGAACTGTGGGAGGCTGAGGCAGAAGGGTCACACTGTACAGCACAGCCTGGACGACTTAGCAATTTAGTGAGACCGTCTCAAAAAAAATTTTTTTGTTGTTGTTTTGGTTTTGAGACAGGGTCTCACTATTCATTTCAGGCTGGACTTGGGCTCACTTTGTAGCCCAGGCTGGCCTCGAACTCTCAGTGATCCTCCCGCCTCAGCCTCCCGAGGGCTGGGATTACAGGCGTGGGCCACCACACCCCGCTAAAAAAAATTTTTTTAAAGGGCTGGGGATGGAGCTCCGTGTGAAGGCCCTGGGTTCAATCCCCAGCCCTGGGGGTGGAAAAGGCAAAGGATTTCAATAGATGAATCTCCCAAGAAGATATAAAAATAGCCAGTAAGCAACCGGAAGACAACCACCCAGAAGTTAAAATACAGCGGGGTTGCAGCTCAGCAGTACAGCTCGGGCCTCGCCCTTGGGGGCCCCAAGTTCCATCGCTAGCACCAAGAAGGAAGAGGAATCTCCATATTAATGACTACAGAGAAACACAAGCCCCAGAGAAACACAAGCAGGACCCAGTGGGCCCCACTTCCTATGTCCCGGGATGGCTAGCAGAGAAAGAAAACAACATAAAAATACTGGTGAGGGCCTGGAGTGGTGGGAACTGTCCCACACTGCGGTGAAACGGTGGGGGGTCAGGCTCAGGAAAAATCTGGCGTTTCATCCATGGGTAATATTGTGCTCAGGGTTTGCAAGGAAAACAATGCAGAATACATAAATTGTAGGATTATTTTAGAATAGTCACCCAAAGAGTTATAGACAGAGTACAGGAAATCTGCCCACACACTAAAGACCCAAAAATCCAGCCGAGGACCTAGATCCCACGGCAATGTCCTGCATGAGTCCAGCTGAAGTCCTGGAGCCCATGACAATGCCGTGTGCCTCTAGTCTGTTTCACGGATCTGCGCTGGGAAGGCCCAAAGGTCAGTGGTGGAAATTGGAAAGTCTGTGCCAGCGGGATGAAGGATCTGTGCTAGCAGGCTGAGGGATCTGCACTGGAGCCAGGAAGCGATACTCAAAGTAAGAACCAGAGCTCCCCCGAAAAGTACCACAGCCAGCCTCAGTGCCAACGAGGTCCTGAGCTCCTTTGACGATGAGAACAGCTGAGCTCATCTCAGGAAAGCCAGCACAACAAGCTCCTCCAGGAGAACCAAGAACCCCCTAGCGGCACCTCTTCTTCTCCAGTTCTCCTTTTTAGCTCGTTGGCAACGGTCCTCAGCGGGGCCTCCACGCCCAGCACCACGCTGGCTCAGTTCAGCTGGCGGTTACAAGTTGCCCACCAGCTGTCAATCCACCACAAGAAACAAGTTACCCTAGGACCCGTCCACCCTGTCTGTAGCCACATACTCAAGAAACGTGAAAACTGACATTGCCCCAGGGAGGAGGTGAGCACATTCTCAGCAGCACGTTCACAGCAGCTAAAACATGGAAGAAATGAGTCACCAGCACCGACAAGCAGATACAATACAGCACATCCAGCCAGGCGTGGTGGCCCACACCTCTAATCCCAGCACCAGGGGTGCTGAGGCAGGAGGATCACTTCACATTCGAGGCCAGCCTGGGCTACATAGCGAGACCCAGTCTCGCTGGGCGTGGTGATGCACACCTGTAATCCCAGCACTCGGAGGCTGAGGCAGGAGGATCGTTGTGAGTTCAAGACCAGCCTGGGATACAAAGTGAGCTCAAGACCAGCCTGAACTGCATAGTGAGACCCTGTCTCAAAAAAATACAAAAAAAAAAACAAAAAAACAACAAGAAGACCCAGTCTCCAAGGAAAAAAAATTTTAAATCAATGAATAAACAAGTTAAATTAAATAACAGCATTGATTACCCAAGTCTGCATATACCAAGTAAATGTGAATGTATGTCTGCAATATGCTGAAAACCCTTGGATTGCACAACTTATTATTTTGAGATGAGTCTCACTATTTCCCAGGCTGGTCTTAAACTCCTACGCTCAAGTGACCCTCCTGCTTCAGCCTCTTGAGTATCTGGGACTACAGATGCATCTCCCTGTGTCCAGTGGGTTGTACAATTCAGTGAATTGTATCTAAATTAAACTTTTTTTTTTTGTCTTTCTGAGATGGTCTTGCTACAAAATTCAGGCTGGCCTTGCGCTCACTTTGGCCTCAAACTTACAACAATCCTCCCGCTTCAGCCTCCAGAGTGCTGGGATTACAGGCGTGCACCACCACATCCAGCTTAAAACTAGTATAGTAGTACTGATGGGGGGGGTAGGGGCGCTGCTGGGGATGGATCCGGGGCCTGCCCATGCTAGGCAGGAGCTCAGCTACTGAGACACACACTCAGCCCCAGAGTCATGATTTTTAGGTTGTTGGAGTTTGTTCGCTTGTTTCTGTGAGACAGGGTCTCACTATGTAGCCCAGGCTGGCCTCTAACTCACAGTGATCTTCCTGCTTCAGCTTCTCCTAGGGCCAGGCCCAGATTTAAATTTTAATTTAAAAAGGAAAAATGCCAATGGGGCTCAAATATCACTTCCTCTAATGGCTGACCACCCACACACACAGCATACATCCCTTGTTATTTTCTCTTTCCCTTTATACCCTGTTATAAGTCATTTGTTTCTCAGACTGACAATGATTTGGATGATCTGCCCGGCATGGTGGCACATGCCTGTAATCCCAGCACTTGGGAGGCTGAGGCAGGAGGATTCATTGTGAATTCAAGGGCAGCCTGGCCTACGAAGTGAGCTCAAGGCCAGCCTGAACTGCATAGCGAGACCCTGTCTCAAAAAGACAAAAAAAAACAAAAAACAAAAAACTCATGATAGAAAACATATTTCTATTCCCAGTGGGAACCCCGTAGTCCAGAGATGGCAAAACTTTCAGAGATGAGTGCCCAAACTGCAACCCCAGACCCACTTATGTATGGCCAAGTGCCCACACGGCAATTAAAGCTAGATACAGAGGTCCGTAGTTTAGAAAACACAACTCATACATTATCACCTTGTGTCTCAAAAGCGAAACACCGTAAGAGCGCTTTCACCAATACAAACAGCTCTTTATTGAAAGGTAAGAGTTTGCATTTGTTGAGCTCTTCCACAGTTCATGCGGTCCTTGCTGTTGTACGCGCGCTGATCACTGGTGCTTCACACTCCCTCAGTGTGACAGCAATGCCCGCAGCACGCAGGTCACCTGTTCCTCTTATATCCGATTTGCTACACAGGAAGTTCCCGACTTAGGAGCAAGTCCATTCGGGAAGAACGCTAGAAAGTCGGATTCGTTCACAAGCCCAACACAGGGAGTGTCACACACCTGTGACACAAGTACACAGTGGACATTCTTTGGGCTTCCGGGCGCCCCCCCACCCACAGCACCGCGGCTGTGCCTCTTGCCTCCGGGCTCGGGCCCAGCACCGCGATGCCGCACACTGCAGCACCAAGCAGCGAGCACAGCCAGCACCACCGTGAGAGCAGCCGGCAGACACAGGAGCTACTTCCGGGATCTGTTCCCATCTACGAACGCTGGTAACACAGGCTCCAGTCATATCTGTGACAGCTCAGAACTTGAATGGTCGTAAGAGAGGGACTTACTGCCATTCAAAGCTGAAAACAGCTGCTCACAAGCATGAGACGACCCAAACAAAGTAAGAAAAGCAATCCCAAGTGCTTTCATCGACTTAAAATTATTCGGCAGCGAATTCCACACTTTAAGGATTTCACTTTCAGAACTGCCGACGGTGCTGTCCTCCGTCCTCCCTTCACACTCTGTCTTCTCTATCTCCTCAAGCGTTGCACGCAGGGCACAGAATTTATTTTTCCAGATAGAGCTTTCTTGAAATTCCAACAGCTCCATTTCCAGGTTCCCATAATCTAACCAGCGTAAGCAGGAAAGATCAAGCTCTTCAAATCGGGCTTTGTCTGGAGAAGTAAGAAAACACAGGGTCGTCTCCATCTTACGGAACTGTAAAAATCTGTTACCAAGGTTCTCCTCTGCAGCTGCTACCACCCTAGCAAATTCCTTGCAGATTTCCTGATGGCTTGAAGGACTGTCAGCACATGTGGTAGAATTTCCTAAATGCATTTTTAGATGTGGAAAATATTTCAGCTGCCCGCTGTTAAGGTCTCTTTCAAACACCTGCAGTTTTCTCGCAAATGTTTTGATGTCACAAAACATCCTCTCCGCTGTTTTTCCTACACTTTGCAGTTTTTTGTTCAGCACACTGAAGTGTACTGTAAAATCCGTGAAAAACACGAGGTGGTTAAGCCAGGCCGGGTCAGTGAGCTGGGGATAGTCCTGCCCGTTTTCATGCATAAACTGCCTGATTTCATCCAAGCAGGCTACAAATCTCTCCAGGACTCGTCCTCTGCTCAGCCACCGGACATTGCTACACATACGTAAACCACCGTACTGTGCCTGAACCTCATCCAGGAGGGCTCGAAACTGTCCAAAATTAAGAGCATGCGCCATGATGTAATTCACCATCTTGGTGACATCTCTGAGGATATCATCTAACTT
The DNA here is from genome assembly GCF_000276665.1 of Chinchilla lanigera. Taxonomy (NCBI): domain Eukaryota; kingdom Metazoa; phylum Chordata; class Mammalia; order Rodentia; family Chinchillidae; genus Chinchilla; species Chinchilla lanigera. The sequence goes on along the minus strand of NW_004955524.1, from coordinate 3,389,661 downwards.
TCTGCTGCTTCCCCCGGCACACAGGGCTTCCTGATGTACAACACAATGAAACGGAATGACCGGATGTTTTGCTTCTTTAACAAAGAATTGTATGAAACCGGACGTTGCCCCCACCACATAAGGCGCACCGTCACTAGTGACTGAAACCACTTTTTCTGGTCTTAGGCCTTGTGACAAAAAAGCCTCCATCACAGCATTGTAGACATCGATCCCCTGCGTTCTTCCAGGCAAAGACACCAGCTTCACCAGCTCCTCTCTCATGATGTCACCAACAGCGTAACGCAAAATCACCGCCAGCCTCGCGTGACTATTTCTATCTGTGCTTTCATACAAGCACATGGAGTAGCAGGCTGCCTTCTGTAAGTCAGTGGGGAGCCTGGCATCACTTGCCAGGCACTGGACCCGATCCTTAATAGCGTTTCTGCTAAGCGGCATCTCAGAGATGCGTTGCATGATTTTGTCCTTGTTTGGAAAATCATGAAAAAGAGAATTGCTCCCTGCCAACATGGCCATTTTGATAAAGTCCCCATCGGAGAAAGGCTTGCCGTGTTTCGCTATGCACAGTGAAATTTGGAAGCTGGCAGCCGTCAGATACTGGGAATGGTATCTCTTCAGTTTCCCTTCCAGAAACTCTTTCCTTTCAGTTTCACCAAGTTTGGCCACACTTTTGTGGTTGGTGTCAAAGTGCCGTCTGACGCTCGACGTGCGACACACAACGCTTACGTTACACAGAATGCAGAGCGCCTTCCCGTCGCGCTCAATGACGCCGAATGACTCTGTCCAGGACTCTTGGAACGGTCTTCCACTGTCTGCTCTCAGCTTTGCTTTTTTTGGTGTAGTCATGTTGGGGGTTCAAAGCTCGGAGTCTACAAAAACACACAAAAAAATTTTTAATGAATTACCCAATACAAATTAGCCCTATACTAAAAATAACTAACACTAGCAGTTAACCCTAGAGAACTGCATATTCCAACAATCTAGGGCCGCGATTCTCTACAGAATTCCTCTTGAATTTGCACACCACTAGCGCGAGGGGGCGATGTTCCACCGACCAGCAGCTTTGGGCCGGCTATGAAAAAGCCATCCGAAAGAATTTCCTACCTTCTGGGACTTCTAAAATCACAACCAGTCCAAGCAAATATATATCCTTCCTCTTGATTTCATAAATTCTCCACAAACAACAAAATAGGACGGTTCAGATTCCAGTATGCCGGGGGGCGGTCAGCACAACATTAAGAGAACCTCAGTCTCTTTAATTAGAACATCTCTTTGCTAAGTCTTAGAAATTAAATTTCAATTTTTCATAGGAAAAATCAAAGCTAAAATCTTGCCTTAATAAAAATGAATATATTAAAACTCACAGCCGGTCCAATCCAATACATATATAAATCCTCGGCAGCGCACTGACTGCCCAAGCAAAAGATCCGAAGAGTCGCGGATCCTGACGTCATCGCCTGGCGCAGCTACACTCTTAAGAGCATGCGCAGTCCGCCTATATGTGCTGTTAGCTGTTGCTCCACCCCTGGAGTGATGCTGAGGAGTCTTGGCTCCTGTGCAGAGCCTGCTGCGGCACGAGTGCCATAGGTTTACCACTATTCTTAGGTACATGGCTTGCGATCTCCTTGACACAGCTGCTGGGGAGAAGAGACCTGGGGTGGGAATTAAGCATCCGGAAATAGTAACACACCCACCTATGACATCAGAGCGCCTACAACTCCCAACGTGTCACGCGCGTCCAGCGCCCTTAGGGCCGCAGAGGAACAGGCGGAGCTAGCCGCGATTCCTCCTGGGAAATGGAGTCTCGTTGCGGAGAGGCGGGGCTGTGAATCTGTAGGCGGACTCGGAGCCAATGAATCAGCCACCTCTTTGAATGCAGGAGGAAACAACCAATAAGATCGCGATTTCTGAGAGGGTGGGACTTCCGGCAGTGAATCGTGGTGAGCGGCTGCGCTAAGTGAAGGACTTCCTTTTTGTGGGTGGCGGCAATCGAGGAGGCACCGCCATGAAGGCTTCGGGCACAGTAAGGCGCTTGCAGCGGGGCCGGGGACCGGGCGGCGCGGCGCGGGCCCCATCGGGAGCCCGCGGAGGCGT
>NW_004955524.1:3381644-3387425 GCF_000276665.1 Chinchilla lanigera | reverse complement strand
GGGCCCGGCCCGGCCGGGGCGCGATCGCGGGGCCGCAGGGGCCGCGTGTGTTTCCCGGCGAGATGGACAGGGGGCACAGCTCGCAGGCCTGTGCCGCGTACCTGGTCGGGCCACTGAGCCGCAGTTTCCCTTGCAAAGTGTGGGGAGCGACGCGGCGCGGCTGGGGAAGCCGAAGAAAATCACCGATCTCCGGCAGGAGCGCAGGGCTGGCGCTGTGCCCCTCGGGGCGGAGGAGCGGGGGGAGGCTGGACGGGGCGCCTGTGAGTCTCCCGCCCGGCTTCCGCCGCCCCCCGCCAGGGGAGGACACCGGGAGGCGGCGGGGAGGTCTTCGCGGTTGTCTGGTTATTTATTTTATCAGTAAAAAGCCAGCGCCGTTCGCTGAGGTGGCTTTTGCCAGCCAGCGTGGGCTGGGACGACACAACGTTCACGCCTTTGCCTGTTTATTTTTTTTTTTAACGAAAGATGAAACCCAATGTCTTCACAGTGTGCTAGAGCACCTTGCCGGCCCTTTTTTATGTCGAGGCAGGTTCCTAAGTTTTCCTGGCCGGGCTCGTTGAACTTTTCTGGTAATTCTTCAACTTCACCCTTTGAGGGCGCCGAGATTACAGACGGCCGCTGCATGCCCAGGCCCACACCTGTTGTGTTTTTTGAGACAGGGTTTTTCTATCTAATTCAGACGGTCCTGGTCTTAAACTCGTGGCGATTCTCCTGTCTCAGCCTCCCAAGTACTGAGATTATAGACAGGTGCCACCACACCCACCTCCCAGTCTTTTCTTTTGAGACAGGATCCTGTTAAATTTCCTGGGTTGGCCTTGAACTAGCCATCCTGCTGCCCTGGTTTGTCAGTCTGCCAAGATCAAAGGCATGCCGCTAGGCTCAACACCTTTGCACCTGCAGCTGGGGGCTGGCTCGGGAGAGGTCTCATCCTGGCTCTGCCTGGAGTGGGCTCTGAAAGCCCAGAGTGTCACTGTCCCTTTGTTCAGCCAAGGCTGTGGCGGTATTGTGAGCCACAGAGGGGCCGGTGAGCTTTGCAAAGCGCCTCAGGGTCAGTGTGGAGAAAGGAAGCGCTGGCCTTGCCCCTCTGCCTTCCCTCCGGGCAATGGTGGGAGCTTACCTGCTCTGGGCCCTGGGCCGGGGTCACCGGGGCCCTCGCTCCCCTCACCCTGCGGCACGGGTGCCGCTCAGGTCGGCTGTAGCGTCCGGGGTCGCCCAGGCTTTGGGTGACGGCCCCACTCTCAGCTCTTCGCTTTCAGCTCCGGGAGTACAAGGTGGTGGGGCGCTGCCTGCCCACCCCAAAGTGCCACACGCCGCCCCTCTACCGCATGCGGATCTTCGCACCCAACCGCGTCGTGGCCAAGTCCCGCTTCTGGTACTTCGTGTCCCAGCTGAAGAAGATGAAGAAATCCTCAGGGGAGATCGTCTACTGCGGACAGGTGGGGGCTGCAGCGGCCTGGGGGGAGGGGGCCTGGCACCTGGGCAGGCGCAGCATGGGGAGCAGCCCCGCACAGCAGGGTAGCATGCTCCTCAAGGAGACCTGTAGGTGCGGGGCTGGGTCCCGGGCTGCCGCCCAGCGTCCCCCCGCTGTCCTCCATGCCAGGTGTTTGAGAAGTCTCCCCTGCGGGTGAAGAACTTCGGCATCTGGCTGCGCTACGACTCCCGCAGCGGCACCCACAACATGTACCGGGAGTACCGCGACCTGACCACGGCGGGCGCCGTCACCCAGTGCTGTAAGCAGCGAGGCCGGCGGCGGGCGAGGGGCTCCTCGGGGTCCGGGCTCCGCACGCCCCCGCGCCGGGCTCCTTCCCACTCGCACCTCAACCCAAGAATCGCTGCTGCTTGTAGTGGCGGTTTAAACAGGGGTGCGCACAGCAAGGGGATCTCGTCGCCTTTGGAGGGCTGTGGCCGTGCCCATCAAAGTGAATCTGGAGGTCCTACACCCCTCGTGGCCAGCGTCCCTGAGCCCCACGCCGGGGTCCGGCTGGGGCCGCCTCCCTGAGCACCCTGTCCCCCGCCCCCCACAGACCGGGACATGGGCGCCCGGCACCGTGCCCGCGCCCACTCCATCCAGATCATGAAGGTGGAGGAGATCGCGGCCAGCAAGTGCCGCCGGCCCGCTGTCAAGCAGTTCCACGTGAGTGCTGCTGACGCAGGCCCCAGGCGGGGGGTGCGGCTGCCACGCCCGGGTGAGCCCCAGAGCACCGGCCCGGGCCCTCACCCCTGTCCCCCCACAGGACTCCAAGATCAAGTTCCCGCTGCCCCACCGGGTCCTGCGTCGCCAGCACAAGCCCCGCTTCACCACCAAGAGGCCCAACACCTTCTTCTAGGGGCGGCCACGGCTGTGCCAATAAACTCGGCGCCGCTCTTGCACCTGGCTGGGCTGCTGTTTTCTTTCGGTCCCGCGGAGCTCAGCAGGGGGTCCAGGAGGCTGGGGCACCGCTCCTTCCTGCAGGGCTCGCAGAGGAATGGTCCTGCTGCCGAACAGCTTTGTCCCAGGGCCCCCTTCGGGTCAGCACCCCAGCTGTGCGGGGCTGCTGCCCTAATCCATGTAAGGAGCTTAGGGCCTGTGCTCAGTGCCGTCTCCAGGAAACCTGAGAATTCCAGCACCAGCTAATCCCACCCTGCTGGGCTCTGGGGGCTCTGCAAGCTGTCTGCGGGGCAGCAGCCGGCTTGAAGAAGGCCGCCTAGGCACACTGGGGTCAGGCACAGCGTCCCCGTAACGGCCGAGAGCTTTGGGTTGGGAGGTTGGAGAGGTGAGCTGGTGTCCACAGCCAGGTACACCCGCTCCAGGGTGGGGCACAGGGCCAGAGTCCGAGGGTTGCTCCTGGGGAGGCCGGGGACAGGGCTGTCTACTGCCACTGCCCGTGCAGCCCTTCCAGTACGGGTGGCACTGCCAGGTGCCCGGAGGATGGACGCCCACCATCCCTTCCTGGCCCTGAGCAGAGCTTGGGGGCTGAGATCTTCCAGGGCTCCGGCTTGTTCACGGCAGGAAGCCTGGTGTTCTGCGCCCTTCCTTCAGCCTGGTGCTGGACCGGCCCCTCCAAAGAACCTGGTGTGGAAGGTTTCAGTTCCATCGTGGTTCCACAGAAAATTTTTCCTTGTCACTTTTAATTTTGTGGATTCGGGCACAAACATCTAACTGCCCTACGTATAGCACTTACCTTCATTGTCAGCAGTAGCTTATAGTTAGATGCCTCCCAGGAATAAAACACATTTCCCAGCCATGTTTACAGGGTGGCCTGTGACACCAGCAGCAATTATAGGTGCCATTTGTAGAGGAAACACTGGACCCATCTGGTTGGAGTGTGGATGCAACGGCTAGTGCTCTGGCAGCTGTCTTGTGCCAGGAGGAAATAATATTAGAGCACCCAAAGGAAGGGGTTTGGGAACCTGACCCTGTGAGTGCCACCACCTCCCATCCCCTGGGCTCAAAACCTTGTATGAGACTTGCAACTGTAATCCAGGCCTTGTGTGTTAGATCTTTCACCCAGAGTGGGTGTGGTGCTGTGTGACTCAGGCTTGATAGCTGTGGGAGAGCCCCTGGTGCCCAGCACCAGGGAGGCCGGGTGGACCCCTGCCCTCTGTCTTGCCCTCTAGCTGGCCGAGCAGTGCATCCAGCACCTCCAGTTGAACACTCTCAGCCGTCCATCCACACTCGGCTTCCAGCCCTAGATCTCTGCTCTCCCTGCCTTGCCACCCATGAGCCGTCACTTCAGCCACAAACACAGTGGCTGGAACTTGAGATCCTCTTGCCTCAGCCTCCCAAGCAGTTGAGATCACAGTTGTGCGCTGTCACTCCTGAGCCTGCTGCAGAGGCTTGTGTCACTTCAGAGCGAAAGGGAGGCGGCGCACAGACCTCGGGCTTTCCTTGGAGGCAGAAGTTGCACCCTGCTCCGAGCTGCAGGTGCTGGAGGACATTACCCCTCCCTCCCACGCAGCTGGGCACTGGGACCACAAAGTATCCTGTCAGGCCTGGATGCTGCCGGGGGCCAAGACCACTTCCGCGGCCTGGGGTCCCTTCCAAGTCACACACCGTCCCCAGGACCAGGCATGGGCAGGGTGGGGGCTCGGGCACAGAAACGCTGAGCGAGTCAGCCAGGGCAGCGGGGCCCTGTGCCCGGCACCACAGTTGTCAGGGCCTCGAAGAGAGGTGCCGGGGGACCTTTGGTTCCGTGACGGGTTCACAGCCCAGCGCAGGGTCCGCTGTCACTCTCTGCACCCAGGGCCACCGGAAGGTCACACTGAGCCACAGCAGCCACGAAGCCTTCACCTTAGCCCCGCAGGGCTTCAGGGCCCTTGGGTCCCCGGGTATCAGGTGGGGCAGGCGCGCTGACATGCTGGTTCCCTGCCCCTGCCGAGGCTGGAGTCCGGCACGTCACGGAAAGTGGGCTGGTTCTGCCTCGTCTCCTCCCGAGTTCCAGGAAGGGTTCCAAACCCGCCTCGTCCGCAGCTGGCTTTTTTCACGTGGCTCCTCCCTGGCTCCCGAGTCTGCAGTGGCTCCCCAGCACCCTCAGAGCCAGACCCAGGACTGTCCTGCCTGGACAGGCCCCGCGGCCTCCTGGGCTGTCCTGGCCGCTCCTCCAACTGCGCCCGGTTCGCTCCTCCCCACCCGCAGACCTTCACACTGGACATCTCCTGCCCCGAAGCGCCCTATCCTCAGTTCATTCTTTGTTTTGGTTTGGATTGTTGAGACGGGGCCTCGCTAGGTAACCCAGGGTGCCCTCGGGCTCCTGCCTCAGCCTCCCGAGTGCTGGGATGACAGGTGTGCGCGCGGGCAGCCTCTCAGCCCTTTCCCCACCTGCAGGTCTCACCTAGCAAGCTCCCCTCCCAAGGACCCACGGCGTCGCCCCACCCCACCGCACCAGGCTGTCGCGTCCCTGGTTGTGCCCTGGCCCGCCTGCCGGCGGCCGCGGCGGGAAGGCAGCCGCGCACCGCGGCCGACCGAGAGAAGGGTCATTCGCATTCCTCCGCGCCGCCCCGCGTGCGTTTGCGAGGTTCGAGTTAGTCCTGAAGGGGACCCCGTACCCGCCCTCTCCGGTGGCCGCGGTGTGGCCCAGCCGGGACAAGTGAGGACGGGAGTGGAGGGGAAGCGGGCGGCCCTGCAGCGAGGAGCTGCGCGCCCCTGAGGCGGAGCGGGCGGGAAGGGGCCCCAGGGCGCCCTTCAGCCCTCGGACCTTGGGAGCAGCGAACCCAGGAAGCTGGGGGCGCAGCCGGGGCCCGAGCCCCAGAGGCGACAGGGCCTAGGCTCCCGAACTTGCCTCCTCGGGGTCTCCAGGGACCCCAGCTCCCGGCCACCGACGGCCAGCGGGACGGCTCGCGACGACGCCCGGCTGCCAAAGCCGCCGCACGCGAACGGGGCTCAGCCTGTGCCCAGCGGCCCCTGGCGCCGGCCCGCCGCGTCTGCAGCGGGAAAGGAGGCCCGAGAGAAGCAAGAATCCCCCTCCTCCTCGGGTTCCCCTCTCAAGACCGGAGCCCCTCCGTCTGCCCCCGGCTGCGGCGCTGCCCCTCCCAGCTGCAGGCAGTCGGTCCGGGGTGCCACCCGGGGGCCCGCCCCCGCCCCTAGCGGATCCGCTGTCGTCCCGCGTACCCGGGCACAGTGGAGCCAAACCGCGCTCCCCGCCGGTCAGCAGGGCACGGGGCCAGGCGGCGGTCGGGAACAAGGACGGGGCGGGGCGGCCTGGCGCTGGCCCCTCGGCGGTGGCCACACGGTGGCCTCTCCCAGCCCGGCTGTCGCGGCCCGGAAAGGGTGCAGGTCGCGCCGCCTCTTGGTCTGGGGGCGGAGCC
>NW_004955524.1:3378230-3381044 GCF_000276665.1 Chinchilla lanigera | reverse complement strand
GGCGCCCCGACGGGCGCCCGCAGCCCGCGCTCCGGGCGGCTCCGCCTCCGCTCCCTGAAGCTAGGGTCGCTGCGCGGTCTTGCCCCGGACAGAGCGCAGCGGCTGGAGTCGTGTCCGCTACGCAGCAGGCGCCGCGGGCTCTGGTCGTGGGCGTGGGGCGCGGGGGACGGCCGAGCGCACAGCTCAGGAGCGCGCCGAGGCCGGTGACCGAGGGCGCGAATCCTGGGGCAGAGAGGGATCCCACAGTCTCCGTCCCGGTGACCCGCGTCCTCGGCTCCTCTTCCAGTACCTGGAGATGCGCTTCAACCGCGCCGTGCGCCTCTGCGGGACGCTGCAGTACCTGCTGGCCACGGTGAGCGGCCCGGGCCCCGCCCCGCCGCCGCTCGGCCCCGCCCCACTGGCCCCGCCCACAGCCCCGACATCGCCCACTCCTTCTGGCTCCGCCCCATTGGCTCCGCCCACAGCCTGCTCACTCATTTGGGACCACGCCCTTAGCCAGCTCACCCCGCCCAAGCACAGCTCACCTTTCCCCCGGCTCCGCCCACAGCCTGCCCCATCACTCAGGACCCCGCCCCAGCCAGCACCGTCCCGCCCACGCCTTCCTCGGGCCCCGCCCCTTGCTGCCCCACCGCCCCGCCCTCTCGCCCACAGGTGCTCTACACCGGCATCGTGATCTATGCGCCGGCGCTCATCCTGAACCAAGGTACGGCCAGGGGAGGTCGGGGCAGGGGCGCTGGGAGGGAGGGTGGCCTCATGGGGCTTCTGCCTTTGCACAGTGACCGGCTTGGACATCTGGGCGTCTCTCCTGTCCACCGGAATCATCTGCACCTTCTACACGACTGTAGTGAGTGGCTCGGACACGCCGTGGGGTCTCCCACAGAGGGTCTCCAGGCCACCAGCGCAGCCGTCCTCCTGCCTTCCAAGCCCTGTCCTAGCTGGGCTGAGCTTCAGCCTTTGTAATGCAAGGGACCTGAAAAGCTCGGTGCTGAGATCCAAAGATGTGCTAACTTCAGGCGTGGCCGGGCCCAAGGGCTCCCAAGGCCTCACCCCGCCCCTCTCCCCTGGGCTCCGCGGGCTTCGGGCTGATCTGCTGCGGAAAGAGCAGGCTGCAGTCCGGGGCTGGCAATACTCTCAAGTCCCCGGAGCCCGCCCGACCCGACCCGAGCACCACCCGCAGATGCTCTTCAAGGCAGTCTGCGGCTGGGGCGCTCTGATTGGCTAGTCCAGCCCCAGGGGGCGGAGTCAGCCTCCTTGGCGTCACGGGAGAGGAGCAGGGCTCTGCCAAAGAAAACTCCAGGGCCCTCCTTGGGGAGGCTGAGACAGGAAGGTCTGAAGGCAAAAATGACACAAAATGGTAGTGATCATCGTGTTGACATCCACGTGGAGACCCTCCCTGAGCACTGACTCGGCTCTGTTTCAAATCTTCGTCAATTATTAATTTATTTAATCCTAACAGCAGGGTGGGAAAGTCTTCTTGACCCCATTTTACAGATGGAGAATCGGAGGGAGAGAAGGGCGTCCGTCCCAAACACCGCTAGCTGGGTCCGCCCTCTCTGCCCGCTGCCCTGCCCTGGGCGGACGCGTGGCCTCTCTCCCGCAGGGCGGCATGAAGGCCGTGGTGTGGACCGATACGTTCCAGGTGGTGGTGATGCTGAGCGGCTTTTGGGCCATCCTGGCCCGCGGGGCCGCGCTCCTGGGCGGGCCCCGGCAGGTGTTCAGCCTGGCCCAGAACCTCTCCCGGATCAACCCAATGGAGTGAGGAAATTCGGAGGCAGGGCTGTGGTGTGGGGCAAAGCCTGTCATCCCAGCACCCCGTGGGGCTGTAGCAGAAAGATCGGGAGATCCAGCCCGGGGAAATCCAGCCCTTAGCGATTTAGTGAGACCTTACCTCAAAAAATAAAAAGCAGTAGGCATGTAGCTCAGTGTGAAGACCTTGGGATCCATCCCCAGTACTGCAAAAAAAGGAGGAGGGGGACATAAGAGAAGGAGATGGACTCGCCTCTCTGAGCTCTTGACTGAGCAGAGAAAGGTTTGTAACTCAAAAGAAAATCTGGCGAACTCCTACTCACCCTTCAAAACCTACTCTGAAAGTCCCTTAAGGTCCTGAATGGCTATCTGGGACCCCTGGGAAGGTAATCAATGTCACATCCTCTCATGGCCGGCTTGCGCTGTCACCACTCAGCTTTGACCCTGACCCTCGGAGTCGCTACACGTTCTGGACCTTCGTGGTGGGCGGCACGCTGGTGTGGCTCTCCATGTACGGCGTGAACCAGGCACAGGTGCAGCGCTACGTGGCCTGCAGCACGGAGCGGAAGGCCAAGCTGTGAGTGTCCGGGGACAAGGGGACGCTTCCGGGACGCCTCTGCTGCCCCCTCCCCCCGCCTGAGCCGCCCCTCCCCCAGGGCCGTCCTCATCAACCAGCTGGGCCTCTTCCTGATCGTGAGCAGCGCCGCCTGCTGCGGCGTCATCATGTTCGTCTTCTACAGCGACTGCGACCCTCTCCTCACTGGGCGCATCTCCGCCCCAGACCAGGTGAGCCCCTCCCCGCCCTTGGGTCAGAGCCGGAGCTGCCTGACGGCAGTCCCTCGTGCAGTCAATCAACAAACATACACCAGATGACCACTGCGCGCCCGCCTGTCCGGGGCCGGGGGTGTGCGGGGCCGGCAGACGGGAGCCCTCCCGGTGCCGCGCCCAGCGCCTGCCGCCCCGCCCAGTACATGCCCCTGTTCGTGCTGGACATCTTCGAGGACCTGCCCGGCGTCCCCGGGCTCTTCCTGGCCTGCGCCTACAGCGGCACGCTCAGGTAGGCGCGGC
>NW_004955524.1:3371693-3377470 GCF_000276665.1 Chinchilla lanigera | reverse complement strand
TGGCCTCTGGGGCGGGGAGTGGGCGGGGCGGACATCCATAGGCGTGGCGTGATCCGGGGGCGTGGCGATGACCTATGGGGGCGGGACGAGGCCGAGTAAGGCCCCGCCCCTCACGCTGGCCCCGCCCCAGGGCGTCCTCTTCGGGTTAGGCTCGGGCTTCTTCCTGTCCCTCTGGGTGGCCTTGGGCGCCACGCTGTACCCGCCCAGCGAGCAGACCATGGGAGTCCTGCCGTCTTCGGCTGCAGGCTGTGTGGTTCCCTCCAGCAATGCTTCAGTCCTTCTGGACTCACTCCCCACTCTCAACAGCTCCGGGTAAGCAGGAAGTGTCGGGGTGGGGGTGGGGTCAAGAGGGGCCAGCGCAAGGGAGCTGGGGTCCTGGTGGACACAGCAGCTGCAAAGGCTCTGTGGCAAAAGCCGGCATCTGCTGTGAGCTGGGATGGGTGTGGCCGGATTGAGGTACCTTGCAACAAGCGGAACGTGATTCTTTTGTTGTTGTTGTTGTTGTCTTTTTTTGAGATAGGGTCTCGCTCTGCAGTTCAGGCTGGCCTTGAGCTCACTTTGTAGCCCAGGCTGGTCTCAAACTCACAGTGACCCTCCTGCCTCAGCCTCCCAAGTGCTGGGATTACAGGCGTGTGCCACCACGCCAGGCTTGTGATTCTTTTTTGTTCATATAATTCATATGCTGTAAAATTAACCATTGAAAAGGGGGGGGGAGTTGAAGGGGCAAGGGTGCAGCCCAGGGGCAGAGCACTTACCTGGCATGCAAGAAGACTTGAGTTCAATTCCCAGCACTGCAAGGCGAGGCGGGTGGGAGGTTGTGGTAAACTCAGGAGATTTCTGCAAAGATCTGCACTTTCTAGCACAAGAAATCCTCAGCACCCCGAAAGAAGCCTCACCCCGTTGGCAGCCACCTCCCATTTCTTGCTTCCTCCAGCCCCTGACAGTCATTCAAGGTTCACCCTGGTTACCGTGTACTCACTGCTTCACCAACTTGCTTGTTTGTTTATTTATTTATTTTGTCTTTTTGAGGCAGGATCTCAGCTATGATGCAGTTCAGGCTGGCCTTGAGCTCAGCCTGGTCTTCAACTCACAATGATCCTCCTGCCTCAGCCTCCCGAGTGCTGGGATTACAGGCGTGTGCCACTTTGCCCGGCCTCTTTCTTTTTTTCTCTCTTTCTCTCTTCCTTTCTTTCTTTCTTTTAAATCAATTACTGGAAACTTTTTAAATGTATATATTTAACTTTATGAGACAGAGTCTCACCGGGCCAGAGATTTAGCTCAGCGGCATAGCGCCTGCCTGGCAAGCATGAGGTTGTGAGCTCGATTCCTGGTACCAAAAAAAAAAAAAAAGAAAAAAGAAAAAGAAAAAGAAATGTAAAGAGACAGGATCTCACTATGTAGTCCAGGCTGGCCTCTAACTCTCGGCAATCCTCCTGCCTCAGCCTCCCAAATGCTGAGATGACAGACTCCGGCTCCAGCTCCACGGAGGACCTGGGGCGGCCCGCCCTGGCCGACAGCTTCTACGCCATCTCCTACCTGTACTACGGAGCCCTGGGCACGCTCACTACGGTGCTGTGCGGAGCCCTGGTCAGCTACCTGACCGGTGAGCCTCCTCCCCTCACTCTCCCTGGGCCCCTCCCACGGGGAGAGGGGAGCCGCACCCCCCGCCACCACCCGCTTTCACCCTCAGGACAGCCCTGCAGCTCGCACGGGGGAGCTCATCCCCCTCCCCCGCAGCAAGGGCCACCCAGTGCCCCCAAAGCCCGGGTCAGACGCATGCGGGGCGGGGCCGCGGTGCTGTCCGCGGTGCTGAAGTGGCTTTTCCTCCGGGAAGGTGGCCACTGCACGCTCCTCAGGAATTCCCAAGGCTGCCCGGAACCAGAAACACACATTGAGCCAGGCGTGGTGGTTCGTGCTTGTTATCTCAGCACTCTGGAGGCTGAGGCAGGAGGATCACTGCCAGCCTGGCCGACAGAGCGGAACTCTGTCTCAAAAAAAAAAGATAGAAAACAGACTTTAAATTCCTCAGGCTTTTACTCAACCCTCGTAGGTGCTGGGTACCATTCAAGTAATCAGGGAGTCATCCACCTAGCCATTGACCTGTTACAGCACTTCACTGTGCAGAGGGGGAAACTGAGGCTCAGAGAGCGGCAGAGGCTTGCCAGGGTTCTCCAGGACACGGCTGTGGGAGCCGCGATGAGAGCCCTCCCAGCCCCGCGGCCCCTCACCGTGCTCTTCTCTCTGTCGCCATCTCTGTCCCTGTCCCTCAGGACCCACCAGGCGCAGCGCCCTGGGCCCCGGGCTGCTGTGGTGGGACCTCGCACGGCAGACGGCATCGGTGGCCCCCAAGGAGGAAGTGGCCACCGTGGGTGATGGCCTGGTAAAGGTGAGTCTCGGCTGGGCCACCAAGCAAGGGACAGCAGGGTGGCTCGGGGCTGGATGTACCGGGGAGGGCTGTGATGGTGCCACCCTTCCTGCTCCAGGGGGACGCCTCAGATGGCAGCCGATCATCTCCTACAGAGTTATTTTGTTTGGTTTTTTTGAGGCAGGATCTCACTAGGCAGCCCAGGCTGGCCTCAAACTTGTGGCAATCCTCCTGCCTCAGCCTCCCAAGTATTAGGATGACACGTAGAGCACAGAACCAAGCCCGGGGCCTCTAACCTGTTTTTTACAATTTCCTCCAATCTATAGCCAGGAAACAGGTTTGCCCTTAGGGTATTGATCTAAAGTCTCTTCTGAAGATAAAATTACTGAACTCCAGAGTGTGCCAAGTTGGAGGAAATCTTACATAAGAAACCCCACAGGGCTGATGGCCCTTGGCCAGAGCCGTGTGACTGCTGAGTAATCACCTCGTCTGGGCCACGCTGTCACAGGGGGTCTGACCCCCCTCAGGGGGGACATGAAAGCAATGAAAATAAAGGAGGTGGTGCTCAGCGGGTGAGGAGTGGATCTATACCACCCAGGGTGCTCGGCCCAAGCAGTGTCAGCCAGAGCAGGGGGGCAGGGGGCGCTTAGTGGAGCAACAGGGAAGGACCGGACTGAGCAGGAGTTAGGCGGGCAGGGACATCTGGTGGAGGCAGCACAGTGGGTGCAAAGGCCCTGCGGCAGAGAGGTTTGGTCCAAGTCTTTAAAGCTGCTGCCAGCTGCTACAGAAAGTCTTCTCTTGTATTTTCCTTCTCCTTCTCCCCTCCTCCTCCTCCTTTCCTTTGCAGTGCTGGGAACTGAACCCGGTGCATGCTGGGCAATCTGTCTACCACTGAGATACATTCCTAGCCCTTTTTTTTTAGTTTTTAAAGGCGGCATCTCACTATGTTGCTAAATTGCCTGGGTTGGCTCAAAACTTGCAGTTCTCCACTCTCCCGGAGTGCTGGCGTTATAAGCATTGAGAAACCATGTCAGCCTCCAGCGTTTGTTTTTTTTTAAAGGTAGTCTCACTATGTAGTTCAGGCTGGGCTTGAACTCACTATATACCCCAGGCTTGCCTTGAACTCACCGCGATCCTCCTGCCTCAGCTTCCTGAAGACCAAGATGACACTCTTGCACTACCACACCTGGCTTCCAGTTCTTTTTTTAATGTCTTTATTTTGAACAGCGATTTACTGTGTTGCTCAGGTCAGCCTCTAACTTTCGATCCTCCTGACTCAGCCTCCTGTGCATCTGTGACGGATGTATCTATGTTACTGTGATGGATGTTGTGCCAGCTTCCTAGGTCCTCAGTATCCCCGTTTGGGACAGAACCTGGCACACAACAGAAATAGTGTCTCTGATGGGATCCTTTTATCTCTCCTCCCCCAGGGTCTGGAAGAAATTCCTGCAGGAGCCAAAAACACCCCCCACTTCCAGCCTACAGAGGAAGACGGCGTGCTCTTCCTGCAGAGCGAGGAGAAAGGGCCCGGGCCCTGGGCTCCTTGCAGCAGCAAAGGCCGCGACCTGGACCGGGAGACCAATCTCTGAGGGCAGGGCCAGCACCTGGGATGGACCGCTACACAGTCCAATCCCAGGCCACGGGCAGCGGTCTCACACTCCTATTGGCTGGACAGTATCCTATGCAAATAAGCTTGGGCAGGCATAGTCCCCGCCCGCCCGTGGAAGGGGTCGAGGCCCCGCCCCCTGGAAGTCACTGTGTAGCCCCTGGGTTGGGAGGGAGAGTCGCTCTGGTCGCCTCCAGCCTTTACTCCTCCTCCTGCTGTGGCTCCCATTGCCTTATGAGAACACCCACCGTGTGGCATTCCCCCGAATTCATTGGGAACCTCAGAAAGTGAGCTTGCTGGAAACAGGGTCTGAACAGCTGTCACTGGCCAGATTAAAATGAGGCTATACTGCAACAGATACTGCAGCAGAGCCACCCGAATCCAAACCCGGGGAGGAGGGCTAGAGTCCAGCTCAGCGAGGTGGGCTTGAGGCACGGGGTCTGTCCCATCCCTGCCGAACCAAAGTCAAAACAAAATGTGGCCCGGGCGTGGCACACACCTGTCATCTCAGCACTCGGGAGGCTGAGGCAGGAGGGTCGCGGCAAGTTGGAGGCCAGCCTGGACTACATAGCGAGGACGGAGGTAGAGGTCGAGTGACAGATCTAAAAGCCGGAAAATGCCAGGGGTTGCCAGGAGCCAGAAGGAGGCTGGGACTAGGTCTGCCTTTGAGCCCTTAGGAGCCATGACACTTCATGCCCTGACTTTGGACTTCCGATTCCTGAACTCCCAGAGAACTCTCTGTGTTGTTTTCTGCCAGCCAGCCAATGGCAGTTTGTTCTAGCAGCCACAAACACTCATACCCATCCCCTGACCTAGACCCTGCCACCCCTGAACATGTTGTTCTTTTTCCTAGCTGAGTAGTATTCCACTGGATGGGCTGTCCTGTGCCACTGATTCCCCCGGGTTGGACCTCTGTGTTGTTCCCAGCTCTCTGTGATCAGAAATAAAATTGTAATAGACATTCCTGTGTAAGTCTTTGCGTGAACATACAGAGGCCCCTCTTTTTGTATTGTCTTGTGTTTCTTTATGATGCTGGGGATAGAACCCAAGGAGTGCTGGGCTAAATCCCCCCCAACCCTTTTTATTTTAAATTGCCCAGACTGGACTCAAACTTGTGATCCTCCTGCCTCAGCCTTCCACAGTGCTGGGATGACAGGTGTGTGTCACCTCGCCCCACCCCGTATGTGTAACTCTTCAAAGCTTCAGAACAGAAGAAGAAGCCAGGCATGGTGGCGCACGCCTGTAATCCCAGCACTCAGGAGGCTGAGGCAGGAGGATCGTTGAGAGTTCAAGACCAGCCTGGACTACAAAGTGAGCCCAAGGCCAGCCTGGCGTGCAGAGCAAGATCTTGTCTCAAAAAAAAGACCAAAAAAAGAGCAGAAGAACATTTCCAAAGGGTCGTCATGTACCGAGCACTGGGCAGTTTCCAGCAGGAGAAGGTCCCTGCGGACTGAGCCGCAGATCGGCAGCATGCACTTTTTGGTGTGAGCAATACTTCTATCCACTTACAATTTTTAAGTAATAGTCTTTATTTTTCAAAGCAGTTTTATGTTTATGATAGAAAGGAAAGGAACTCCCAACCTGGTAGATACCTGGGATGAATTCAAGTTATCTAAAATCAAGGAATGAATTTAGGAACAACAAAGGTTAAGCGCAGAATATATTTACTGGGGGAAAGAAAGCTTCTGTCCGGAGCGCCAGCCTTCTGGCTGGCTAGCTTCCTGCCTGCTGGCTCCCGGAGGGAGGGTCCCCAGCACGTGGGGAGCCATGCGGTGGTGAGCGCTATTGCGCGCCGGCCCCTAGGCC
>NW_004955524.1:3362541-3370203 GCF_000276665.1 Chinchilla lanigera | reverse complement strand
GTCAGAAGGGGTCCTGAGTGTGTTGCCAAGGAACCAGACTTTTAGGGTTTTTTTGTTTTGTTTTGTTTTTTTCCGTCTTTTTGAGACAGGGTCTCTAAAATCGAACAATGAATTTTAGGAACAACGGAGGTTAAGAGCAGAATACATTTATTGAAAGAAAGAAAGCTTCTGTCCAAGAGAGGGTCAGAAGGGGTCCTGAGTGTGTTGCCAAGGAACCAGACTTTTAGGGTTTTTTTGTTTTGTTTTGTTTTTTTCCGTCTTTTTGAGACAGGGTCTCACTATGCAGTTCAGGCTGGTTTTGAACTCATTAACTCACTTTGTAGCCCAGGCTGGCCTCAAACTTGGAAGGATCCTCCTGCCTCAGCCTCCCGAGTGCTAGGATTACAGGCATGTGCCACCATGCCCCGCTTTTAGGGATTTTTATAGAGCAAATCCTCCAGGTGAGGTAGGTCCAAGGTGGGAAACATGGGATGGGAACTCAAAAGGTGGGCATGAGGTGGGACAAAACTATGGTCAACCAATAAGATTCCAAGTATAATCCCTCAGGTAAAATTGATTAAATGGGGATCAAATGGGGGAGTGAGTCACATGGCAAGCAGACATGAATACAGAATACAGAACAGCGGCCTTTCCTGTAGGGGGTTGTGTTAGTGATGCTTCCTGGCTTTCTCAAGGTGATAGAGACCTACTTAGAATATCAATCCCTGATGTTTATCCTTAGGGAGGTATGTGGGTGCATTTATTTCATCTTTTTTTTTTTTTTTTTTTTTTTGGAGACAGAGTCTCCCTATGCAGTTCAGGCTGGCCTTGAGCTCACTTTGTAGCCCAGGCTGGTCTGGAACTCCAAAAGATCCTCCTGCCTCAGCCTCCCGAGTGCTGGGATTACAGGCGCGTGCCACCACGCCCGGCTTCAGTTCTTTTCCTCCTGTCAGTGCCCCGCACCTCCGGATCAGGACTGAGGGCGCCCCTGCCTCCTGCTGGGACGTGCGGCCCCTTTTTGCCCCCATGCCATCCAGGCCGCTCGTTCTTATCAGCGGCTCTGGTCGAGCCAAGCTCCGGTTTGTTCCCCTTCAGCGTTTTTAAACCATCAGAAGCGGCTGCGGAAGGTGGCGTTTTGGTATCTCTAGCTTTTCATCTTGGTCCGCCTGGGAAGGCAGACTCTGCCGGGCTCCTTACAGGAACACCCCGCGGCCCCTGATGTGTTGTCCTTCCAAACGGAGCTGAATTCCTCTTGCAGTGTTTTTCTTAGCCTCTTGCCTCGTGAGGCTGCTGACCCGGCCCCTCCGTGCCCCGCGGCTGAGCCCGCGCAGGAATTCCGGAGCTTTGCAGCCGCCCTCGGGGCGCTGCGGCTTCCTCTAACCGGCCAGGGCTGGAGGCTGTGCCTGGCTCCCCGCGGACCCGCGCCTCCACAGCTGCACCCAGGCGGCCCCGAACTCCCGCTCCTTACGGCGTGCTGGGAGTTAGCAGGAGGCCGGGACCAGGCCGGAAGCGAGGCAGGGCTCACTGCTGGAGGCCGGAAGCGGGGTCCCAGGGGCAGGGCCGCAGAGGTGCAGGTGTGCCAGGAGGGAGGTGCGCGCTGCACCCCACGCTCCCCAGGCCCGGTCTCGGCTGAGCACGGGGCTGCAATCTCCCAGCCGGCGGCTCCTCCAGCTTTACCAGCTCACCCAGCAGGGCGGGATCCCTGCGACATCGCCGTGCGACCCGCAGCCCTCCCTGGGGCATCTGCGCCAATTCTTCCATCGCCCAGTCCGCGCAAGAGCGCAAGGCCCCGTCCTCCGCGCGGCGCGGCGCTTGTCCGGGGCGCACAGGGCTCCGGGTCCCGGCGCCTACAGCAAGCAAACGTAGAGTACATTGCCGCGCGTGGTGGTCCTCACCGGCAGTCCCAGCACTCAGGAGGCTGAGGCAGGAGGACGCCAGTTTGAGCCCAGTCCCCCCACCCGGGCTTCCATGTTTGCAGAAATCAAGGAAAACATGGACACAAGAGCGGGAGGAGTAGGAATAGCGTTGCTGTCTTCGGGCGAGGGCGTATTGGAGGCTCTGCTCCCGGTGTGTGCGCACGCGCGTGTGGACTCAGGGCCCCAAGGGGTGGGGTGTGAACTCGAGAGATACCTGCACCAGCCTCCCCTCCCCCGGCCCGGACCCCCGTGGGTCCCCAGATTCCGAATCCACGGCGGCCCCCGCCGCGCCAGGGATCCGACACGTGGCTCTCACACCCTCCGGGGCTCCCTCTTGCCCGCGGGGTTCACCGGGGGACGCGACACCCGGCTCTACGCTCGGCCTGCCCTCATCCCCTGTCCGGGGCAGCGAGGCCCGTGTTTGATGTGGGGAAAGCGGCGGCAGATTGCGGTTATCAGGGCGCAGTGGGACATGCCTGGGCCACCAGGGCCGCCGACTGCTGCCAGCAGGGCAGAGGGCAAACAGCCGCTGAGCCTCGTCTGTGCCGAGGGCTTTAGTCACTGGCTGCGCCCGCCCCACCCTAGCCCACCGCCCCCCAGTCGCGTCTCACACCAAGGTGAAGGCGTGGCCAAGGCGTGGTCGCTGGATCCAGTCCTTGCTCAAACATTTGTTTTCGAGGCCAGAGGCCCGCAGGGGCCTCGCCCTCCCGGCTGTCTCAGGGCACAGTCGCTGGCCGGCACCCCAGATGCCTGTGTCCCCCAGAGACCCAGGCACCGCCCCGCCAGCACACGGATGAGCTCGACAGCAAGGAGCCCGGGGGAGAAGCCAGGTGCAAAAGGCCACTCCGCGCGCTGGGCGAGCGCTGCACGCTGTGATCGGCACAGTTAGGAGGCTGAGGCAGGAGGATCGAAAGCTCAGTGCTGCCGGGCGTGGTGGCGCACGCCTGTAATTCCAGCACTCGGGAGGCTGAGGCAGGAGGATCGTTGTGAGTTTGAGATCAGCCTGGGCTACAAAGTGAGCTCAAGGCCAGCCTGAACTGCATAGTGAGACCCTGTCTCAAAAAAAAAAAAAAAAAAAAGTTCAGTGCCCCCGTGTACAACTTAGGAGACTCAGAACAGAAAAATAAAAGTACAGGGGCTGGGGATTTAGCTCAGTGGCACGGCACCTGTCCGGCAAGTGCGAGGTTGTAAGTTCGATTCCCAGTACAGTCTAGTAGCATGAGCCTGTAATCCCAGCACTCCGGGAAGCTGAGGCAAAAGGACTGGGCAATTTAGTAACTTAGAGAAAACTTATCTCAAAATAAGAAAAGGGCTGGGGACGTCCCTCAGTACGGCGGCCCAGGGTTTCATCCCGGGACTGGGGGGGAGGGGGAATTACAGACTTACAAGGAGTTGCAACACCAGGAATCTGTGTACCTGTCACCAGGCCGCGTCCGCCTTCCATCGCCGCCACAGATCCGCAGAATCAATTTTTATTTTGTTTTTGTTGTTGTTTTGTTTTGTTTTCACACTGGGTCAGGCTGGACTTCAACTCACAGCGATCCTCCTGCCTCAGCCTCCTGAGGGCTGGGGGTGACTGGCGCGCGCCAGCTTCAGTTTTGAAGGAATTTTGAAGGGCAAAAGCCTGTTTCAGCTTGCAGTCTGGGAGGGTGCAGCCCAGGGCTGCTAGGACCCACTGGACCTGTTTGCAGGCAAGAAGCAAAGACGAAAGGGGCAACCAAGCCCCCAGCATCCCGAGAGGCCACGCCCCGGCCCCAGCTCCCTCCAGCTAGGCCCCGCCCCTTAAAGGTCCTACCGGCTCCAACAAGGGCTGGACAGGGTTCCAATGTTGTAACATATTGGCCTTTGTGACACTTATCCAAGCCATAGCCACGTGGGTGTGTGCTAAAAAAAAAAACTTCGGACAGTTCGACTGAACAGTTTATTTGAGCAAAGAACAAGCGGGCAGCGATCAGATCCAGAAGAGATTCAAATCCTTCAGGCAGCAACATGAGAGGCTGTTTGGCTTTTATAGGCCAAACCCGGAAGTAAAGTAGAGCAACCTTGTGATTGGCTACAAGGCCCTTGTCCAGTGGGTGCGGCCTGGTCATTTGGTTGTGTGTGATTGGCTGAAACTCATCTCTGTGCGATTGGCTGAAACTCCGCTGTGTGATTTGTTTGTTTGTTTGTTTTTGTTTTTGTTTTGTTTTTCTTCCAGTACCAGGAATCGAACTCACGACCTTGCGCTTGCCAGACAGGCGCTGTGCCGCTGAGCTAAATCCCCAGCCCCCGCTGTGTGATTTGTTGAAATTAGATTTATTTTGGTTTTGTTTTTTTGAGATAAAGTCTTGCTATGTAGCCTAGGATGGCCTTAAACTCACAGCAACCCTCCTGCCTCAGCCTCCTAAATGCTGAGATTGAAAGCACACACCACCACACCACCACCTGCCTGTTTTTTATGCTTCTAAATTAGGTACCAGTTTCTTTGCCCCGTAATTAAGGTGGGGGTTTCTTTGGCAGGGTTTCCGTGGAGACCCTCAGGCTAATGGCTTTCTGTTTACTCATTTAATAAAGAAGAGCTCTAGAGCAGGGCTGGGATGTAGCTCAGTAGCACAAGCACCTGCCTGGCAAGTCCAAGGTAATGAGTTCGATTCCTGGTACAAAAAACAAACAAACAAACAAACAAACAAAAAAACTTTAGAGCCAAAAACAAAAGAAAAGGAAAGTAAATGCACAACTAGGCAGCTGCCTGCCTCTTCTCTTAGGCTGTACCTCCACTCCCAGGGATCCTTTTTGCTTCTTCCATCTCTGCAAATCAATTATCCCTCTGCTCCTTGTCTTCTGGTTACAGAATGGCTGCTGCAGCACCAGATGTCACATTCACATTCAAGGAAGAGAGGGGGTAAGGAGGGAAGCCCACTGCATCTCCCTTTTATCAGGAGAAGAAAAGCTTTCCTAGAAATCTCTGCAACATACTGCTCACTTGGGCCTCATGAGTGAGAACTAGACACCTAGATGGGGCAGGGAAGGTGCAGAAAAGGTGTCCTTGTCCTGTAGCCCTAATCTCAGCAGGGGCAACTCCGTTGTGCTTAGGGCACCAGAGGTGCATTAGTGAGGCTGGCTGCGGCGTTGCTTAGCCTGCAGGAGGCCCTGGGTTTCATCCCAGCACCAAAACAAGGAAGAAAGGAAGAGAGCAGGGAAGGAGGGCCCTTGACAGGGGTGGTGGCGCTCACCTGTAATCTTAGCACTCAGGAGGCTGAGGCAGGAGGATCAACACAAATTCAAGGCCAGCCTGGGCTACACAGTGAGGCCCTGCCTCAAAAAAAAAAAAAAAAAAGAAAAGAAAAAACAAACACAGAAAACAAAAGGGAAAAACAAATAAAAATGGGTTGGGGGTGTCATTCAGGAACAAGGCCCCGAGTTCCATCCTTAGTACTGCAAAAGAGAGAAGGAAAGGGAGGAAGGAGACCTAGATTTGGCCCCCAGACCCCTCGAACTGCAGGGCTGCTCTGGAGACGCAGGCAGACTGTGCTCTTGGCCCCGGTCCCGGATCTCTGTGTGACCCGTGGCAGGGTGTCATGCAGAAAGACATGTTCACAGCGTGAAGTCTCCCTCGGGTGGCTTCAAGGAAATCACCGCTGGGAAACGAACTGAAACTGGTTTGTTGGGTTCCAGGGAGCAGCGTACACTCTCACAAGAGCAGGACAAGAGGGACACAGGCTCCCAAGGCCACTTGCTCCACAGCTTGGGGGCCAGGGTGGTGCCCCTGAGGGCTTGCAGTGCCATCCTGCACTGACGAAGAAGCCTGGGGTGGCCAAGGGCATAGTGACAGGTGTACACCCAAGATCCCAGTATTCTGGGAGGCTGAGGCAGGAGGGTCTTGAGTTTGAGGCCAGCCTGGATAATTTAGCAGCTTCAGGAATCCCTTTATCAAAGGTGTCTTGGTGACTTTTCTCTTGTTGCTGAGACAAAATACCTGACACCCAGAATTGAGGAAGGAAAGGTTTATTAAGCTCACAGTTTGTGGAGGTTCAAGTCCATACTTGGCTGGCTCCAAGGCAGGGTGGCACATGGCAGAGGGCAACAGTTCATGGCGGCAGAACACAGCTAAAGCAGCAAGAGCAAAATGGAGGAGCGGCAGCCAGCAGCCTCTTCCCCCTCCCCTTACATTGTATGCAACTAACCGCCCCAGGGCGGGTGTAGCTCTCACATCCAGAATCCCAGCATTGGACCATGAATCAGTCATAAACAATAGAAGCCGCCCCATGACTGAATGAGGATTTGGGGGGACACCCAGACACAAGCCATAACAAAAGGAAAAAGGGCCCAGGGAGCAGCTCAGTGGCTCCTGCCTGCCTAGCATGTGTGAAGTCCTGGGTTCCATTCCCAGCACCACAAAAAAATGTATACATACAAAATAGAAAGCCTCAAGTCTGTCTAAGCACACATCACCTCTTAGGGCAAAGATGGCCTCAATATTTGCTCCCAGCCGGGCCGGGCCGGGCTCATTGACCACGCTGGGATTCCAGAGCAGAAGCGTTTTGTGTACACAAGATTAGGACCCAACTGTGACTGCACCACACTGCTGCTCCATACGGAGGGCAAGGGGCACTCGGGCAGAGAGAGGAAATCACCTGTTTTTTTCCATGACAAGAACTATGTGGTTCTGCGTCTGACCGATTCTTTTGCAGACCTAAAAACTGAGCGCAAGGCCTTCACACTGGGCCACATGCCCAGTCTTTTATGTTTTTACTTACTTATTAATTTATTATTAATAAATTATTATTTATTTATATTATTATTATATAAATTATATATTTATTTATATTATATTATTATTTAATTAATATTTATTACTTTTGGGGGGGAACAGGTCTTACTCTGTAGCCCAGGCCAGCCTCAAACTCACAGCAACCCTCCTGCCTCAGCCTCCTGAGTACTACGATGACAGGTGTGTGGCAGCACCATGCCCAGCTTCAAGTCAGACCTTTGGAGTTTTTATTTTGAGACTAGGTCTCACTGAGTTGTCCAGGTGGAGCTCAAGCTTGAGATCCTCCTGCCTCAGCCACCTGTGTAGCTCAGATCACAGACATGTTTCACCACACCCAGCCATAAATCCTAATTAACTTCTCTTTGTTTGTTTTGTTTTTAATCTTAAAGAACTCCTATTGTGATATATTGTTTGTCTGATTTTCAGTGCTGGAGATGGAACGCAGGGCCTCACACCTGCTAGGCAATGCTTCCCACTGAGCCCCAGCCCAGCTCCGCCTTTCTCATTAAACAAAACAGAGAAAGCTTTGGGGGTCTTCAGTCTGGCAAACAATTTCTTTTTTGAGACAGCGTTTCGCTGTGTAGTCCAGGATGGTCCTGAACTCATAGCAATCCTCCTGCCTCAGCCTCTAAAGTGCTGGGGTTACAGGCCTGCGCCCCTGAGCCTGGTTACCAATTTCTTTTTGAAGCTGCTTCTCACACTCATCTTTGTGGTCCAACATGGTTGTTTGTTTCTACTCAAAAAGCACACGGCTATGTACACAGAGATATTTATATTAGCAGGTTTCATTTACATAAAACCAATTTAGACACAAGGACACTCTAATTTTTCATGGTTTTTGTTTTCTTTTTGAGACAAGGTCCCACTCTGCAGTCCAAGCTGGCCTTGAGCCCATTTTGTAGCCCAGGCTGGTCTCGAACTCACAAGCATCCTCCTGCCTCAGCCGCTGAGCGCTGGGTTTATAGGCATGCACCACCACATCCGGCTAGTAACAGCATTTTTTTTTTTTTTTTTTTT
>NW_004955524.1:3355453-3361352 GCF_000276665.1 Chinchilla lanigera | reverse complement strand
ATAAATAAGTAAATAAATAAATACATACAAAAGAAAAAAAAAAAGATGCTGGAGCTGAGCCCAAGGTCATACGCATGCGCAACCTATGCCCCAGCACCCCCCTGAGCTCGGCCCTGCCTTTGAGCCCCGCCCCATGGCTAGGTCCCGCCCCGTCGCTGGCCAGGTCCTGGCCCCTTCCGGGTCGCAAACGCCAGGACAGCTGGGGTGGGCGCAGAGTGACATGGGGTGGGCGCAGAGTGACACGGGCAGGATAGCGCCTGGCATTTGCAGAGAGGGGCTGGTGCGGGCGGAGGGCGGATGGGACGCGGGGAGGAGGCTTGTGGGGCGTTGGGGACTCTTGGGCGAGGCTAGAGCAGGGGAGGGCCGGGGTCTGCTTTGGGTCCCGCCAGTGTCCAGGCTGTCCAGGAGAACGAGGGGCGCGACCATGTCGTCCTGTTTCAGCGCCCCCAAGTCCCTCACGACCCTCTTCCCTGGGCAGGACAGAACCTGTCCCCAGGGGGGCGCCGTGACCTAGGAGGAAATGCAGAGAAGCCGAGGCAGGAGGGTCTCTGGCACAGCGGGGCCACAGCACTGATTGCTGACTTAAAGAAGCAACAGGAGAGAAGGAAGGAAGGGAGCAGGGAAGAAAATAAAAGGAAGGTTAGGATTCTGCGACAGGGAGCAGGCACAGGAGCTGGAACCGGAGCCGCCCGAGGCCCGCGGGGAACGCTGGGCTCGGGCCTCCGGCGCCCTGACCCGGCCAGGCTGAACGAGCCCTCGCCTGGCCTTGCTGTCCCGGCCCGGGAGCCTGGCCCGAACCGGCTGGCGCAGAGACGCAGATAGATTCGGCCGGGAGGGACCGGCCAGGAGCCACTGAGCGTGGAGACCGCCCCAGGCCACCGAGGTGACAGCTGACATGATGACACAGCAAGACCCAGGTCACCCCTCCTTTGCTGGCCTGCCCTGCCCCCGCTCCGCCCACCTGCCGACCCCACCAGCAGCGGGCTCTTGGCCAAGAACAAAATCTCCTTCGCTGCTTGATCAGGCTCGGCCCGGCCGTGGGTTTCACAGCTCTGAGAGGGGAGCAGACCCAGTGAGGGGCACACACCGGGTGACCCAGATGGGGCACAGCCCGCTCAGCCCTGGCCCCAGCAGGGAGTTGCTTCTTAGAAGGCCACGGGGACAGGCCTGTCATCGCTGCACATAAGAGGCTGAGGCAGGAGGATCACTGTGAGTTTGAGACCAGTCTGGGCTACATAAGTGAGTTCAAGGCCAGCCTGAACTGCATAGCGAGACCCTGTCTCAAAAAGACAAAAAAAGGTGGGGGCGCTGCTGGGGATATAGCTCAGTGGCACAAGCGCCTGCCTAGCAAGCGCAGAGTCCTGAGTTCCGTCTCCGGTACCGCAAAAAAAAAAAAAAAAAAAAAGGGCAGCTTGGATTACAGAGAGAATTCAAGGCCAGCCAGGACTACATGGCGAGACCTGGTCTCAAAAATCAGCAATGAAAGGAAGAGGAGGATCGGGGGGAGTCGGGGGGAAGAGAAGGAAGCTAGCAACCGGCAAGGAAGAAGCTTCGAGGGGCACCGGCTGCTTTTTCTGGTATCTGCTCTTGCCAGAGATCGCCACGGGGACAGAGGAAAAACACATCCGGGCCCTTAATCCGTTTCTCAGGAAAAGTACCATTTGTATCTTCCTTTGAAGCAGTCGGAAACTAAAAAAGCTGTTTAGAAAAGAGAGAGAGAGAGAGAGAGGGAGAAGGAAGGAAAAAGGAAGGAAGGAAGAAAAGAAAGAAAAAGAAAGGAAGGAAGGAAGGAAGAAAGGAAGGAAGGAAGGAAGAAAGGAAGAAAGAAAGAAAGAAAGAGGGGCTGGGGATTTAGCTCAGCGGCAAAGCGCCTGCCTGGCAAGCGCAAGGTCGTGAGTTCGGTTCCTGGTACCGGAGAAAAACAGAAAGAAAGAAAGAAAGAAAGAAAGAAAGAAAGAAAAGAAAGAAAAGAAAGAGAAAGAAAGAAAGAAAAGAAACAGAACACAGCGACTCTTCCCTTTGGCCCACAGATGCCCCCAGGAGACACGCAGGGTGAAGCTGGCGCTCCATTTCCGGCCGTTTCCTTTGTTACCATACAGCTCTGGCTCAAGCCTGGCACTGAAGCACGCACCTGTGACCCCAGCAGTCTGGGAGGCTGAGGCAGGAGGACTGCAATTTCAAGTCTAACTTGGGCAGCTTAGCGAGATCCTGTCTCAAAATAAAAAAAGGAAGGAAGGAAGGAGAGAGAGAAGAGGGAGGGGAGGAGAAAGAAAGAAAAGACCGACTGATGAAAAGGGCTGCGACCCAGGTCAGTGTTTGCTCTTTGCCCAAAGCCGTGGCTCCATCTGCAGCACAGAAAACAAACAAACCAAAAAACTCACAAAAGGGAAACAACAGGCCCCAGACCCATGAAACTGAGCTTCCAGGTATTTGTTCCCAGGGGTCGGAACCCACAGCCAATCTGGACCCAGGGCTCTGCAGCTCGGGGCCTCTCCCCGCTCTGTGGGGATGAGGATGGCCAGCACCCACCCCTTACAAAGACAGTGTCGGCCTGCTTCCCGCGGAAACCAGGAGGCCAGCAAGACCCTGCCCCTCCCCACGGAGTCACCACCGCTAGGGGGAGAGACCTGAAGGACCCAGGCACAATGGTGCTCGCCTGTCATCCCAGCCTGCGGGAGGCTGAGGCAGGAGGATCGCTGACTTCAAGGCCAGCCTGAACTACATAGCAAAAAACCCTCTCTCGAGAAACAAAACAAGCAAACGCCAAATGAAAGTGTCTGGGTGTGGCTTGGTAGTGCAAGTTTCCAGCCGCAGAACACCGTTCCTTGGAGTATGTAACGTGACTTTGTCTCAGGCTGCCTACCCTTGGTTATCCGGAGCCAGGCACGGGCAAGGAAGGGATTTAGGGCTGAAAGGTACAGACTGCCTCCCAGGATGCATCCCTGTCGTTGGATTTGTTCCCACGCCTGCAGTGGTCAATATCCCAGAAGTCACAGCGGCACACACATACCTCCATTCCTCTCCGTCTCAGCCAGATGCTTTTCTAGGCTCTGACTACAGTGTTTTTAAAATTTTTTCTGTTTATTTATTTGTTCATTTTTGCTTTCTTGAGACAGGATCTCACTGTGTAGTTCAGGCTGCCTTTGAACTCACTACGTGGCCCACGTGGGCCTCGAAGTCACAGGGATCCTCCTGCCTCAGCTTCCCAAGTGCTGGGATTCCAGGTGTGCACCACTGTCCCCAGCTTGCTCTACAGTGTGTAATGACTCTTCTGCTAAGATGAAAACTCCGCCTCCTCTTGAAGGTGACACTGCCCGGACACACTGCCGGCAGCCGGGACCTCCCGTCACTTTTGTGTAAGAGCAGTGGTACACAGAGCCTGTGGGTTCCCGGGAACAGTAGCCCGGCTTTATGATCAAACTCCAGCCACCTCCGGCCAAGGTGCTGGGCACATGGTTACCAGGGCCCGACCCAGCAGTGCCTGGGGCTCCCCCACCCCATCTTCCCTCCCCTCCTGCTCCTTGGTCATGTCAGCTCGTCTCATTCAAAAGTAAAAGTCTTGCCGGGAGTGGTGGCACACACCCGTAATCCCAGCACTCTGAAGGCTGAGGCAGGAGGATCACTGAAAGTTCAAGGCCAGTTTGGGCTATATAGTTAGTTCAGGAGCAGCCTGAACTATACAAGACCCTGTCTCAAACAAACAAACACACAAAAGGCTAGAGGCCATAAAGGTATGAAGGAAAGTCACTCAGGGGTATGAATAGCAGGGCCTACGATTAGAAAATGACCCACTGAAAATCACTTGTAGCGAGATAGGATCTCGCTACAAGGTCCAGGCTGGCCTCAAACTTGCGATTCTCCTGCCTCATCCTCCAAGTGCTAGGAATACAGGCGTGCACCAGCAAGCCCAAGAAAATATTTTCACTCCCATAATGGTACCCAAATTCAGCTAGAAGAATGTCTAGAGGCCAGACCTTTGCCCTACTTTACCCCTCACGAATGAGGGGGAAAGCTGGGCTTGGTGGTTCATGCCTGTAATCTCAGCACTTAGAAGGCTGAGGCAGGAGGATTGCTATGAGTTCAAGGCCAGCCTGGACAGCACAGTGAGACCTGGTCTCAAAAAAAAGGAGACAAGAATGTGAGTGAAAATAAGAAAGAGGAGGCCTGTTCTGCTCCTATGACTGTGCTCTGCCTTGACCCAGCTGGGTATCCACTTCCCCCTCTCCTTGTTTATCTTTGGGGACAAGGTGCCCGTCCACAGAAGCTCCTCTCCCCTTGTCCAGTCCAAACCGGCTGGGAGTGACCATCAGGTGCCCTCAAGCTTTTACCATAATCCACCTGGAGCTTAGTGACAGCCTTAGTGCCACCAAAGTTGACAGCTGCCGTGACGACAACAGGAAACAACCATCCAAGCAGAAAGAGGTGGTGTCCAAACTCCCCTCCTTAGCTCATTACCCCTTTTTTCTATCTTTTTCTTTCTTTCTCCTTTTTCTCTCCCCTTTTTTTTTTGGTCTTTTTGAGACAGGGTCTTGCTATGCAGTTCAGGCTGGCCTTGAGCTCACTTTGTAGCACAAGCTGGTCTTGAACTTGCAATGATTCTCCTGCCTCAGCCTCCCGGGTGCTGGGATTATAGGCGTGCACCACCATGCCCGGCAACCTCCTCATTTCTTTTACGCCAAATCCATAATCTCCAGAGCCTCCATGAGTGGAGAGGTTGAGTTCCAAGTTTTATCTCCCGCTTCCTGGCCAAAACAAGTGTCTCCTTCACTGGGGATCAGCGTTTGGTCTCTTTTTTGTTTCTATATCTTTTGTTTTGTTTGAGACAGGGTCTGGCTATGTAGAGCAGGCTGGCCTCGAACTTGTGGCCATCCTCTTGCCTCGGCCTCCACATGCTGAGATAACAGGCATGCCCTATCATGCCTGGCGGTTCCATATTTTCTTTCTTTTTTTCTTTTTTTTTTTTTGGTTTTGGTTTTTTCCGGTACCAGGAGTCGAACTCACGACCTTGCGCTTGCCAGGCAGGCACTGTGCCGCTGAGCTAAATCCCCAGCCCCCAAAGTGCCATGATTTTGACAGGTGAAAAAGGATTCAGATTGCAGGAGAGCCCCCTGAGCCTCAGTTTCCCCACGTGGACAGCATGAGCGGTGTTAATATCTATGCCCTTTTCTTTTTTGCAGCTTAGGGTTCACAGTGAGGGGCACAGGATGTGGGTCAGGACAGTGCTTTCACAGCATAAAGTGGCTGCTAACGGCTGGATCCGTTTCAGGGCATGGACCGCAGTCGCCCTCTAGAGGCCGGGTAACTCCTGGCTGACGCTTCTGAGACCACGGGTGAACCCGTGGCCGCCATCTTTTTTCCGGGTAGCGACCATGTTGGTAAAGGCAGTCTTCTGGATTTTAGCTTTTACCCGCCTTCCTGATCCTCACTATAAAAAGTATACGCACACACCAGAGGTTTATGAAATATTCTCTTTTAAAAATGAAATAAATCCCCGAGAACTTTGACTTCGATCTCAAAACCAGACCGCCTTTCCTTTACCAAGATGTCGGCCACGCCGAAACGTAGGGAGCGCGCGCCGCCCGGAGGCCAGCGCGCAGGCTCCGGGGTGACGTCAGAGAGGCGCGACCAAGCCGGCGCTGGGGGAAGGAGGTAGGAGCGGCCGCGGCGCGGGCGGAGCCGGGGTGTGGGGGGCTGGCGGGTGGGGGTGCCGGGCTCGGGATCGCTGGCGGCTCAGCCCGGAGCGGGGCGCTCTGGGACGCGGGCGCTTCTGGCGCCCACTGTCGACAGATTCCAGGAGGCCGTGTCCGTTTCCCGGACCTGGGGACCGAAGTCCCGGGGGACGGCGCCGCTTGGGGCCGGGGCGCCCGCGCAGCCCCCGAGCAGCTTCCGGCCCGCGGCG
>NW_004955524.1:3350438-3355353 GCF_000276665.1 Chinchilla lanigera | reverse complement strand
ACCGCGGGCGGCGGGAGCGCTGCTGGGAGGCGGCAGCCTCGCGCCTCGTCCGCGTCCTTCCTTCTGCCGAGAGATCGCGTGGGCTTAGACCCGGCCGAGGGAGCCCGCGCCTGCCCCCGACTCCCTCCCGCCGCCTGCCAGTCACAGACGTGGCCGCTCGTGACCGCCACCGCGGAATCGAAGCCCCTCCCCAGCTGCCTCCTGCGCACCACTGCAGGCTCGAATCTTCCCACCCCCGGTACTGGGGTTTGAACCCAGGGCCTTTGCAATGAGCTGCATCGCAGACCTTTTTCTTTGTCTTTTTGAGACAGGGTCTCGCTATGCAGTTCAGGTTGGCTTTGAACTCACTTTGTAGCCCAGGCTGGTCCCGAACTCGCAACGATCCTCCTGCCTCAGCCTCCTGAGTGCTGGGATTACAGGCTTGCGCCACCACGCCCGCCTCCAGACCTTTTTTGAAACAGGGTCTCGCTAAGCTTCCTGAGCTGGGCTCAAATTTGAGATTCTCCTGCCTCAGCCTCCTAGAGTCCTGATGTGCATGACTGGCATATGCCATTGTGCCCGACTCGATTGCCTCTTTTTGTTTTGTTTTGTTTTTGAAGATAGCAGTCTTGCTGTGTAATGCAGGCTAGTATTGAACTCACTGTACAGCCCAGGGTGGCCTCGAACGCACAGTGATCTTCCCCTTCCTGTCTCAGCCTCCTGAGTGCTGGGATGACAGGCGTGCGCCAGCGGCCTGGTTTGCCTCACTTTTTAAGGCTTCTTCTTTCACGTCTCCTCTGGGGAGCTCCTGATGGGTGCGCCCCACGTGGTTTCATCACAGCTTCCATGGCGCCTGGTAACTCCTGCCAGTGCAGGTGGCCTCTTCCTATAGCGTACCACACCCACCAGGTGCCCCGTCTTGTGTTTCTTTCGGGGGACGGGGTTACCAGGAATGGAACTCAGGGCCTGGTGCTGGCCAGCCAGGTGCTGTGCAACTGAACAGCATTCCGGCATTCCAACATTCCATGTGTCTTGTTTCAAATGGTGTGTGTGTGTGTGTGTCCTTGTCCTTCTGTGACCATTCAGCAAAGAAAAGGTGTCTGCATTAGTCGGCCCAGCCTGCCACGATAAAGTACCAGACTGGGAGAGTGGCTTAGTGGCCAACTCCTGGGTAGGCTGAAGCAGGAGGATCTCAGTTTGGGCCAGCCTGAGGAACTGAATAAGACCCTGTCTCAGAATAAAAATTGCTGGTGATGTAGCTCAATGCAAAGGCCCTGGGTTCAATCCTTGGTACAGAAAAAAAAAAAACAGACTAGGTGGTGTAAGCAACAGAAATAGATTCTGTCACAGTTCTAGACACTGGGAAGGGGCCGGGGATATAGCTCCGTGGCATAAGCGCCTGCCTGGCAAATGCAAGGTCCTGAGTTTGATTCCTGGTACCAAAAGACACTGGGAAATCCACGCTCGTGTCTGCTGGTTGAATTCACCGTGTGGACAGCACTTTCTCACTCCTGGCCTGATGGGGGAGATGGACCTTTGTCAAATAATCATAAATTAATGACACGGTAACGCACACAAGTGCCTGTGAGAGGTTTGTGGTATGAGTCAGGAATCTCTAGGGTCTCACAGACGGCTTCCTGGAGGTGGGGACACGTGAGTGGGGCCCTGAAGTTTTTTTGTCTTTTTGAGACAGGGTCTCGCTATGCAGTTCAGGCTGGCCTTGAGCTCACTTTGTAGCCCAGGCTGGTCTCAAACATGCAGCAGTCCTCCTGCCTCAGCCTCCTGAGTGCTGGGATTACAGGCATGCGCCACCACGCCTGGCCGCCCTGAAGTTTAAATAGGAGTTTACTAGAAAAAAAAGTGCGCAGGGAGTGGAGTGCAGAGCAAGTGCCAAGGTCCTGTGGTGTGGACCTGCTTGTCCTGCAGTTAGCCTTTGCTGCAGAGACCGGGGGGCGGGGGTTGGCTTGTGTGTCTATTTCCCACCTAGGGGGCTGGAATCCCCCTCCCATGAGAGCCTGAGGCTGGGTGTGGTGGTGCACGGCTGTCATCCCAGCACTTGGCAGGCTGAGGCAGGAGGATCACTCTGAGCTCGGGGTCAGCCTGGGCTACATAGGAGACCCTGACTCAAAAAAACCCAAAACCAAACATGGTTCGTCCTGTTCCACGGGAGTCTGGGCCGACCGGCACCACAGCCACTGCACCGGAGCTCGTCCCCGCCCGGCTCAGCGCTGTCCCCCCACAGCTGCCGAGGGATGCCCAAGAAGTTCCAGGGCGAGAACACCAAGTCGGCGGCCGCCCGGGCACGGAGGGCTGAGGCCAAGGCTGCGGCCGATGCCCGGAAGCAGAAGGAGCTGGAGGACGCGTACTGGAGGGATGAGGACAAACACGTCATGAGGAGGGAGCTGCGCAAGGTGAGCGGCGCTCGCGGGGCCGGGCGGGGACCCTTGGCTGGGAGGAGACGCCTCCGGTTTCCACCCGGCGCTGGTGCCCTTCACGTCCGGCAGAGGGAGGCTGGCAGCGCTGCTCTGCGCCCTGGACGCGCCCACAGCCGGCCACCCACAGGGGCTGTGACACGTGGACGCGGGCACGGGTGCGCCCGGCCCCGTGCTCTCCACGGCGCCCAGCAGGTGGTGCCCTCCTGGCCCACGGCCCTGGCGTGGCCGGCTCTCAACCCCCACGCTGCACTGGGTCCCCAGACATTTTTACATTGTTTTACTTTTATTTTTTTAAAAATATTTTTTTTTAAAGATAGGAAGTTGCTACTTAGTCCAGGAGGGCCTCGAACTCCCAGTGATCCTCCTGCCTCAGCCTCCTGAGTGCTGGGATGACAGGACGCGCCGTCACACTTGGCTCTTTATTTAATTTGTTAGTCTGTTTTATTTTGTGAGACGCGGGGTCTCATTTTGGAGCCCAGGCTGGCCTTAAACTCGGGGATCCTTCTTCAGCCTCCTGAGTGCCTGGAGGACAAGTATGCACCACCACCTGGTCCTTTCTGGGTCTGTTTTTCTTTGGTTTTGTTTTCCGTCTTCTTTGAGACAGGGTTTCGCTATGTAGTTCATTCCGTCTGGCCTCAAACTCACTTTTGTAGCCCAGGGTGGCCTCAGACCTTTGGTGATCCCCCTGCCTCAGCCTCCCGAGTGCTGGGATGACAGATGTGCGCCACATCTGGCTATCTTTTTAAAGAGATGGGGTCTCTAGGCTGGACTGTGGCTCCCTGGCAGGCCACTTGCCTGGCATGAGGCAGCCCTGGGATCCGCCCCACAGACACTCCCCACGTGCGCACCTCGCCTCGGAGGAGCCGGAGTGGCAGGTTTGTGTCACCACGCCAGGCTCAGAGGGGACCCTGAAGCTGCCGGGCGCCGACCCGCAGCATCAAACGCTCTGCAAGTCGTTGTGGTTTTGTACCCAGCGCTGGCTGTGGGCTGCCGGCCCTGCTCTCTGCAGCCTTCCCAGCCCCGGGGCCCCTCCGCCAGTGACACGCCTGGGCGTCTAGAACGAAATAACACAGGCTGGTAACTGAAAAAGAGTGGAGGTTTAAATGGGGTGCGGGGGTGCGTGCCTGTAATCCCAGCAACTGGGGAGGCTGAGGCAGGTTCGCGGTGTCGCACCCAGGCTGGGACCACCCAGCTTAGCAGGTCGGGGGGGTGCGGCCCATGGTGGAGATTTGCCTGGCACACCCGGTGCCCTGGGACCGATCCTCAGCGCCCCGAAACTAAGTTTCGCTTAGCTCAGGCGCCGCGGCAGCCAGGTGTAAGGTGGGGGCGGCGCCCTCTAGCGGGGGCTTGGTGCCGCGTGCTGACGGGGCATCTTGCCGCAGGACGGGGGGCACCAGCTGTCACCGGTACCACCACCGTCACCTGCACCCTCAGGACCCATGTGGCCTCCTGGGGACGGCAGCCTCTGCTACATTCGCAGACCTCGCGGTGCGGCCGGCTGCGCTGCGCCTGGGACCAGGGGGCTCCTGAGGGGGCAGATCTTGGGGCCGCAGGGAAGCTGTGCGGAGGGGCAGAGCCGGGGCGCACGGCAGGGGAGGCGCGGGCAGGGCCGTCCGGGCTCAGCCCTGCCAAGGCCCTGGGGCCCGGCGGCGTTGGCTGCCCTGGGCTGCCTGCGTGGGTGCTGAGCCGCAGGGCGCTGAGGCTGAGTCCAGGGGGCCTGCCCGAGGTGCCTGCCGGAGGCAGGACGCTGCGCTCCCGGGACGGCTTCGGCGTTAACACCCCGCTTCCTGCCGCGGGCGTCAGGCAGGGCCCTCTCCTGGGGCCCGGGCTTCTCCACGCCGGACCACAGGCGTGCGGACAGAGGGCAGAGTGCCAGGCAGGGGTCCTCGGGGACAGGGGCGCGGCTCGCTGCTCAGGACCCCGCACCCCGGCCTGCCGGTGGCAGGGGTCGTCGAGGACCTGTCTCCCAGGCCCGGTGTCCCCTCCTGCCCCTGCACCAGGGCCGCCCTGGAGGTCTAGGGGTCCACCCAGCCTCAGTGACGCTAGGCAGGGACACGGGACAGCTCACCCCCTTTTCCCAGGGCTTGGAAGCCAGAGCTGAGCCCTCCGCGTGTCCCCGCCCTTGCCTGGCCCCCCCACCAGCCCGGCTCTGCGGTTCCTGCCCCAGGACCTTGGCGCCCACCGCGCCCGGCACCGAGGCGCGCCTGGCTCGCACCTGGCTCGCACCTGGCCGGCGCGCTGCCTCGGCCCGGGTGTCACTGCACGGCCCCCTCCTGGCCGGCGGGGCTCCGGGCTGTGCCTGGGCCGCCGCGCTCAGCCCTGACCCCGCCCGCAGGAGGAGAAGGAGAAGCGGCGCCTGGAGCAGCTGGAGCGCAAGAAGGAGACGCAGCGCCTGCTGGAGGAGGAGGACTCGAAGCTCAAGGGCGGGAAGGCGCCCCGGGCGGCGCCCGGCAAGCTCACGCGCGCGCAGATCGAGGACTCGCTGCGCCGCGAGCACCCGC
>NW_004955524.1:3346838-3350338 GCF_000276665.1 Chinchilla lanigera | reverse complement strand
TTTTTTATTTCCGGTGCCCCCCCCCCCCCCCCCCCCCCCCCCCCCGCCACTACCAACGCCGGCCGGCTCCCGGGGTCTGCGGGGTCTGCGTCGGCTGACCGCTGTCTCTGTCACCCCCTCCCCCGGCCTGGCCGGCCCCCAGCAGAGAGAGCCAAGAGCCACCTGGAGGTGCCGCTGGAGGAGAACGTGAACCGCCGCGTGCAGGAAGAGGGCAGCGTGGAGGCGCGCACCATCGAGGACGCCATCGCCGCGCTCAGGTGCGGGGTGGGGCGGGGCCGCGGGGGAGGGGAGGGGCTCTGCCATCGGGGCGGGGCTTCGCGGGGCGTGGTCTTGGGGCAGGGCTAGGCCATCGGGGCGGGGCGGGGCTTTGTGAGGCCTGGCCGACGGGGCGGGTCCTTGGGGTGGGGCGGGGCTTCGTGGGGCGGGGCTCGGCCTCTGGGCGGGGCCCAAGCCCAGCTGATGCGCCCCCTGTCTGCTGCAGCGTGGCGGAGGAGGCAGATCGGCACCCGGAGCGCCGCATGCGGGCGGCCTTCACAGCTTTCGAGGAGGCCCAGCTCCCTCGCCTCAAGCAGGAGAACCCCAACATGCGGCTGTCGCAGCTGAAGCAGCTGCTGAAGAAGGAGTGGCTGCGCTCCCCCGAGAATCCCATGAACCAGCGGGCCGTGCCCTTCAACGCCCCCAAGTGAGACCGGAACTGAGAGCGCCGCCCCTTCTCGCGGTCGGCCGCCGCGCTGTTCCCCTCCCGCGGGCTCTGATGCCAGGATCGCGGGGCAGCGTGGGCGCTGGCACCATCAGCGCCATCGCGGGACAGAGGGGCCCTCCTCGGCGACACCCTCACCGCGCGTGCCTCCGTCGCCCAGGCTGAGCGCCCAATAAAGGCGGGCAGGCTGCGCGAGCCGTGTGCCCTTGATGCCCGTGCGGGAGGGGCGGGCTGGCCCGGTGGGAAGGCGAAGCCCGGCCTGGGGCCCCGCGCAGTGAACGGCCTGGGCGAACGCCCCCGCTGGGCTCGGAGGAGCGCAGGCCCGCAGCCCCGGGTGTGCAGCCCTTGAGGCTCAGCCAGCAGGGTGCTGGAGGCCGGGCTCCCGGTGCGTGGGTTGGGACCCTGCTTCCCTGCAACACATTCCACGGCCCGTCCAGACAGGGCTGCCAGCCGGGCATGGTGGCGCACGCCTGTAATCCCAGCGCTCGGGAGGCTGAGGCAGGAGGATCCTTGCGAGTTCGAGACCAGCCTGGGCTACAAAGTGAGCTCAAGACCAGCCTGAAATGCATAGCGAGACCCTGTCTCAAAAAGACAGACTGAGCTGCAAGCCCAGTGATCAGAGCGCCTGCCGCCCTCACCCGGCAGCCCAGAGGCCATCCAGGCGAAGGAAAGGGTGTGTTGGGCACCTGCTGGAGTCCGGGTCTGGGAGAGTCCTGTGAGGAATTGAGGTCGCCGTGATGGGAAAACTGAGGCACATGGGTAGGGGGCAGGTGGAAGCTCTGACCAGGTTGCCTCTACAGCTCCCCCGCCCACAGGTGGCACCTCCTTTCCATCCGCCTTGCCTCTCAGTGCCTCGCCCTGCTGCCTTGTCCTCAGATTCTCAGACACAGCAGGTTGGACCCCCTCTGCCCTATTGCTTCTTCTGGTAAGAAGGATGCTGCCTTTAATTACAACTACTGGAGAGGCTGAGGCAGGAAGATCGCAAATCTGAGGCCTACCTGGGCAACATATCAAGGTACCTCCCAAAGGAATAAAAAAGGGCTGGGGTTATAGCGCAGTCAGTACTGAGTTTAGTCCTTAGAATAAAGCAAGGAAGAAAGCTGATGAATGTAGGTCCCACAGACGCCCCCAGTCCTGAGGGGTCCAGACTGGACTGAAGGGGGTTGGGCTTGTAGGGAAGGTCTCCTGAGGAAGGTTAAGGATGCTTAGGAGTTCTTCACCCGGGAAAGACAGAGAGGAGACAGGAGCCCTACTTACCAAGGCTTGGCAGGCACAGCCTGTTCAGGGAAGGGGGTACCATTAATAATTGGGGATAGCTGAAGACAGCGAGCGTGCTGAACATGAGGCCAGGGTACGGCTCGGCATGAGCTGCGTGGGCCCTGGGTTCATCCCTAGCACAGCCAAAAAAAAAATTTTTTTAAACTAACCAAAGCAAGCCGGTGTGGTAGTATACGCCTGTAATCCCAGCACTCGGGAGGCTGAGGCAGTATTGCTGCAAATTTGAGGCCAGCCTGGGCTACAAATTGAGTTGAAGGCCAGCATGAACGGCACAGCGAGACCCTGTCCCAGAAAGACGAAATAAAAATAAGCTACCCAAAGTAGATGGAGCACAGACTCGGTTTGGAGATCGTGCAAGCGGGGTACTCAGGAGACAAGAGCCCATCCAAGCCATCCTGGAGGTTGGGGGGGTGGGGGCGCAGACTGCCAGCCAACACAGCCCTCCGCCCTCTGCCTCTTTGAAGGTCAGGCAAAGGCCTCGGGGGTGTAAACCTCAGTTTCCACCCCTATAAAATGGGACTAAAGAAAGCCCAAGCCGGGCGTGCTGGGCACGCCTGACACCCCAGCATTCAGGAAGCTGAGGCAGGAGGCCTGCGAGGGTTCAAGGCCAGCTTGGGCTACATAGCGAGACCCTGTCTCAAAAAAACAAAGACGTGCCCAGCCCTAGGCCGTGCGGAGAACCCCGACCTGGGGCCTGGAAAGGGCAGGACGCCGAGAGGGGTTTGGTGAGGGGCCTCCCGCGTGCCCGAGGGGGCCCCTGGTGGTGGGGAGGAGGGGAGGGCGAGGGTCGGTGTGGGCTGGCGTCAGGAAGCGGTCAAGCGAGACGAGGGGCGGGCTTCGCGCGTGGCTGTGGGAGGGCGCGGGAGCGAGGGGAGCCGCGAGAGGCAAGGTCTGCCGAGGCCCTGCGGAGAGCGCCGGCCGGGGAGAGGCCAGAGGATCGCCGTCGGCTCTCAGCCTTAAAGACAAAGGTGGCTAGTTCGCTACTTTTTACACAAAGCCTTTTCTCGCACCGGTCACGCCCCTGCGGAATCCCGAGTCTGCGCATGCGCGCCAGCAGCAGGGAATCCCCGGTTTTGAGGGGGCGTGGGAGAGGGGAGTTCCGCGCACTCCCGGCCCTCCCCGCGCGTGTTGCCAGGACGACCGGGCGGGGCCGAGGGTCCTCCAGTGGCGCACTGCGCGTGCGTTGGGGTTGCCCGCCTCACGCGCCAGGGTTTTCCCTTCGCGCGCCGCGACGAGGGGAAGGGAGGCCGGGCGCGGGGCGCATGCGCGGACCCCCACCCGTCTCCCCCTGCGCCCTAGGGGCCGGGGAATCCTCTCGCGCCGCAGTGCGCAGTGGGGGCGGGGCGGGGAAACCGGCTCAAACCGGAGTAGGGTTCGCCGAGGAGGTGGAGGCGGAGGGAGCACGAGCAGGGTCTTTCCCGGGTTCCCGCTCCGACCCCCGCCGTCGCCTTGACAACGGGCGCGCGGGCCGCAGTGCGGGGGCGGGGGCGGCCTCGGGGAAGCCGGGCGGCTGTGCGCGTGC
>NW_004955524.1:3344501-3346238 GCF_000276665.1 Chinchilla lanigera | reverse complement strand
GGGGCCGGGCGGGGCGGGCTGGCTCGTCGGCGCCGCAGCTGCGTCCCCGTCCCGGGGGGCGCACGCCCTGTCGGGCCTTTGTCTCTTCCAACAAAGCAGTTTCCCTTTCACCCTGCCCTTGGGTGTCACAGAGTGGGAGATAATCAGACGCCGAGGAAGCTAGTCAAAGGGCGAAGGGCAGCCCCCGAGGGACCCCGGCCCGGAGCCGCCCTCGGCGCTGCCCCGGCCGCGGCGCGCTTCTCCGGTTTCCGTCCGCTCTCCCCTCGACGCTGCCCCTCCAGCCTGGCCCCCGCGGCCGTTTCTCCGGCGGCGGACACTGCCCGGGCTTGGCGGCCTGGGTAGGAGACGCGGGGAGCTGGCGCGGAGCGGGTCCTGCGCCGCGTCCCCAAGGCCGCGGTCCGGGCGCCCCGGCCGCCCCTGCGCCCATCCGCACCGCGAGCCTGAGTCCCTGCTTCCCCGGGCAGGCGGGAGAGGAAGCAAGCGCTGATCGATCACCGCGGGGCTGGGAGCAGCAAAAACGCAGAAAACCCGGGCGACGCGCCCGCAGCAGGGGCGTTTTACCCGGGAGGCGACCCTGGACGGGGTCGAGAGGGAACCGGGATGGGGAGGCCGGGAAGGGACCGCAGGCCCCAGGACCTGAGGCTGGGCGTGGCCGGTGGGGCCTGGCACACTGGGTAGAGGACAGGGACTGTGGGGGTCCTCCCTGCGGTGTAGGAGAGGGAGACTGGGCACTACCAGCGGGGCAAGGACGTGACCTGTGACAGGGACAGAAATCTGATGCGCCACGGAGGGGACAGCGCAGACAGGACTAGCTTCGGGACCAGGGAGGGATCAGAGGGCCGGTTTGGGAGTCCGCAGGGTGGAGGGGACCCCTCAAGGACAGGAGAGCCCTTGTCCCTGCGTCCTTCTGACTTCCTCCTGCGTCTGGTGTCACCCCCTCGAGATGCGGGGCGGCGCCCGGGCCTCCTGATTTCTTCCCCGGGGCGGCCCCTTTGTTCCCCGTCCCTGCCCGCTGGCCAGGCCGGCGGCGCCCCGAGCGCGTGTCGCGTGTCGCTCACACGATGGGAGGGGTCCCCGGCGCACCCACGCGGAATCCCCGCCCCCCGGGGAGCGCGGTGCCTTCCACAGCTGCTCCGGGCTGGGGGCCCAGGAAAGGGAGGCTATTTTTAGAATATTTGGAAGAAAGGAGGGAAATTAAAAAAAAAAAAAAAAAACGAATGGAGACGCGCGGAGCCTCCGGGCTGCCGGGAGGAAACCCCTCTGGCCTGGTCCGCCGCAGAAGGTGGGTGGGCGTTCAGGCTCGGAGCTGGAGCTGCGAAGGGATCCAGGGGGGCGCACTGCCTGGGGACGGGCAGCTCTGGGGGGGAGACGGCCTCGTAGAGCTGCAGGGACCCGAGAGGGGTGGCCGCTGACTTTGGTGGACCCGGCTCACACAGGAGCCTGGTCAGCCAGGGTCGCCTCCATGGGTTCCAGCGGGGTCCCCCAGCCCCTGATGACCCGGACCCCAGCAGCCGCATTGCTCTTCCTCGGCACGGTGACCTTCAGCTTGGTCCGGCCCCACCTCCGCCAGGGCGCTCCGAGGGGTCCCCGATTGCGCGGGGCGGGGGGGCGTCCCCGGCCCAGCGAGGAGACACAGAAGTTTCTGGGCTTTGTTTCCCGGTCACCGGGCTCCCCCTTCCTCGGGGGACCCACCAGCGGCCCTGAGCCCCCGG
Source organism: Chinchilla lanigera (assembly GCF_000276665.1). NCBI lineage: Eukaryota > Metazoa > Chordata > Mammalia > Rodentia > Chinchillidae > Chinchilla > Chinchilla lanigera. Next base: position 3,344,526 of record NW_004955524.1, on the reverse strand, counting down.
GCGCCCGAGTCCCCTCCAGGTCCCC
>NW_004955524.1:3337436-3344349 GCF_000276665.1 Chinchilla lanigera | reverse complement strand
CGGCTCCGCCTCCTGCCCGGATGCCGGCTCAGCCCGGAGCCAGGGGCCGGCGCGCTCCGTGCTGCCCGGGCGCTGCGCCCGGCCGGGGCTCCGCTCTGCTGGCCTTGGTTTCCCCAGCTGTCAACTGCGCACCTGCGTCGGCAGCCGCAGAGGCCCTCCCAGCCGCGGGAGCCTCTCGGATTCGCTGTCTCGGCCCGGGGGGGCCGGGGCGGGACTGCGGGGCTCCCCTCCCCTCCGCTCCCCCTGCTCTCCTTCCTCCTCCCCTCCGCTCCCTGCGCGCTCGCCGCCTCCCGCCCGTGCGCTCGGCTGTGTGCTCGGAGGCGCGGGCTCCGCGGCTGGCGCTCCGGGTGAGTGGACCGCGGCGAGGGCGCGGGCGGGGGTCCCAGCCTGGCCTCTTCGTCCTCGTGGGCGGGGGCGCGGTGTGCCCCGTGTCCCCCCTAACATGGACCCCGACCCTAGGTCCCCAGGACCAGGAGGCTCCCGCGCCGGGCTAGGGACGCAGAGAAGGAGGGCGGGGACCTGGGGACTCCCTTCTGTGGGGGGCTGGGCCCCCACTGCCGGCGCGCCCTCCCTGCCTCTTCTGCGTGCCGGGGATTCCCTGGGCTGGCCCTCGCGGCAGAGGGGATCCCCGACCCGCCGGCCACTGTGCACCCTCCATCCCGTTTCCCACACCCACAGGCGGGGGGCGGCGGCTGAGGCCCGAGGGTGGCGCCAGCCCAAGGTCACCCAGTGGCGGTGGGGCTGGGGCACGGGGCACAGCAGGTATCGGGCCAGAGCCTCCAGCCCCAGGGCCTTGCTGCTGGGGTCCCCTGCGGGTCGGCTGCTGCCTGGCTCTGGGGCTCTGTGGGGTGTGAGAGCTGGGGGGCCCTAAGCTCCATCCCCTGGGCTCTGAGACCTCCCCTTTCCGTGTCCCCCCCCTGTCCCCCGTCTCCTTGCCCCCCAGGCCCAGGGCGGCGCGGAGACCTGGGCAGAGGCCGTCCTGCAGGCGAGGGGCTGGGAGGAAGGAACCGCCCAGGCCGACCTCAGGGCCAGCTCTGGCCCAGCGGGGTGCTCAAGTTCACGCCGGTTTCCCCTCCAGCACCTGCAGAGCTGCCCCTCCCAACACGGGGATGGGGAGCCGAATCGTGGGGGACTCAGCAGGCAGAGTGCACGGCATGCTACGGGGAGTCAGACAGCGGCTCACCCTGGGGCCGCCTGGGACACACAGAGCCCTGGCTCTAAGTTCCTGACACTCCAAGGTGACCCCTGACATCACAGCGGGCCGGAGCAGTGAGCCCCCCAGCTCCTGGAGCCCAGCGCCCCGCCTCACACCCTGTATCTGCCCCACGCAGGTCTCCCGCAGAAGACCCGGTGGGACGGAAGGGGACAGGCCTGGGGCAGCAGCGCAGCCAGGAGAATCCTGCACTCCAGGGTGAGTGATGCCCGCTTGGGCTTTGGGGTCGGGCAGAAGCCTGGTGAGGGGAGAAGGCGCCACACTGAGATAACAGTGACAGAGATGATAACAGTAGAGAAGGGTTTCAAGAGCCCCCGAGTCCCCCCTTCTGTCACAGGACACCCAGAGAGGCTGTGTGACCTGCTCAACGTCACACAGCCAGGACAGTCAAATCAGGTCTGCAGGACACACATCCAGTCCTTCTACTGCTGTCCCCTGTGATTGCTGACTGACCTCTGGAATAAGCAGGGAGCTGCCCAGGGGAATGTGGTGGTCAGTTAGTCAATCGACAAACACTGAGTGGCTAGTTACTGCGTGCCACTCCTGGGACTGAGCACTGGGAATATAGCAAGGACTGAGTCAGGTCCAAGTCAGCCCTGTCGGGGTTCTTGGGACATCAGTTAAGAAAGTGAGATGGACTGAGAAGAAAATACAGCATGGGGATGTGTGAGCGAATGGTCAGTAGAGGCCACACATGGTGGTGCACACCTGTAATCCCAGCCGCTCTGGAGGCTGAGGCAGGATGGTCCCAAGTTCCACACAACTCCGCAGGCCCTGTTTCAAAATTTAAAAGCAGGGCAGCTCCATGGTACAATGCTTGGCTAGCATCCCGAGGCCCTGGGCTTCATCTCCACCACCAGAAACGGTCAAAAAATAAGGAATAAAAAGAATAAGCAGTCTAGCTGGGCATGGTGGTGCATACCTGTAATCCCAGCACTTGGGAGGCTGAGGCAGGAGGATCATTGTGAGTTCAAGACCAGCCTGGGCTACAAAGTGAGCTCAAGGCCAGCCTGAACTGCATAGTGAGACCCTGTCTCAAACAAACAAGAATAAGCCGGAGAGGGGAGTCTCCAGGTAGGCAGCGAGGCCTCTCCAGGGAGATGACCAAGAGCTGAGACCTGAAGGGGCGTCGCCCAGGCTGGAGGTGCAGGGGCAGCATATGCAAAGGTCCTGGCTTTGCACGCACAGCACTGGGGTTGAACCCAGGGCCTTTGTACTGAGCTACATCCCCACATCCGTAGCTCATTCTTCCTTCCTTTCTTGCTTCCTTCCTCCCTTCCTTTCTTTCCTTTTTAATTTTGAGACAAGCTTTTTTGCCAAGTCACTAAATTCCTCAGGCTGGGCTCAAACTTGGAATCTTCCCGCTTCAGCCTCCCAGAGTGCTGGGATCTCAGGTCAGCACCACCTCACCTAGCTGCATGTGTCATATTTAAGGCGGGTGCGGCTGGAACACAGGGAACCGGGAGAAGGGAGAGGGTGCAGAGGAGCTGGAGAGGTTGGCAGGGCGGGGACTGGACTGAGGGCACGGTGATGGCAGTGGAGCCATAGAAGGTCCGTGAGCAGGGAAGAGCAGCCGTGTGGCTTCTGACGTCACAGCCCCTGGGACTGCCGCGGAGGACAGGGACTGTCAGGACAAGAGTAGCGCTGTGTCCCAGGCGGCGTCCCAGAGGGTGGGTCTGGCTGGGCAGGGACCAGGACAGGATTGGAGCCGGAGAGGCGGGCGGGGCCGGGGCCCAGTGTGGCCAGGGCTCTGCCTTTCGTGCGGGAGCTGCGCAGGGACAAAGTGCCCAGCCTGGGAGGAGCCTGCCGGCCGCCCAGGGGAGAGTGCAGACCTCAGTGGGGAGGAGCCTGGAGGAGGTCTCACGGCCAAAGACTTAGCCTTGCAGGGTCTCATTGTCCACATGCTGTGGGACCACCAAGAGTCTCTGGGCACTCGGAATTGGAGCTACAAGCCGGGTTAGTGCGCACGCCTGGAATCCCAGCTCTTGGGAGGCTGAGGCAGGAGGGTCACAGCAAGTTGGAGGCCAGCCTGGGCTACATAGCAAGACCCTGCCTCAAAACCAAACCAGACTAAACCAAAACAAAACAAAAAAAACAGTGAGATAAACAAGCAACCACATGACTTCAAGCAGGTGGCTGGAAATAGCAGAAATTTATCCTTCTGTTGTCCTGGAGGCCAGAAGTCCAAAAGCCGCTTCCCCTCCAGAGCCCCGGAAGGTCCTGCCCGGCCCCTCTTAGCCTCTGGGGCTCCAGGTGTCCCTCGGCGCCTGGCCTTGCCACCCTGTGCCCTGTCGTCCCCAGGTCTTCTCCCGGTGTCTCTGCGTTTCCACGTGGCTCTCCTTACAGACACCCTGGCCCGGCACAGCGGAACACACATATGGGCCCAGCTACTTCGGAGGCCCTGGCAGGAGAATTCTAAGTTCAAGGCCAGCCTGGGAAATTTAGGGAGAACCTGTCTCAAAAAAGAAAAAAATCATTATGTATATCTGAAATGTATCAATAAAATTCTTTTTTTTCTTTTTCCCCCCGGTACCGGGAATCAAACTCACGACCTTGCGCTTGCCAGGCAGGCACTGTGCCGCTGATCTAAATCCCCAGCCCCTCAATAAAATTCTTAAAAAGGAAAAACAGTAGAGAAAAAAGGACTTGGGATTCAATTCCCAGTACGGTACCAAAGAAAGAAAAGAGCCCCTTCTGGTGAGACTAACGTGCACCCCAGCCACTGTGAGTTTTTTTGTTTTTTGTTTTTTTGTTTTTTTGTTCTTTTGGTCTTTTTGAGACAGGGTCTCCCTATGCAGTTCAGGTGGGCCTTGAGCTCACTTTGTAGCCCAGGCTGGTCTTGAACTCGCAGCAATCCTCCTGCCTCAGCCTTCCGAGTGCTGGGAGTGTACCACCACACCCGGCTCTTTCCCTTGTGTTTTGAGACAGAATCTTTCTATGTAGTTTAGGCTGGCCTTGAACTCACGAAGCAATCCTCCTGCCTCAGCCTCTTGAGTGCTGGGATGGCGGGTGTGCGCCATCATGCTCGGGCTGATCTCCTAATTTAGCTCTACCTGCAGAGACCCTGTTTCCAAACATCACATTCTGCGGTTCTGTGGGGACACCCCGAATTTGGGGAGCATGCTATTCAAACCAGCCCCGTGGCAGGACACCAGTCAAGTGTTTGTTGCAGCGTGGGAGAGGTTGCCTGAGGGTCCCAGCTGGAGTGTGTGGAGGAAGGGGACGAGGATGTCTGCGGCAGCACAGGGCCCTGGCTCGAGGACACAGGCAGCCTGGCCCCCACGGCGCCGTCCTGAGGTCTCCATGGCCAGGGGGGAGGGCGCTGTCTTGAGTGTTGCCTGCCTGCATTTCAGGCCAGGACCCCATGTCTTCTCGCACACCCTCCCGTCTTGCCCTGCCTCGGGGCCTTTATATGGTGGGGAGCGGGGGCGGGGGAGCCCTCCAGGCCCTGCTCCTTCCCTTTTTGAAGTTTGCTATGTATTTATTTATTCTGTGGTACTGAAAGTTGAAACCAGGGCTTCACATTGAGCTACATCTTCAGCCTTTGAAAACAGTTTTTTTTTTATTTTGAGATACAGTCTCAGGCACTCAGGTGCCTAGGCAGGGCTCCAACTCAGGACCCTCCTGCCCCAGCCTTCTGAGCGCTGGGACGGCAGGCGTGCGCCACCACACTGGCTAATGTCCCCTTGTCGGCGGAGGCTGCCGTGACCGCCCTAGCTCAAGACCCCAGCCTCCTCCTGTTTCCTCTTTTTTGGGGGGGTTTCTGTTTCCGTGGTTGCCAAGGTGGAACGCAGGGCCTCCACCCCACGGGCCGCACCCGGCCCCTCTGCAGTCGCCCCCTGCTGGAGGACGCCCGCGGTAGGAGGGCCGGGTCTGCAGGCTCAGACCCTCTGGCCCCGGGAGTGTGAGTGCGGCGAACCCTCAGGAGGCCCTCCGCGGCCTCTATTCAGGCAGCTGGACGGGTGCGTGGCTGGCTGGCTGGTGGGGACAGGAGTGGCCAGGCCACCTCTGGCTCGGGCCACAGCCCCTGGGGAGGCGGCATGGAGGGGCCCCACGTGGCGTGGTTCCACTTCTGCGAATTTCTGTCTGTTTCTAGGCCAGCCTGGAGCTCAGCTGCAAGAGCTTCACCAGGGCAGGAACTCCAAGGAGGCCGGAATGGGGGAGCAGGGTGTCGCTGGGGTGTGGCACTTTCAGTGCTGTGCAAAGGGCTAGGTAAAACTTGAAATCCCAGCACTTTGGGAGGCTGAGGCAGGAGGGTCGCAAGTTGGGGGGGCCGATTTAGCAAGACCCTGTCTCTTTTTTTTTTTTTTTTGTCTTTTTGAGGCAGGGTCTTGCTTTGCAGTTCAGGCTGGCCTTGAGCTCACTTTGTAGCCCAGGTTGGCCTCGAACTCGCAACGTTCCTCTTGCCTCAGCCTCCCAAGTGCTGGGATTACAGGCATGCGCCACCACGCCCGGCTTAAGACCCTGTCTGAAACTGACCAGTCAAAAGGGTTGGGGATGGAGCTCAGTGCAAAGTCCCGGAGCTCAGTCCCCAGTACTACTAAAAAATGCTGGAGTAGGAAGGTGAGACCTGGGTGAGGGGAGCCGGGGGTGCTGGGGGCTGGTGCAGGCTCCCCACAGCTGCTGGTACCTCCTCTCCCTGTCGCGGGCGCCAAGTCCCTGCCGGCCCCTCCCATGGGCGCGGCAAGGGCTCCCAGGCCTCCAAGGACTGCCTCGCCCTGGACGCCTGGACGCTGTCATCACCCCCAGTGAGGCTCTGGGGGAGGGAACGGGTCCTCAGTGTCACTGGTTCTGCTCGGCCTCCGTCCGTCACTGCCCTCTCCGGTCACTCACCCGCGCGCGCACACATTCATTCATTCATTCGTTCCACCTGTTTCTGAGCGCAGCAGGGCAGACGAAACCATGATGCCCTCAGACTCCCCGACCTGGGCCGGGGCTCAGGGCCCGGAAGGAAGAGGACAAGTGGGGGGCAGGAGGGCGCGGGAGGGCCCGCAGACCGGGACAGAGCTGATGCGGCCACCGCAGCCTGCTGCAGGGAAAGGCCTTGGCGGGGGGCCCGCGTCCGTCCCCAGGGGTGTTACTCAGCTTGCGTGGATGAGCTGCAAGGCCCACGGGTTCTCTGGGTCCTGGGGGAAGGAGCAGTGTTTTGGGGACCGCCCAGTTCTGGGGGTGCCAGTTTCCCGGGGCTCCCTGCCACCTGCCACTTGGGCTTAGCTGTTTGGGGGTTCAGGACTGGGGTCCCTGATGTGAGCAGGTGTCTCTTTTTCCAAAGGTGGCCTCCACCGCTGTCCAGCAGACGCCTCACAAGCCTCCACTCCCTGTTTGCCCGCACCCCGTTCCCCCCAGCTCTGAGCAGAGCCCCAGGTCTTTGGGGGGACCCATCGGGTCACTCGGCCAAGTTGTCCTTGTGGGGCACCTAGCCCCAGGCACGCAGGGGTGAGGGGCAGCTGAAGTTGGAGGACTGTGGGGGGAGAAGGCAGGGTAGCGAGGGTCTCCAGGCCTGCGGCTTTGCTGGGGTCACCCCCACCCCGGTCACGCGGGCGCAGACGGCTTGGGGGGGCGAGCAGGCGCCAGAGAGCGTGGGATCTTTAAATGTGGGCGGGGCCTTCGGGGTCGACGGGGGCGGTGCCGGCCGGGGTTCGGCCAATCGGCGGCGGCTCCCGCGCGGCCCCGCCCCCCGCTCGACTCGAGTTATGCAAC
>NW_004955524.1:3324041-3337224 GCF_000276665.1 Chinchilla lanigera | reverse complement strand
GAGCGGGGCGCGCGTGGGCGGAGGGGCGGCGCGAGCGCGGGTGCGGATCGGGGACCCCATCCCCGCGGGGCTCTGGGTGGGTGCGCAGCGGAGTCCCCAAACTCCGCGGTTGGAGGCTCGCAGGGAGCCGGACTTGGGGGGTCAGAGGGAGGGGGCCCCCATTTCCGACCCCGGGTGCCTGGGTCGGGTCAGGCGGCCGGGTCCCCCGGGTGAACCCCGAAGCCGGTCCCGGTGCCCAGCCTGGCCGCCGCTCCTGCGTCCCCGAAGGGGCGCCGATGCGAGGGGGCTGGTGGCCCAGTGCCCGGACGGGGACCTCGGCAGCCACCACGCCGCCCCCCAGACGCCGGGAGCGGGGCTCAGCGCCGCCCTGCAGAGCTCCGCCCCGAGCGCTGGCCAGGGTCCCGGGCAGCCCCTCACCCTCCGCGGACACGCGGCCTCGGACTGCCCCGGCTGGGACTCGCGCAGGCCCCGCTGCCCTGGAAGTTTCTGCCGTGTCCCGGTGTCCCACGCCAGCCTCGGTCCCTGGGCGGTGGGGGCCCCGCCTCGGGGCTGACAGGCGGGTGACACTTTCTCTTGACCCAGTTCTTGAGGATGGAAGAGGCGACTGTCAGTCCTTTCCGGCCACCGTGGAGTGGGGTGGCGTCTGGGCACTTCTCAAAGGAGGCAAACAGAGGGCTCAGCGACTTCGGTCATGCGTGGGGACACCCCAGGCCCGCTGCTCCAGCCTGCCTGTCGTTGGGGGGGTGGTATTTTTGTGCTTTCTTTGTTTTGGGTTTTTTTTTTTTGAGACAGGGTTTGACTCTGTAGCCCGGGCTGGCCTCAGCCTCGTGGGGATCCTGCTGCCTCAGCCTCCTGAGTGCTGGGATCCAGTGCCCGGCTGGCCCCTGCTGGGTGCGAGGGTTCGTTCTGGGCTGTGGAGGTCCTGGCAGGTTCTTTCTCTTCCCGCGGGCCCTACAGTGAGGAGCACAGGAGCCACCCCTGCTCCTTTTCTCCTGCGAGCCCCAACCTTCCAGGTTCCCCAAAACTTCATCTCCTGGGTGTCACGGATGCCCCGGGGAGAGGATAGCAAACCCAAGCAGGCTCAGCAGTGTTCCCAGCCCTCCAGCCCCTGCGCAAGCTCAGAAGCCTCCCCACAAACACCCCGGTAGGAGGAAGTCCAGACCCTGCCCTGGGCCTCATGGGAGCTCCCAGCCCATGTGGGAGACCCCAGCGCATGGCCCCGCTTGCAGCAGTAGAGGAGGAAGGGCCCTGAAAGGCCAGGGGGTCTCCTGCGCAGGACACACACACACACACACACACACACACACACACGTGCGCGCGCGCACACACACACCCAGCATCTAGGCCCTGCTCTTCCCGGCTGTGTGACCTTGGGCAGATTGCTGTCCTCCTCTGAGTCTTGCCTGTCTTGTTTGAAATGGGAATGGGGTGCCACCTGCCTCCTTGGGTAACAAGAGGGGAGACGCGTGACACCAGGGGCTCTGTCAGTCGCAGGGTGGGTGCCAGCGGAGCCCTCGGCCCTCCTGGAGCCGCCTGCCCTGTGTCCCCTCCCCCACAGCCTCCCTGCCCAGGGCAGCTTAGGACGCGCGGCCAGGCTGAGGGACATGGCAGACAGGCAGCTTGGCGCGCGCCTTGGCGGCTGAGTCACACCCGAGCTCTCGACCCGGCGCCGCTTTGGAAGGTCGTTCCCAGTGGCTCTCGCGGGGATCGTGTACAGTGGGGGGCTGGCAGCAGGGTGTCTGGGGTTCCTTATCCCCTGCACCACCACCTCCTCATCCCACGGGGCGGCCAGCGGCAGTGCTTGCAGGGGGCTGGGCTTGAGTGCTCGTGTGGACGGAGATCAGGGTGAGGTCGCCGGCAGGGTGACCCACTCCTGCAATTCCAGCCAATCCGGAGGATGAGGCAGGAGGATCTCAAGTTCAGGCCGACGTGAGCAATGTAGGGAGTGAGATCCTGTCTCAGAAAGTTGAAAGGGCCGGGCGTGTTGCTCAGAGGTAGAGCTCTTGAAGAGCACGTCCGAGGCCCTGGTTCCATCCCCGGTGCTGCACAAAAGTGAAATAAAAATAAACCGGCCAGTGCTAGGCCGAAAGGAGTCAGCCTCATGAACTGGAGAGTCCAGATAAAGGAGCCGTGGCCAGCTGTGATGGCGGGGTGGGGAAGACAGACGGCATGGCCTCGGGTCTGTCCCATTCCCACCCTGTGCTCCGTTTCTCCATCCACACACGCGGCCTAGTCCAGGTTCCCTTTCTTGGGCCCCAGAGGCAGGCTCAGGGTCCCTGTGGCCACTGCCCTGACCCTTGCTGTCCCCCAGCCACTGCTTGAGCTCGCACATGCTGCCTCTGTGTGTGTGTGTGTGTGTGTGTGTGGTGCTGGGGACGGAACCCAGGGCCTTCACACAGCTGCGTCTCCAGGCCTTTTTACTTTTTATTTTAAGACAGGGTCTCACTAAATTGCCCAGGCTGGGCTAGAACTTCAGATCTTCCTGTCTCAGCCTCCCAAGTGCTAGGATTACAGGTGTGCACCACCACATCTGACTTGCCCTTCTCTCTTTTTTAAATGTTATAATAAGCCAGGCATAGTGGTGCACACCCATAATCCCAGCATTTAGGAGGCTGATCCAGGAGGATTTCTGGGAGTTTAAAGCTGGCCTGGGCTACCTAGTGAGCTCAGGGTACAGACCAAAACCTTACCTTGGATAAACAAACAAAAATGTATGTGTTATAATAAAAAAAGAAATTTCATTACTTATCTACCTTAACTAGCCGGGCATAGTGGTACATGCCTGTAATCCCAGCACTGAGGAGGCTGAGGCAGGAGTGCTATGAGTTCAAGGCCAGCCTGGACTGCATAACGAGACCCTGTCTCAAAATACCACAAAATAAATAAATAAAATAAAATAAATTGCGTGGGCTGGGCTGGGCTGGGCTGGAACTTTCGATCCTCCTGTAGGAAGCTGTATGCCCACGAACCTGCTGTATCTTCTACTCACGCTGTCGGGCTGAGGGTCGCCCTGCGCCTGTGCCCCTCTGGGGACTGGGAGACTGGGCCTGGCCATGGTGGGAAGGTGTGGGCACGGGGGAGGGGGCAGTGTGGCTGGAGGGTGGGAGAAGGAAGTGGGGACAGGTGGGAGTCCAGGAGATCTTGGCCCCAGCGAAGCATGGATCTGGGAAGGGACGGCACTGGGGAGCCATGGTGGGATTTGGAGCAGAGGAGGATGTAACAGACTTTGGTGTTTCTGGGCTTTGCTGGGCAGTGAGGACCCCTGCCTGCCTCATGTGACCAGGTCCCTGTGTCCCCGCAGGTCAGCTGGAGATCCCCGCCGCTGCGCCATGCCGGGCCCAGGGTGGCCTGCCACCAGCCCGGCCACCGTGCCCAAGTGGCCATGAACGGCCACAGCCACAATGGCAGCGCGGGGCGGCCGCTGGGCAGTGGGCCCGGTGCGCTGGGCCGCGAACCCCCGGACCCCGAGGCTGGCCGCCCCGCGCAGCCCCCGCACAGCCCGGGCCTGCAGGTGCTGGTGGCCAAGGGTGAGCCCGCCCGGCGGTCCCCCAGCAGTCCCCGCGGGCAGCCCCAGGACCAGGCGGAGGATGAGGAGGACGAGGAGGAGGAGGAGGACGCCGCCGGCCGCCCGAGGGCCGTGGGGAAGCCGCCTGCTGCGGGCCACCGCCTGGGCCACCGGCGCGCGCTCTTCGAGAAGCGCAAGCGGCTCAGCGACTATGCGCTCATCTTCGGCATGTTTGGCATTGTCGTCATGGTGACAGAGACAGAGCTGTCCTGGGGCGTCTACACCAAGGTGGGCACCCAGGGACACGGGCCCAGGGCACCGGGGCGCATGGGGAAGGAGAAGCCCAGGGACCGCCGGGACCGGGCTTCCCCTGTCTCCTGGCACCGCCCGGGTGAGGGCAAATGTCGGGGCAGGACGGCCACCAGAGACCAGGCCTGTGCGCCGTGACGTGTGAAAAACAAATCAGACACACAGCAGAGCTCTGCACGGCCTTCGAACGTGGGGGAATCCAGGCCAGTGGTGGGTGGGCCGCCTGGCTGTCCCTGGTGCCTGCCCTGAAGCTTCCTGTGTCCCCTCTGTCTACAGGCGTCTCTGTATTCCTTTGCCCTGAAATGCCTCATCAGCCTGTCCACCGTCATCCTGCTGGGCCTAGTGGTGCTGTACCACGCCCGGGAGATCCAGGTTGGTGGCCCTGCCTGGCCCGTCGCCAGCCACGCGCACCGTGGCCCCAGAACCCCAGAGCACAGACGAGTCTTTAGAGGGAGGACAGACGCTCCACTTGGTCCCTGCAAACTTCCCCAGTGTGGCCTGTGCTTTCTTTCTTTTTCTTTCCTTCTTTTTTTTTTTTTTTTTTTTTTTTTTAGACAGGGTCTCACTATGCAGTTCAGGCTGGCCTTGAGCTCATTTTGCAGCCCAGGCTGGTCTCCAGCTTGCAACGATCCTCCTGCCTCAGCCTTCCGAGCGCTGGGATTACAGGTGTGCACCACCACACCCAGCCTGTGTTTTCATTTTCGTTGCTGAGTTCACAAAGAAAAGAGGTAAGCTGGGTGTGATAGCACACACCTGTCATCCTGGTACTCTGGGAGGCTGAGGCAGAAGGATTGCAAGTTCAAGCTCATGCTGGGTAATTTAGCAAGGCCTTGTCTCAAAATAAAAAATAGAAAGGGCCTTGGATGGAAAGATCCCAGGATCCATCTCTAGCACCTCTACAAAAGCAAGAGCAGCCGGGTATGGTATCACATGCCTGTAATCCCAGCACTCGGGAGGCTGAGGCCGGAGATCGTTGCGATTTCCAGACCAGCCTGGGCTACAAAGTGAGCTCAGGGCCAGCCTGAACTGCGTAGCAAGACCCTGTCTCAAAAAAACAAAAGCAAAAGCAAAAGCAAAGCCACACTGGCTGAGTAGCTTAAACAGCAGCCCTGCACAGCCGCCTGGTTCAGGGCTGGAAGTCCAAGTTTGAGGCCTTTGCAGGGCAGTGGGACAGATGCAGCCCAGGTCCCTCCTGGCGTTGGTGGTGCCCGAGGTTGGTGGCTTGGGGGCACTGCCCTGCTGTCTTGAGGGTCATATGACCTTCTCTCATGTGGGGACCCTGTCCAAATAGCTCTCTTTGCTCTTTTTCTTTTCTTTCTTTTCTTTGTTTTCAGTCCTGGGGACTGAGCCTAGGGCCTATCAGTCTACCATTGAGCTATATCCTCAGCCCTTTTAATTTCTAGATTTTTTTTTTTCCACTTGTTTTTTTTGGTCTTTTTTGAGATGGGTTCACTTTGCAGTTCAGGTTGGTCGTGACCTCATAGTGACTGGCTTCCACGTTTTGTTTTGTTTTGTTTTCTGAGATAGGGTCTCCAAATATACTGCTCCATACCCAGCAGTTCAGGCTGGTCTCACATTCTCAGTGATCCTCCTGCCTCAGCCTCCTGAGGGCTAGGATCACAGGCATGTGCCCGGACACCCGGCACATGATACTTTCATCATTCACTGTTACCCCGTTGTCTCACCCCACCCCCAGTTTCCCATTTTGGGGAGATTAATATGTGTAGTGTATCTTGATCACATCCCTATCCCTTTTACCCACCCTTATGCTCCCTCTAGTTTTCCTCCCCTTTTTTAAATTTTGAGATAAGATCTTGCTAAGTTACTAAGCCGGCCAGGCTGGGGGCTTGAAGTCAAGACCCTCCTGCCTCAGCCTCCCAGGTAGGTGCGGATCCAGGCCGTTGTTTGGTGTGAGTTCTCCCCAGCGCAGAGGCCTAGGGAGTTCCGCCCTCGCAGCCGGTTTCCTGCTCCAGTTGGGCGACCCAGCGGGCTGGGCTTCGGGCGGGCCAGGCTGCCGCGGCCGCGCCTGACGCGCTCGCCGCCCCCCCCGCAGCTCTTCATGGCGGACAACGGCGCGGACGACTGGCGCATCGCCATGACCCGCGAGCGCGTCTTCCTCATCTCGCTGGAGCTGGCGGTGTGCGCCATCCACCCGGTGCCCGGCCACTACCGCTTCACCTGGACGGCGCGGCTGGCCTTCACGTACGCGCCGTCGGTGGCCGAGGCCGACGTGGACGTGCTGCTGTCCATCCCCATGTTCCTGCGCCTCTACCTGCTGGGCCGCGTCATGCTGCTGCACAGCAAGATCTTCACCGACGCGTCCTCGCGCAGCATCGGCGCGCTCAACAAGATCACCTTCAACACGCGCTTCGTCATGAAGACGCTCATGACCATCTGCCCGGGCACCGTGCTGCTGGTCTTCAGCATCTCGTCCTGGGTCATCGCCGCCTGGACCGTGCGCGTGTGCGAGAGGTGCGCTGCAGGGCCGGGGACCCGGGGCCGGGCTCTGGGCTCTGGCTGGGGCGCCCCTCCTGCCCCCGCCGCCGCCCCCACTCTTAACTGCTTTCCTTCTCCCCTGTGCCCGCCCTGCCGGACCGCAGGGAAGACATGTGAGTGTGCCCGGCGCTGCCCTGCCCTGCCCCGCGCTGCCCCCGCTGGGAATTTAAGATTCGCTGCCGCGGAGGGGCGGGAGGGCGCCCCAGGCCCCGTCCCTGTCGCCAGGGCTCCGGGAGGGGCAGCAGCCTGCGCGGGGTGGCCGTCCTCGCCCTCTGCTCCCACGGCCCCAGCAGGCTCAGCCCCTGGACCTTGGCGGGCCACGGCCCTGGAGGGTGTGGGGCCGCCCACCAGCGGGAAACTGAGGCTGAAGGGGCCACTTGCTTGCCGGCCGGTGCCTCCTTGTCCGGCCCTTGGGGTCCTCCCTGCGCGGGTCACCTGGGACCCAGGCGCTGGCCCCACAGCCGCCCAGCGGGAGCTGAGCCAGGAGCGGCGGGATTGGGGTTCCAGGGTGGGGTCCCCCGGTCCCAGCCGGTCCGGGCAGGCCAGCGGGCAGCCAGTCCTAAATTCCGAGCCCGCAGTGACGCTTGTGCCCTCCCCGCCTTGCTGCGTCCCTGCCCCCTCGTGTCGCCTGGGCCCTGGCCTGGCTCTGCCTGAGACACCTGGAGGCCCAGCCTTGGGGCTCTGGGGGGGACCCCAAGCCCTTCATCCGCGAGGGTCTGCCTTGTCTCCTTCCGGTCCCCTGTGCCCAGTTCTGCTGTCCCCCGCCTCCCGCGGGGGACCTGAGCCCGGGAAGGGACGCTGGGGTTGCGACGGGTCCCCGAGTTGTCCTCAGACCCTGAGAGCCCACCTCCCGGCCCTGGCCTGGGACGGTCACCCCAGCCCTCTCCAGGGCCAGGCCGTGGCCCTGCTGTGGCCCTGGGGACCCAGCCAGACTCTCAAACTGCCCCTGCCCCACCCAAGGCCCGGGCTCCGGGGCTCCCTGCGCATTGGCTCCTGCGCCTCCGTACCCCGCGGCCTTGTGCAGCCTCCGTGCCCGGCCGTTTCTCTTGCTGCCCGACCCCAGTTCCCGCCTCACTCCCCGCCGCTGCCGGCCCCCTCGGCCACCCGTGTCCCGTGTGTCCGTGTGTCTGTCTGTGCACAGCTGTGGGTGGTGTGGGGGCTCTGTCACGTCCCTGGGCCGGGAGCGGAGACTGGCGCAGGGGGCGGTGAGAAGCAATGGAGGCCCAGCACTCAGAGGCTGAGGCAGGAGGATCACCGGGAGCTTAGGGCCAACCTGGGCCACACAGCCAGACCCTGTCTCAGGAACACAAAAGAAAAAAAATACAAAAGAACATAAAGGGACATAGGAGAGGAGGGGGGCAGGCCACCGTCGTGCCCCCAGGGGCTGCCCCAGGCACGACCCCCAGAAGCCTCTGTCCCTGCCCCAGGCTGACCACTCCTGCGTGGCCCTGCCCGGTGTGACCCACCCAGGAAGGGCCGCCCGCCCTGACTGGGCCTCCCTGCCGCCCCCCAGGTACCATGACAAGCAGGAGGTGACCAGCAACTTCCTGGGGGCCATGTGGCTCATCTCCATCACCTTCCTGTCCATCGGCTACGGCGACATGGTCCCGCACACCTACTGCGGGAAGGGCGTGTGCCTGCTCACCGGCATCATGGTGAGGGCCTCGCCCCGTGCCCCGTGCCCCGCGCCCCGCGCCCACTGCCTCCTGGGGGGCGCCTGTGGGAGCCGTTCCTGGCCCGCCATTCCCCACAGCCCTGGGATCGGGCCCTGGATGCTTCTGTGCCTCAGTTTCCCCAGTGATCACCACTTCCTCCATAGCTGCCAGGACCCAGCCCATTTATCTATGTGAGATGCCTCCAACCCTGCCGGTCCTGGTGGGCCCCGTCCTTGGCCCGGGGACAGGATGAGTCAGGCCTGGGGGTGGCGACAGGGCGGGGCGGGCGCTCTGCGGGACACTGAGGCCTCCGCCCCGCGCAGGGAGCTGGCTGCACCGCGCTGGTGGTGGCGGTGGTGGCCCGGAAGCTGGAGCTCACCAAGGCCGAGAAGCACGTGCACAACTTCATGATGGACACTCAGCTCACCAAGCGGGTACGGACCCTCTCACCCCCTCTGCACCCCGCAGGCACACCCACGTGCTCGTGCAGGTCTGAATTGCTGCCCTGTACCTCAGTTTCCCCGTGTGCAGATGAGCGAGCTATCAGCGTCGTGCAGATTGACCAAGCTCACACTTTCAGGTGTGGTGAGCAAGGGCAGCGTGTGAGACACGGTCACACTGCACAGGTGTGAAATGTGAGCATGGCCCTGCCTTACAGTCCGGGCTTCCAGAAGTTTCTAGAAGCATCTAGAAGCTTCTGGAGGTTTCCAGAAATTTCTCTCTTTTGGGGGGTTTGTTTTTGTTTGTTGTTTTTTGGGGCTTTGTTTTGTTTCTGTGTGGATACCCTGAGGAACTATTCTTTCTTCGGCCCCAGGTAAAAAATGCCGCTGCTAATGTTCTCAGGGAGACGTGGCTCATCTACAAACATACCAGGCTGGTAAAGAAGCCAGACCAAGCCCGGGTTCGGAAACACCAGCGTAAGTTCCTCCAAGCCATCCATCAGTAAGTCCAGAACCTTTCCAGCTCACATTTCCGTGTCCGCCTCACACGGAGGCAGCCAGCTGTGGCCCCGGGAGGAGGCCTAGGCCAGGCCGGGTGGAAAGCTGGTTGGGGGCTGCAGTTCTGTGCTGGGCAGGATGGGAAGACAGAGGGCCCAGGGCTCAGCAGGACGGTCACTCGGATCAGTGCCGGAAGTCCCTAATACCAGTGGCAGAAAGCATAGCTCATTTTCTGGAATAATTACACTCTTACCCTTTCAACGGTAAAACAGTTTTCCCTTTTTGCTCTGGCTGCCAGGAAGCTCAGAATGACACCCGTGGTCAGATCCATAAGATCGTGTGTGATAATCAGAAATTCTTTAATTTTCTCTGTTGTCCCTTTGTCCTCACAATTACTTAGTCCAGTGAATCTCAACCGTGAGACTCATTATAATCCCTCGGGGGACTTTACACAATCTCTCAAGTCATCTGCAACACGGTCACGATAAGAGCCCAGGTGCAGCCTGGGTTCATGTTCCCCAGGGGAGCAGTGCCCAGTTTAGAGTGTCAACAGTAAGCGGATATGGCTCAGGAGCACGTCCCCAACATCCTAGCACTCTGACAGGCTGAGGCAGGAGGGTCAAAAGTTCAAACCCAGCCCTAAGGCAAGGCCCTGTTTGCCTCAAAATAAAATTTATTTTTTTGTTTTGTGTTTTTTGATTTTTGTTGTTGTTATTGTTTATTTAGATGCGTGGGGGGGCAGTTGAAACAGGGTCTTGCTATGTAGCCCAGGCTGGCCTCAAACTCATGTGGATCCTCCTGCCTCAGCCTCCTGAGTGCTGGGATCACAGGCGTGCGGCACCACGCTTGGCCCATTTTTGCTTCTTTTAAGAAATGACAGGCGTATGAGATTAGGGCCACGCTAGCAACCCCACTGTAGCTTGGTCAGGTTTGCGAAGACCCTTTTTCCAGTGACAGTCCCACCCTGAGGTCCTGGGGCATCCAGTGCAGCCTTGGGGGACACCATTTAGCCCATATGGGCGGTTCCAGAGAAGCCAGGAAGGCACGTTGGGGTGCCCTGGGCATGCTTGGCACCTGCCCTGACATGGGGCGGTGTCCATCTCCGTCTCTTGCTGCCCACGCTGCCCTGGGGTGTGGGTCCCAGGGGTCCTGGCAGCGCCCAGCACAATGTCCTGCGATTCTGCTGCAGGACCGGGTCCCCCGCACAGCTGTCCGGGGCCGCAGCACCAGGGCCACCAGCAGGGCACCGAGGCCGGTGGCTTTGCCCCGCTGGGCCTGCTGGCGCCCGGGAGGCGGGCGGGGTGGGCATGCACTGCCGGGTTGCGCCGACACTAAACCGCCCTGTGGTTTCCCCCCCGTGCTGCCGGCTCCTGCCAGGGCTCAGAAGTAAGTTCCGGGGGCGGGGAGAACGGCGCTGGGGGTGGCAGGGGGCTGGGTGCATGTCCGCCCCTGGGTCGGGGTCCTGCAGCCCGGGACAGTCCGGGCTGGGGTCACCCTGTGGGGAGAATGGTCGCCGAGTCACCCCTGACCCTGGCGCCCACTGCGTCCCCAGGCTCCGGAGCGTGAAGATCGAGCAGGGGAGGCTGAACGACCAGGCCAACTCGCTGGCCGACCTGGCCAAGGTGAGGGCAAGGTCCCGCCGGGAGGGGGCCCCGGGTGGGGGTCCCGCGCACCCACTTTGCAGGAGGCACCAGAAATCACCTTCGTGCGGAACATCTTCAGTCTTCAGCACTGGCAGTTGGCTTTTATTTCAAAAGAGTAATATGCTAGCCAGGCGTGGTGGTGCACACCTGTCTTCCCAGCACTCAGGAGGCTGAGGCAGGGGGATCCCTGTGAGTTCGAGGCCAGCCTGGGCTACACAGCAAGACCTTCTCTCAAAAATTCAAAACCAAACAAAATTAACATGCTGGGCCTAATGTTGCACATCTATGATCCCAGTCACCCAGGAGGCTGAGGCAGGAGGACTGGAAGTTCAAGCCCAGCCTGGCCAATTTAGTGAGGCTCTGTCTCAACATAGAAAGGCCTGGGGCTGTCGCTCAGTGGTGAGAGTGGTGACTGCCCAGCAGATGCCAGGCCCTGGGCTCCATCCCCAGCACCCTCTTGAGGAGAGAAAAAGGAAAAAATACACATAGGTAGAAAATGACTTGGCAAAATCCCATATGTGGCATAAATTGGGCATTTTAATTTTGACTTTCTGAGACCTGGGCCCACTGCATGGTTCAGGCTGGGCCTAACTCACTATGGAGCCCAGGCTGACCTCAAACTCACATCAAGCGCAGAGATGACAGGCGCGGGCCGCCACACCCAGCTGGTATTTTAATTTGGATCAGCCACAACATACCACCATTAGAAATGGCACACAGGTGTCATCCCAACATCCCAGAGGCTGAGGCAGGAGGATTGCTTTGAGTTCCGGGCTAGTCCGGGCTACATAGGGAGTTCAAGGCCAGCCTGCAGTAAATAATGAGATCCTGTCTGAGAAGGAAGGC
This sequence comes from Chinchilla lanigera, assembly GCF_000276665.1. Classification (NCBI taxonomy): domain Eukaryota; kingdom Metazoa; phylum Chordata; class Mammalia; order Rodentia; family Chinchillidae; genus Chinchilla; species Chinchilla lanigera. The sequence goes on along the minus strand of NW_004955524.1, from coordinate 3,325,832 downwards.
AGGGAAAAAAGAAATTAAAATATCTTTTTTTTTGGCAGTCCTGGGAATCGAACCCAGGACCTTGCCTGTGCTCAGCAAGAGCTCATCCTTGGGCTCCACCCCCAGCCCTGAAATTTGGGTCTCCTTTTTTTTCCTCTTTTTTTTTGGTTTTTGGGTTTTTTTCTGGTATCAGGAATCGAACTCACGATATTGTGCTTGGCAGGCGGGCACTGTGCCGCTGAGCTAAATCCCCAGCCCCTTTCTTTTTCTCTTTTCGTACCAGGAATTAAACTCAGGACCTTGCACTTGCCAGGCAGGTGCTTGTGCCACTGAGCTATATCCCCAGCCCTGAAATTTGGTTATTAAAAAATTAGTTGCAGAGCCGGGCGTGGTGGCGCACACCTGTAACCCCAGCACTTGGGAGGCTGAGGCAGGAGGATGGCTGCAAGTTCAGGTCCAGCCTGGGCCACATTGTGAGTTGAAGGCCAGCCTGAACTGCACAGCGAGACCCTGTCTCAAAAGACAAAAAATTAATTAATTAACTAAAATAAAAATAAATTAAAAATTAGTTGCAGATTTTCATTAAGCGGTATGTGCCTCTTAAGATCCAATTACCAAGCCTGGGGAAATAGCCCAGCAGCACAACTGTCTGCCTGGCAATTGCAAGGTCATGAGTTTGAGTCCCAGTATTGAAGGGAAAAAAAAAAGATCCAATTAACAAAAGCTTCTGCTCTGTTTTTGGTAATGGGAATTGAAGCAAAGCCTTCTTTGAAATAAGTCTTCTTTTTTTGATTTTTTTGAGACGTGGTCTCGCATGCAGTTTAGATGGACCTTGAACTCACTGTGTAGCCCAGACTGGCCTCAAACTCATGCCCTCCGAGGGCGCCACCACGCCTAGAGTCTTCAGTTGTATAAAGTCTTACAAGTTTCTAATTTTTCCTAAAAGTAACAAAGGTGAAATGTTTTCTAGTATTAAATTTTGTGAGATTTTTCACCAGTCTTAGGGATGGTACCTAGGACCTGGTGCACCCAGCCACACCGCCAGCCATTTTATTTTATTTTTATTTATTTTATTGGGGCAGGGTCTCACTGTGTAGTATAGGCTGGCCTTGAACTCGCTTATACAGCTTAGGCTGGCCTCAAACTCGCAGTGATCTTCCTGCCTCAGCCTCCTGAGTGCTGGGATTGCAGGCATGCGCCACCAGACCGGGCTAGTTTTGAATTTGAGACAAGGTCTCACTTTACTCAGGCTGATTTTGAAGTTCTGGGCTCAAGCAGTCCTCCTGCCTCAGCCTCTAGAATAGCTGAGACCACAGTCTCTGCCACCAGAAATACTGAGTATTTCTCTCTGACAGAAATCAGGCATACATTCTAAATTCAGAACAACAAACTTAGGGCAAAGAAGAAGCAGCAGAGGCTAGGTGTAGCCCCTGCAGACATCACTCTCTGTCCCTGGGTGGGTGTCAGCGATGGGGGGCACCGGGCCTGGGCACTGTGTGGCCAGGAGGGTGCTGGAGAGGAGGGCTGGGCTGTGGCCCAGGCCCGGCCCCCTCCAGGATCCGGCGTTGGGGTGCGGAGGGTCCCTGCTGCGGTCAGCCCAGGCACCCCTGGTGGCCCGCACACTGCGGGGACCCATAACGGCCTGCCCTGTCCCCACAGACCCAGGGCCTCATGTACGAGCTGCTGTCGGAGCTGCACGCCCAGCATGAGGAGCTCGAGGCCCGCCTGGCCGCGCTCGAGGCCCGCCTGGACTCGCTGGGCGCCTCCCTGCAGGCCCTGCCCGGCCTCGTCGCCCAAGCCACGCGGCTGCCC
>NW_004955524.1:3322522-3323941 GCF_000276665.1 Chinchilla lanigera | reverse complement strand
CGCCCGCCCCGCCCCCCGCACCCCATCTTGGCCATCACGTGGCCTGGCTGCCACTTGCGCGACTGTCCCAGGAGCCCAGCAGTCCCCTGGGGCTCAGGACCAGGAGCTGGGCCTGGCTGGACCCGGACCGAGGGGCGTCCTCCGGTCGCCGGCGGAGCACTGCGCCTGGCCCCTGCGGTGCGGAGCACTGGGGAGAGGTCCTCACCGGTCCAGTGAAGCCTGTGCGTGAGCCGCACACGGGGGCGCAGCGCCCGGGGCCCGGAGGACGGCAGTTCTGTGACTGTGACTGAGACTGCACTTGCCTGGAGCCGCCCTCAGCTGGGGCCAGCTCCTCGGAGCCGGCGATGCCAGCGCATCTGCAGCCGCCCGGCGGAGGACGCGGCCTGGCCCTGGCCAGAAGGCCGCAGCAGATAACTGAGACTCTGGAGCCCGCCCCGCGTGGGCGGTGACGCGGCTGAGGGGTTGTCCGCCTGTCCCGGCGCTCCAGTTGCGCACCCGCTGTGTGCAAGGCCTGTGGTATAAACTGCAAGCTGACGTCACAACACGGCCAGGGCAGGGTGGAGGCGGGAGGGGGAACCGAGGCTTAGCGGGCAGAGCCACTTGCCCAGGGCCACACAGTGCAGAGGGATGGAGCCATAGGTAAGTCCAGATGGGGAGCCCTGGGCCCAAGGAGGACCTCCAGCAGGGCCTGGTGGCACACACTTGTAATCTCAGCACCTGGGAGGCTGAGGCAGGAGGATCACCACAAGTTCGAGGCCAGCCTGGGCTACATAGTGAGCCTCTGTCTCAAAAAAACAACAAACAAAAAAAAACAAAACAACAGATGAAGACCCTGGATTTGGTGGCGGAGGCTCCCGGGGCAGCATGGGGTGGAGGGTTTGGGGGACACTGGGTGACGCCGTCCGGAGCCTCTTGGGGAGCCACGGGGCTCCCAGGACGCACGCAGAATCCAAACCCAACTTCCGGACTCCTGAGGGAGCGGCACGGGATGGGGAGGGGCGGACTTGGGGACCGCAGGACCCAAGAACCAGAGGGTCAGGGAGGCTGGGGCTACCGTCAGACCAGGGCAGTGGGCGCCCCCGGGGGCGTCAGACTCAGCCCCTGCTAAGGAGAGGTGAGTCGGATTTCACCAGGAGGCTCACAGAAGGGCCAGGCACTTAGTAGGTGTTCGGGAAACGCCGCATCCGGGCTGGGTTCACAAGGGCGTTGGAGGGGCCCGGCTGGGGAAACTGAGGCGGGGGGAGTGGGGTTCGGTAAGGAGCACCCCTAGGTGGCCTGTGGGTCCAGTGTGGGCGCCCAGGCGTGGGGAGGGAGCCGTAGGGGATCTGCGAGGCCGGAGGCGACACCTGGGCGGGGCGGGGCGGGGCGGCAGGGAAACCCAAGGGGCAGACGCGAGGCGGCGCCCGGGCGGGGGCCACG
>NW_004955524.1:3319761-3322120 GCF_000276665.1 Chinchilla lanigera | reverse complement strand
CCCCCCGGGACCCCGGCCCGCGCGCTCGTGTCCAGGACGCGGCCTTTGACCCGCGGGCTCCGCGCCCGGACGCCGCCACCAGGGGCGGGGCCCCGTGAGCGCTCGACTTAGACGCTGTAGCGGGGGAGACGCTTCTCACAGCCAGGGCCCCCGTGCCACCCAGCATCTGGGGAGCCCGGGTGGGAACCGCGAGCCCCGCCGTGGGTCCTAGGTTTAGGGTCCCCCGTTCCCAAAGAAAGGCCTTGTGTCATTCACACGCTACGCAGTGTCCTGCCTCAGTTTACCCCGCAGTGCCTGCCGCTGTGAGTTGGGCCTGGTGGTGTTGGGGATCGGGGGTGGCGGTGCCTCCCGCGGGGAAGGCCAGGGTGGGGTCGCGTCACCCGAGGGTCCTGGCACCCCCGCGGGTGCTTTCCCGCCGTGATCACTCGCGCGCGTCCCAGAAGCGCCCCGCCGTGCGGCTCCGGGGAGAGGTCTGCGTCTCGGGCAGCCGCTTCCGGCGATGCCAGGCCCCACAGTCTACACCGGGCGCGACCCGGGCGAGGCGGGAGGCAGCGGGACGCTCCGGAGCTCCGGTGATAGTTCCTGGGGGCCGTGCGGACCCGGATCACCCGCGAAACCCTGGTGCGGCGCGACGTGAGAGCTGGCAGGGGCCCGGGAGGCGCTGCCTTCCCCGGGCTCAGTCGGGCGCGAGCGGCGGGGCGCGCTGGTAATCCCAGCGCTGGAGGAGGCAGGAGGAGCGGGGCCGGAGGCGCATGCCGGTAATCCCAACGCTCGGAAGGCTGAGGCAGGAGGACTGCGAGTTCTAGTGTTGCCTGGGCAATTTAGTGAGACTGTCTCAAACAAAATAAAAGAAAGAAAGAAAGAAAAAGGAAGAGTGGAGGTGTAGCTTGATGAGAGAGCGCCCCGTTCCGTCCTCAGTGCTGGGGGGCAGGGAATGCTGGGGCCTCTGAGGCTCCCTGAAAACACCGCAGGGGACTGTCACAGCTTCCCACGGTGGCCCACGCGGTGTGTCCCTAACTTCTACCTTTGCTGTCGCTCTCCTTTTCTATTTCCTCGGCCCCAGCTCGCTCTGCAGAGCCCGTCTCTGTCCCCCTCTTCAGTTCTGCTTTCTTGAATAAACTTTGCCACCGCTTAAAACAACACAACGCAACGCAAAACTCGGGAGCGACGGTGCTAGCGCAGCTGCTGGCCGGGCTGGGCTGCGCGTGCCTCTCCCTGGGCGCGGGCGCTCATCTGTACCCCAGGCTGGCGCGCCCCGCGTCCTCTGCGTCCGCGGCCCCTACTGCACCCTCAGGCCCACCTTGGCCCTCGGAAGTGGCGGTCCAGTCAATGACCCCTGTGCCTGCAGCCCGTCCCGGCCTGCTCGGGCCACCTGGCGCATTGCGGGTGGCGGTGTCCCCTACTGGAGGTGCTGAGGCCTCGAGGGTCCCCGCGTCGCCCCGCTAGGCTCCCAGGGCGACTGCCTGGCGTGAGACGGGCGCAGGAGCGGTAACGACAAGTGACACCACCAGAGGGCGCCGTCGCCCCGCGGACGCACGAGGGCACGCCCCCGGCGACATCTCCCCGGGGGAAACTGAGGCCAGGAGGAGGGTCAGAGGGCAGGCCGGTGACGGCATGGCGGCGGGGCGGAGCGCGGGGTGCGGTGATCCGTGCGCGGCCCTGGGCCCCGCCTGATCTCCCGGCCCTTGGGAGTGGAAAGTGAAGTGGATTGTCCCCCACTTGGCATGTGTCTTTTTTCTTTTGGGAGGTTTTTGTTTTGTTTTGTTTTGTTTTTCCGGTACCGGGAATCGAACTCACGACCTTGCGCTTGCCAGGCAGGCGCTGTGCCGCTGAGCTAAATCCCCAGCCCCTGGATTGTCCCCCACTTGGACCGGACGTGCTCCGAGTCACGTCTGCAAGTGGCAGCCGGTTGATGATTAAGCCGAGCGCAGGCTGCTTGGCTCGGTGACCTCAGTTTCTCCGCTGTCTTCCGGGGCTTGCGGGGACCCGGCAGAGTTGGCGCGCAGCCGCGCGCGGCGGGGGCGTGTGTTGTTTTGCTCCACGCCTGAGCGCGAGGCCACGCCCCTCCTCCTCCCTATTGGTCGGGTCCCCGCGGGTGGGCGCGGCTTGCGCCTCCGGTCCCGCCCTGCTCCCTGCCCTATAAAAGCAGCGCCCGCGCGGGTCGGCCCTGCTGGCCCCGCAGACGCTCGCGTTTGCTGCGCCTTCGTGCGTGCCACGATTCGCGCCCCTTGGCCGCGGGTTCGAGGCCCGGGTCTGCGCGCCGGGTGCGCTCGCTTGCCCGCCGGGGCGCGATGCTGTTCGACAAGGTGAAGGCGTTCGCCGTGCAGCTGGAGGGCGCGGCGGCGGGCGCGGAGCCGGT
>NW_004955524.1:3299867-3319421 GCF_000276665.1 Chinchilla lanigera | reverse complement strand
CCCCCGCCGCGCGTCGCCCCGTGCGCGCGCTGAGCGCCTCCCCTGTCCCCGCAGACACGGGCGAGCCCACGACGCTGCCGGCCGGCCGCCACGAGTTCGCGTTCAGCTTCCAGCTGCCCCTGTAAGTTCCGCCCCCAAGGGGGGCGGGCGGCGGGGACCGCGGGGTCCGGCCGGGACCGTCCCCGGTGGGAAGGGCCCCGCGCAGCGCTGACCCCTGCCCACTCGCAGGACCCTGGTGACGTCCTTCGAGGGCAAGCACGGCAGCGTCCGCTACTCCGTCAAGGCCACGCTGCGCCGGCCCTGGGTCCCCGCGCGCCGCACGAGGACGGTGTTCACGGTCATCGAGAGCCTGGACATCAACACCCCCGAGCTGCTGGTGCGCGGACGCGGCGCCGAGCGCGCACAGTCGCTGTGGGCCGGAGGGAGGCGGGCGGACCGGCAGGGGACCCCGGGAACCCCCGCCCCGCCGTGCTCACCTGCTGTGCGCCAGGCGGCCCTGGCCCTGCGATGGTTCGGGCATAAAAGCTGCTCGCTGAGCGAGTGCCAGCCACACCTGAAGTGCCGGGCTTCGTTTTGTTTGTGTGGCACAGGGTCTCACGCTGTAGGCCGGCTGATCTCAAGCCCCTTCTCCTGCCTCAGCCTCCCAAGCGCCGGGATGACAGCCGTGCGCCGCCACCTCTGGCTGGCTCGTCTTCCGTGTTACAATAGGGTCTTTTCTAGGAAGCTGCATTGTCTCTCTGATAGTTCTCAGGTGGTAAAAAGCGGCCAGGTCCTGCTGCCTTCGACCCACTGGTGTCCCTCCCGCCCCGGCAGGCACCCCAAGCAGGAGCCCGGGAGAAGGTGGCTCGCTCCTGGTACTGCAGCCGAGGCCTGGTGTCCCTCTCCACCAAGATTGACCGGAAAGGCTACACCCCAGGTACCAGGCGGGGCCCGCGGGAGACAGGCGCGCAGCGGGCAGGTGCGGGGGACACTGAGGCCCGACGCTGCCTCCCGCAGGAGAGGCCATCCCCATCTTCGCGGAGGTTGACAACAGCTGCACGCGCCCTGTGAGGCCGCGCGCAGCCCTGGTGCAGACGCAGACGTTCATGGCCAGGGGCGCCCGGAAGCAGAAGTGCCTGGTGGTGGCCAGCATGGCTGGGGAGCCGGTGGCCCCGGGGCGCCGTGCACTGTGGCAGGGCCGGCCGCTGTGCATCCCCCCGGTGGGGCCATCCATCCTGCACTGCCGCGTGCTGCGCGTGGACTACTCGCTTAAGGTACAGAGCCCTTCTGGCCCGCGGGGTGGGGTCCTCAGGGAGCAGGCGTGGCTGCCGCTGCACCCCCATCACGCTGCTCATTCCCTAGGTTTGTGTGGACATACCAGGCTCCTCAAAGCTGCTCTTGGAGCTGCCCCTGGTCATCGGCACTATCCCCTTGCACCCTTTCGGCAGCCGCTCCTCCAGCGTGGGCAGCCATGCCAGCTTCCTGCTGGACTGGGGACTGGGCACGCTGCCCGAGCAGCCTGAAGGTAGGCACCCTGTCCTGCTGGGGCACCCATGGGTGGCTGAGGCGATGTCTCACCGCAAGGCGGGTGGCCGCAGAGCCCCGCCCGCCGGCCTGGCTCACCCTGTTGCCCTTCCGTAGCCCCCCCTGAGTACTCAGATGTGGTGACAGAGGAGGAGGAGGAGGCCATGGCCGCTGCACAGAGCTGCTCCCCGTCACTGTGGGGCGCCCCCACGAGCCTCGAAGGCCCCTACTTCGCCTACCTCCAGGAGTGCCGCTACCACCCGCCGCCCCTGTACTCGGAGGTGAGCTCGGGGATCCCGCGTGCACAGCCTCCCTGGCCTCCCTGACCCCGGGTGCCTCAGACGTTCAAAGGGGACAGAACTCCTACGCATGCATCAAAACTCGAGCCTCTCTTGCACGCCCCACGCCCGTCTGCCCTGGGCAGGCACCAGCCCCTGCCTCACAGAAATCCTCCACTCAGGAGGATCCAAACCCAACGTCGGAGGCCGTGAGGCCGCGCTGCATGACCTGCTGAGCGGCGAGCAGCCCCTCAGGGATGAGGTCCCGCGAGAACTTCTAGCCGCCATGGCCGCGGAAGATGCTGGAGGGGAAGGGCCAGTGAGCCTGACTGCACTGGAGCCCCAGAACCTGAGTCTCAGAGCAGAAAGGACCAGCATCGCCATCACGCAGGACTGAGGAGGACCCCGGCAGGCCCTGGCATGTGACGGGAATCAGAGTCCCAGCACAGCCTCGGGGAAACGTGAGCCCGGCAGTGCCCAGTCTGCGGGAGACAGAGCCAGACGTAGACACTTGAGGCACCTGTAGGAGGGATCGGAGCGAGTCCCACGGGAAAGCAGAGAAGGCTTCCTGGAGGACATTTGACCTGGGGTTTTGATGTATGAATAGGAGCTCTGCATCAAGGGAGGAGGAAGACCAGTGAGAAGGATTTGGAGGTCACTCTTTTCTCTCAGAATCGGGGGCCTTGAGTGCAGGGATCCCAGCCAACGCCACACTATGAGCTTGGATGGCAAGAGGCCTGGGGATAGGGAGATTGGGAAGCCAGCTCACTGGAATAGTGGGGTGGCAGTCACTGGCCAGGGCAGGCGCAGGAGCCCTGTGGTCAGACTGTTGGGGAGGAGTCCCGCGGCAGGGGCCCTCGAGCAGGCCCTGGGCACAGGGGGCAAGGTGGAGTGGGGGGGGAGGTCAGCAGGCTCCCTGCGAGTCCCCTCCCTGGCTGGGGCTGGGCCCCGGGGACCCGGCCTCCCGGGCAGTTTGTCAGTCCACCACTTTGATACAATTATTTTTTTAAAAATAAAAAGTGTGGACCACGAGGCTGGCGCGCTGATTTGTCCCTGTCTGCTCAGAGGCTGGGGCGGCCACGCCCTGGGCCTCCAGCTTAGTTCTGGAGGTCCCAGGGGACAGTGCGGCCGGGGCCACGCGGAGATCCCGCCTGCTCTGTTGTGGGCTTTTCAGAAATAGTACTGATGTCCACCTGCAGAGAACGAGGCGCTGCCCATGCCCAGCCCACAACCCCACGCCCGGGGAGGGTCTGCCCCGCCTCACTCAGCGCCTGGCAGCCTCCCTGCGGCTCCTGTCTGTGAGACTCTGCCTATTTTCTTTTTTGTGGAGACAGAGCCTTACTATGTAGCCCAGGGTGACCTCTAAAGCAGGAGATCCTCTTGCCTCAGCCTCTCAAGTGCTGCGATGACAGGGGGTACACCACCACCCCGGACTGGTTTTGGTTTATCGTGAACGTATCAGTGGGTCACACATACTGCAGCCGTCTGTGTCTGGCTGCGTGGTTCGGCCTGTTTCTGAGGGGAAGCCCTGCAGCATGGATCAGTACCCTGCTCCTTTCCATGGCTGTGTAATATTCCATCCTGTGGAGGGAACATCTCATCTCTGTCCACCCATCTGTGAGGGGATGTTTGAGCTGTTTCTGTGTGTGGGCTACTGCACCGCCAGTGTGCAAGAAGGCTTGCTTAGCTCACGGCCCTCTTAGGCATCTGGTGGCATGGGATTGTCCTGGAGGTGAAAGCCTGCCCAAAAGATCGTGGGGGCTTCCCAGTCACTCATTGCGCAGGCCCCACAGCTCAGCTCCGCCCACGCCAGAAGTCCCGCCCCAAGGCCTAGCCACGCCCAGGGGGTGTGGTCACAGACCATCCTTCTGGTTGGACCAGAAAGGGCGGGGAGGCCAGATAATTGGTCCACGTCCCACGTGTTGAGTAGGAGGCGAAAGTTCTAGTTGCACGGCTCAGGTGACCAGAGTGGGCAACTTTTCTTTCTCTTTTTTTTTTTAATTTATTTATTTTGCAGTGGACATTGAACCCAGGACGTTCACACTGAGCTACACCCCTAGCTTGCATGCTTGCTAGCTTGCATTCTTTCATTCCTGGGACAGGGACTCACCGAGGCATTAAATAGTCAGACGGCTCAAACTTTCAAACCCTCCTGCCTCAGCCTTCCCGCTTGTCATCCCACCTAGGATGACAGGTGTGTGCCACGAGGCCTGGCTGGTTTCTGAGATACTTTATAAAGAACTACACGACAGGAGGCCAGGGCTGGGGATGCAGCTCAGTGGCACAGAGCCTGCCTGGCAAGCGCGAGGTCATGAGTTCTGTTTCCGGTGCCAAAAAAACTAAAACTAAAACTAAAAAACACGACAGGAGGTCAAAGGCTCCTAACCCGAAAATGCAGCCCCTATTTTAGGAGCTGGAAACGCTGATTTCCCGATGGGATCACCACCTGTGGTGCGTGAGAATCCGGGGCTCAGGTGGCCCCAGGAAAATGCCTACAAGTGAGAAAACAGGAAATTCAGCCCGGCGTGGTGGCCCACGCCTGCCATCCCAGCACTCTGGAGGCTGAGGCAGGAGGATTGCTGCAAGTTTGCGGCCAGCCTGGGCTACACAGCAAGACCCTGTCTCAAGAAAAAAAAAAAAAAAGAAGGAAACATGGGGCTCATGAGCTGATGGCAGGGCCACAGGACACAAGTGCAGGCGGGTCCCGGGCCCCAGAGCCCGCCCTGCTTCTGGGCACAGGGTCCCCCGGGGCCCCAGCACTCTGCCTGCACTCAAGCCCAGAGCAGGGGTCCCTGGGGCCCGCTGAGGACAGGAACCCGCAGCACGGTCCCCAGAGCCCCAGCAGGCAGCCCGGCAGGGCATGAGCTCCCCACCGAGGGGGGTGTGCAAGAGAGGAGCCTGTGTCACACCCGCGCCCCACGGCGAAGGCGGCCAGAGATGTTTACTCAGCCGCGTGTGCACAGCCGTGTCCCGGCAGGGAGGACAGGACGCCCCGTGTCCCCAGGACTCCTGACTCTGCAGCTCTGGGGAACCTGATCCCTAGAGAGACTTTCTGGGCCAGATCAGTGGCAAGCAGGGCAGAGCTGGCTCGAGGGTCCTCATCCTGGGCACCCTGAGCCCACCAGGCCGGGGGAAAGTGGCCAGTTATGCCCAATGGGAAATAAAAACCCCAGGCCCCAGCTGTCCCTCCGGTCCTTGCTGCAACGCTGCTCCAGGAAGTCCCTACCTCAGGACCTTTGCACAGGCCGTCCTTCGCCTTGCCTCTCCAGGGACACTCAGCTGCTGGCGAATGTCTCCCCCGTCACCCCTCCCACCCCTGTGCTCTGAGCCTTGCACGTCCTCCTCAGCCTCGGGAACGCCCACCTAGGTGCTGGTTTGTCCGAGACTGCGAGGTCAGGGCCAGGTCCTGGCTGCGCCCGCAGCCCCAGTGGGCACAAGGAGGAGGATTGTGGACTGACTAATGGCCAGCTTTGTTTGGGGGTAGAGGAGTCAAGGTTCGCCGTGCAGCACCACACCCGGGCTCCCCCTCCGCCGTCTCTGCGGCTGTTCCTCGCCTCTCATGTCTCTGTCACCATTTGTCCCTGGCAGTGGCCAGGTGCCAGGCCAGCAGGGCGGCCGTCCCTGCTTGTCCTCCGCCGGGCTGGCTGGCAAGGGGCCCAGCCGGGCTGCCGTTCAGGAATCCAGAGCCGCCAGCTCCAGCCACCAGCATGGCCACCGCCCGCTGCCGCCTCTGCCCCGGCACATTCTGTCCCGATCGGGATGGGGGCGGCTAGGAGGGACGAGTTCCTACCCGGCAGCTCCAGTTACGGCACAGCCTGTCCCCGGCCAGGTCTCCATGGCACGACCTGTGGAGCCTCCTTTCCCCAGCCCAGGCTTAGACCTTCCTGGATGAGGCCACTGCCACCAGCAGGAGGCAACCCCAGGACCTTTGCACCTGCTCTCCAACTGCCTGTGCCCAACCCCAGGTCCCTCGGGGCCCTCCTGCTCCCACATCTTGCGTCACTTGCCCGGTCCCTGGCCCAGCTGGCATCTCTTGCAGTTCCACACTCACTTGTTTGGCTGTGGAGTCTGCCCAGCCTCTGGATGGGCACAGCCGGGGGACGCAGGAGCCCTATCCCTGATGTAGGGAAAGTCCCCGATCCTTACAAGCATAGGCCTGGCAGAGGCCCAGGCGGCAGTGGTGACTCATGCAGCGGCTGTGCCTGGTGCCGACATCCAGGGGACGGCGGGTGCACGGGACGGGCGGGGGGGACGGGCAGCCAACTGCTCCACCCTACCCAGCTCAGCTCATGGGGAAACTGAGGCTGGCTGCGGGTACTCAGGGGCCCGCTCCGAGGCCCACTGCCTGGACTTGTGAGCAGCTCTGGACACCGAGGGGCTGTCCTTCCTAGAACAGTGTGGGGTTCAGAACCAGGCAGGAGTGCCGCCCCGGCCAGTGGCTCCGGGGGCTTGGGGCTCACTGGAGGCAATAAAGGCCTTTGTGCCCCCATGAGGACGACAAGAGTCCCAAGGATGCTGAGGTAAGGAGGGAGGACACTTCCTGCCCCTGAGGTCACTAGGAGGTGAAAGGGACACGGGAGGCTGGAGAGTCCTGGGAAGGTTACTGAGGAGACAGGACATCAGAGCTGGGGCTTTGATGGATGCAGAGGAGTTCACCAGGGAAAGGTGTTTTAGGCAAGAGACAGCTGGCATACTCTCAGCTGCCTTGGAGGCTCCACGGGCCAGGGCCAGAGGGGCACACGGACGGGAGGGGCCGGGTAGCAAATGGGGTCATCAGGTTAGCACCACACTCTGACCCTTGGTCTTCATCTGGCGAAGCCAGAGTGTGAGATGAGCACATGGGGCGCGGGTCTGCAGGGCTGGATTCCTGCCGAGTGCACGCGGCTGGCAAACAGGAAGGGGGCCCCCAAGGGCCGCGGCCGCCTTTCCTGTGCTCCCCCCACTTCCGCTGTGTGCGCGCGCCGGCGGCGTCTCTGCGCCTGTGCCTGCGAATCTAGGCCCCAGCGGTGCCCCCGGACTCCGGAACCCGGGCAGCCCAACGCGGGGCGCCCGTCGTCCCGCCTGCTCCAGCGGCTGAGGCAGGAAGAACTCCCCAGCAGTTTAAATCTCAAAAAATGCACAGGGCTGGGCTGTTGCCCAAGGGAAGGACGCCCCTGGCTTGGACTTGTGGAAATGGAGCCGTACCGGCTGCGGGCTGCAGGCCCTGCGGCCCCGGCCTCCTCCCCGCGGTCCTGGCGGCCGGCCTGTCTCACCTTGAGCATTTAAAATTTTTTTAATTTATTTTTTTAATCAGATTTTATTGATACATTTTAGATATACATAATGATGACATTCATCATAGAGAATTTGTACTTGTACATCTTGTACATAATATAAGTTGGTAGGGTTTTTTTCCTTCCCCCCACCCAATTCCTCTACCCTCCCTTCAACCCATTTTTTATTTTTTAGAGACAAGATCTCACTATGTAGCCCAGGCTGGGCTTGAACTCATGGGGATCTTCCTGCTTCAGCCTCCTGAGTGCTGAGATTACAGGAGTATCCACCATACCTGGCGAGCATTTTATTTATTTATTTATTTATTTATTTATTTATTTATTCATTTATTATTGTCCTTTTGAGACAGGGTCTCGCTATGCAGTTCAGGCTGTCCTTGAACCCACTCTGTAGCCCAGGCTGGTCTTGGACTCACAAGGATCCTCCTGCCTCAGCCTCCCAAGCACTGGGATTACAGGTGTGCGCCACTGCACCAGACTGAGCATTTTTATTTTTAATCTACCCATGTAAAATTCTTCTTAGGTCACCAGGACTTGCCAGCCCCTGGAGGAAGCATTCAGTGGGCTACCAAGCGTCAGGATTCAGCTGGGCCAGCAGCACACACCTGTGGTCCCAGTGCTCTGGGAGGCTGAGACAGGACAATCACAAGTTCCAGCCCAGCCTGGGCAATGTAGTGACTTACTGAGAGCCTGTTTTAAAATCTTAAAAAAACAACTGAAAGGGCTGGGGGTGGAGCTCATTGTGAGGGTCCCAGGTTCCAGCCACAGGATGGACAGATCAAGGGACAGGCTGAGGGCCGCCACCTGTGCTAGCCAGCGGGGACCAGGACCTCCACTCCTTGTTCACAGCGCGGGGAACAAAGCCAGCTCCACCCGCACCTCGACAGCGGCTCCCTCTGGCCCAGGACGCTGTTTACCAAGTATCGGGTGACGCAGTGTCGGTGTCAGTCGCACCGCACAGCCGGGCACGGTGACAGCCGCTCTGGACGCTGTTTACAGTGAGAGGCCAGCTGTGGAGGGGCCCAGCCAGGCCTGCTTCCGGATGCCAGCGCCAGGTGCCCATGGGGTTTGGCGAGGACCCTGGGCCTAAGCCACCGGCTGCTGGGCAGGGGTGGCGGGCGTCCCAGCCCCGGCGGACCCAGCAGGTTACACCACACTCTGCAGGCCGCCGCTTACTTTATTTTTTTTGTTTTTTGTTTTTTTTTCCGGTACCGGGAATCGAACTCATGACCTTGCGCTTGCCAGGCAGGCACTGTGCCACTGAGCTATATCCCCAGCGCCCCCCCCCCCCCCCGGCTTACTTTAAATTTCAGACAAGTAATGAATCCTTTTTTGTTTAAGTACAAGTATATCCCACTCAGCACTCGCCCAGCTGACACTTGGGCTATACTTCTGGTTCAAGAAAAATTGAAGCCACCCGCACAGTTGTCGTCCCAGCACTCTAGGAGGCTGAAGCAGGAGGGTCTCAAGTTCCAGCAGATGCAGTTTGGTGCAGAGACCCTGGGTTCAATTCCCAGGACCAGAAACAAAATAGAGTTGAATGAAAGATGAGACTCAAATACTCAATAAATATTTGTAAAGTGTTATTGAAGTCAGTGATTCCCCCACCAGTACGGGGTGCTGGGAAGGACCCAGGCCTCATGGGTGCTCCATCCCCAAGCCGTGCCCAGCCCTGAGGCCTACGGTGTACCCGGCTGAAGGCATCACCGCAAACCACGGGGCCCAGGGTGCCGGGGTCTGGGGATCCAGGCAGCCGGGCCTGGGAGGGGGCTGCAGGGCCCCCAGCCCCAAACACAAGCCTCCTTCCCAAGCCGCACACGCCAGAAGCTGAGACCCGCACAGCCCTGCGAGCCCCCAGGCAGGCGCCGCTGACTCGCTGAGCGCAGACAGGCACTGGGCGTCCTGGGCCCGCAGGGGCCGGCGCGGGGGTGCACGCCCGTCATCCCAGCACTCTGGGAGGCTGAGGCAGGGGGATGTCAAGTTCAGGCCCAGCCTGGGCAGTCTGGGGAGACTCTGCCTCAAAAGTACTTACAAAAAGCCAGGGACAGAGCTCAGTGCATAGCCCCTAGGTTCAGTCCCAGGGCTTATAACAGCGGCAAAGCCAAGCAAGGGCCCCGCAAGGCGGCTGACTGTGGGGAGGGCCCAGAGGGGCTCAGTCCCTGGGGTGGGTTGTGACCCGGACTGGAAAGGGCCTCGCCCGGAGTGGCTCTGGGTGGCCATGCCATCCTGGCTGGAGGGCACATCTGAAACTTTCCATGGCTCAGGACAGCCAGACCTGAGCTCTGGGCCCTGCAGTGGATCCTGAGGGTCCAGGGCCGATGCCAGGCGGGGCGACAGCTCAAAGGAGGCAGACCGGCGGGTGGCGTCAACGGCCCGGGCCCCTGCGGTGGGCACGCGCAGTTGCGGCCTCGGGCAGGCGGGCCCGGGTGGGCGTGTGTCCTCCACAAGGGGCCTGGCACCCCCAGGCCCACCTCAATCCCCAGCCCCGGGCGGAGATGGCTGAGCTTTCTGGGGGCTCAGGTGCCCGGGGAACCGCTCCGGGCCAGGGGACACCAGGAAACATGGATCGGACCTCTGGACAACTTCTAATACCCTAGGAGTCTCCCCAGACAGGGTGTCGTCAAAGGCCGAGGCGGGGTGGGGCCGCAGCCTCAGGAGGGCACTGGACACGGGGAGACCAGGCGGGAGGATGGGGGAGTGGAGCCCCACCCCAGCCCCCAGGCGGAGGAGCCAGCCGGGCTGCAGGCTGTGCCGCACCGTGGCCAGGGCTGTGTCCACCCAGCCTGCTGCATGAGGCCCCGCAGAGCCCTGAGCCGGGCCGGGAGGTGCTCGCCCGTCATCCCAGCACTCAGAGGCTGAGACAGGAGGATCACGATGAGTTAGATGACAGCCTGGGCCACACAGCGAGACCCTGACTGAAATAAAATTTACGAAGGGCTGGGGTGGAGCTCTGAGGCTGTGTGGGGCCTGGGTTCCATCTTCAGCACTGAAAAAGAAGCACGTAGGTAAATGGGCAAAGGACAGGCATAGACATTTCTCAAAAGAAGACCTATAGCTGGGCATGCCGAATCCTGGTTACTCAGGAGGCTGAGGCAGGAGGATTGCAAATTTGAGGCCACACTGTGTGCCTGAGTGAGACCCTGTCTCAAAATAAAGAATAAAGAAGGGCTGAGGATGAGCCCAGTTTTCCCTGGGTTTAATCTCCGGTACTGGAAAGAAGAAGAGACTTTCACATGGCCAGCGAGATATGACAAAACGGTCAGTGCTACTGATCATGAGCAGAAAGCAAATCACAGGCACAGCCAGCCCCACCTCACCCCTTAGAAGGGCTCTGCCCTTAGTGAGCACCGGCAAGCGCGGGGCAAGAGCAGAACCCGGACAGTGTGCTGCTGGGCTGTGAGTCGGCACAGCCGCTGGGAAACACTGTTGAAGGCCCTCACAACATGGAGACAGCCGGGAGTGGTGGTGCAGCCCCGCGATCCCAGCACAATGGGAGGCTGAGGCAGGAGGACTGAAAGTTCAAGCCCAGCCTGGGTAACTCAGTGACTTAGTGAGACCCTGTCTCAAACTAAAAAGGGCTGGGTGCAGCTCAGTGTGAAGGCCCTGGGTTCAGTTCCCGGTACTAGGGGAAAAAAGAATTAAAAATAAAGCTACCACAGCAATCCCATCACTGGGCTACATCCTCAGGAAAGGAAATCAGTGGTCAGAGAAACACTGCACCCCACGTTGACTGTGGCATCCCTCCCAGCCGGCAAGACCCGGCCTCAAGCTAAGGGCCTATCAACAAATGCGTGGAAAAAGCAGAGGAGCCTACCATCCTATCACGTTCTGAGTAAGATTTGGCATCAGAGAGAGAGGGAGAGAGAGGGACTAAGGACGTGGTGGGTGTACCATGTTCATGGAGGCTCAGGCGACGGCGAAGGTGCTGTATTTACAGCACAGTGGAATAGCACTGTTCAGCCATAAAGAGGGCAGAAATCCTGTCATTTGTAGCAACTTGGACAAACCTGGAGGGCATCACCTTATTTATTTAGTCAGTTAGTTAGTTTTGGTCTTTTTGAGACAGGGTCTCGCTATGCAGTTCAGGCTGGACTTGAGCTCACTTTGTAGCCCAGGCTGGCCTCGAAGTCACAACGATCCTCCCGCCTCAGCCTCCCCAGTGCTGGGACTACAGGCGTGTGCGACCCACCAAGCCCAGCCATTACCTTTAAATAAGTCAGGTGCAGAAAGATAAACACCAGCCTCGCCTATTTGTGGAGTGGAGAAAAGCCCAGCCTCACAGCAGAGAGGAGAACGGTGGGTACTGGAAGCTGAGGAACGGTGAGGGATGTCGGGGAGGCGGAGACTGGCAGTTGTTGGTCAAGGTGTGAAAAATCACAGTCTTGGAGTGCAGAGGGGGATCTAGCCCGGAGAGTGAGCACCCGGGCAGGCGGCCCTCCCTTCGTCCCCAGCCTTCTCCTTAGCTACCTCCTGTCTGACTTCTAAGGAGAAGTGAGTTCTGGTATTGTGTTGCACAATAGCTAGCAGTAGTACATTCTATATTTCAAAGTAATTAGGAAAGAAAAAATGTTTTGATACAGGGACTCCCTACATAGCCCGGGCTTGCCTTGAAATCAAAGCAATCCTCCTGCCTCAGCCTCCCCAGTGCCAGGGTGACAGGTATGTGCCACCATGCCTGGCAGGGAGAGAGGATTTTGAGTGCCCTCACCACAAAGCAATAATAAACGCTTGAGCTGATAGATAAGCTGTAGCCTGATTTGTTTCGTTATACAATGTATACAGAAATCAAAACATTGTGCCTTACTCCATAAATATGTACAATTACTATGTGTCAAGTAAAAATAAAATAGAACTTTGTTTTAAAAAGAGGTGAAGCTGGGCGTGGTGGCCTGTGACTGCAATCCCAGCACTTCGGAGGCTGAGGCAGGAAGATCGTTGTGAGTTCAATGCCAGCCTGGGCTGCAGAGTGAGATCCTGTGCACCGCCCCCGCAAAAAAAGAGATGAACGAAGGGCCGGGGAGTGGTCTCTGGGATGGGATGTCCGGCATGCGGGCACTGCTGGGGCCGGGCTGCCTCCCATGGCTCAGAATGCAGGCTGGCCCCCGGTGGGGGCTGCAGGGGCGGGAGTACAGTGGCCAAGGCGGGGAGCACACCGTTGCTGAGCACCACCTTGCAGGCACACGCCCCTCGTCCCCGCCCCCGTCTTCCTTCCTGTCCTGGTCTTCTGTGGCCCTCACAGCGACAGAGGACATGGCCTGCCCTGCCTCTGACCTCTTCAAGAAGTTCACCACCAGCCAGTCACCGATTACTGCGAAAGGGCAAAGAAGCCAGCTGCCCCTGAGCTGGGGCCGTCCCTGAGACCTCGCTGGGGAGACGGCCCCAGAGCCCACGTGGACCCGCCCGTCACAGCATGGGTGACGGCCGCCACCTTTGCTTCCAGCTTGCAGGGAGCCCACAAGCCCTCTCCCGTGTCCTGAGCGCTGGAACGGCGTCTGGAACATTACCAGCAGGGACGTACCTCAGGAGGGACCGGGGCAGGGAAACGCCGAGGGGGTCCAGCCAGGTCTGCTGATCTCCTCGGAGGCACTGAGGAGGCTCGGCTTGCTGGCTACACGGCAACCTGGGGGAGCCATTCAGTGTGCCCAGGTCTGGAAGAGAAGTGAGGCAGGACGTAGCTAAGGAGGAGGCTGGGCCGGGTGGGTGGGTCTGCCTGCCTTGGGGCCCCCTGCCTGCGCTTGCTCTGAGGCGTAAGGTAGCCAAGGAAGCAGCCAGGCACAAAAAGCAGGCCCTTGCTTGGAGGCCACTCCCTGGGCCAGCTCCGCGCTGGTGTTAAACGTGAGCCCAGGACCGGGGTCCTCGGGGCTAACCACAATGGAAAGGTGGCCGGGCCAGCAGCTTACACAGCGAGCCCCGTGCCTACACCGGTGGCTCGGCAACCCTAGCACAACCCAACCTAAGTGCTATGGTACTGATTATGCAGATCTGACCACGCGCCTGTCCTTCGGGCTTTGGCCACCGTGACGGTTCCAGAAGTGAGATAAAAGGTCAAAAACTTCACCACTGGGGCTGGGGATTTAGCTCAGCGGCACAGCGCCTGCCCGGCCAGTGCAAGGTCGTGAGTTCGATTCCCGGAACCAGAAAAAAAAAAACTTCACCACTCATGGAGAGGCTGAGCAAAGTCGCTTATTGGCAGGAGTCAAACTCGGATTAAACTCTCAGTCCCACTCCAGACCCTTGGCTCAAAACCCTGAGTATCAAGCCTCCTCGAGACCGTGAGCTCTTCTCTGTGACCTGGTCCCGCTGTGTGGAGTGCACTTTCCTCTTGTCTTTCAAATAAAGCGTTGATTCTGAGGCCACTGTTGGGCGTCCTGCTCAGTGCTTTGTGCAGGACTTCAAGAGCCTGACAAGACCCCAGCACAGTCATAGAAACCAACTGAACCTATCCTCCTATCCTGACCTAAGTGTGTCTTATCATTTGCAGTTAGTCAAGGTGGATGGACAGTTTCCCCGATAGACTTAGTGCTTCTCTACCAGAAAAACAGAAACAGAAAGAGAGAGAGAGAGAGAGAGAGAGAAGGAGAGGGAGAAGGGGAGGGAGAGAACTATCAAGATAGTGAGTGTACCATGTCCATGGAGGTGGGGGGATGGTGGATGTACCATGTCCATGGAGGTGGAGGGGATAGTGGATGTTATGCTTTGTGTCTAGATGTGCCCCCAAAGCCTCATGCAGCCATGGGGTGGGCTTCTAGAGGTTTTGATTGACTCATGGTCCATTGGGATTATGGGTGTGAGTGATACACCCACCCTGCACTGGGTGTAGCAGAGTGGGTAGCCTGCATGCAATATAAGGGAGGGGAAGAGGCTTGCTTGCTGCTCCTCCCTTTTGCTCTTGCTGCTTTTGCTGTCTTCTGCCACCTTGAACTGTTGCCCTCTGCCATGTGCCACTCTGCCTTGGAGCCAGCCATGTATGGACTGAAACCTCCACAAACTGTGAGCTAAATAAACCTTTCTTTCCTTAATTCTGGGCATCAGGTATTTTGTCTCAGCAATGAGAGGAAAGCAACCAAGACAGTGGGCGTACCATGTCCGTGAAGGTGGAGGGGGTGGTGTACCATGTTCATGGACCAGAAGGCTGAAGTTCAGGAAAATGCTGATTCTTCCCCTATGTTTCAACACAGTCCCATTTAAGTAACAGCAGGGCTTTCCTCAAACTTGATAAGATGGCTCCACAATTTACCTGGGAATCAGCCAGTTGCACATAGCTGGGACACTTATTCAGATCACAGTGGTACTACTGGTCCTACCAGAGAGTGGGACCTGTGACAAAGCCTGCTATTACATGAGGGAAGTATTGCCACAGGGAACAATACATTGACCAACGCTTTGGAGTTAAATATTTACAGACAGCCTTTGGGCAGGTCAGAAATTTTGTTCCTAAGCAGAGGCAGCTGCCCTAGCAGGGAGGGTAGCAGCTCATAAGAGGACCCGGGAGAGGGAATACATGTTAAAGCAACGGCGCTGATTCCGTAACTCACACCATACACAAACTCAACTTCATATTGGTTATTATACAAAAATATACAATAAAAGGAGGCTTGCATGTCCTGACAGAAGATATACTCAAACTTAAGGAAAGGAGGTTTCCAGACAAGAGCCAATAGGCATTGACTATACAAAGACCGGTGAATTTGCCTACATCAAGAGTAGGCACCTTGGGGCTGGGGATTTAGCTCAGCGGTAAAGCGCCTGCCTGGCAAGCGCAAGGTCATGAGTTTGGTTCCCGGTACCGGAGAAAAACCAAAAACAAACAAACAAAAAAAATATATTTGGGCTGGGGATTTAGCTCAGCGGCAAAAGCACCTGCCTGGCAAGCGCAAGGTTGTGAGTTCGGTTCCCGGTACCGGAGAAAAACCAAAAAAAAAAAAAAAAAGAGTAGGCACCTTAAGCTGGGATTGGTGGTGTATGCTTTTAATTCCAGCTACCCACCCGGAGGCTGAGGCAGGATGATCAAAAATTTGAGCCTAGCTAGGTGCAGTGGCGTACACTTGCAATCCCAGCACTCGTGAGGCTGAGGCAGGAGGATCACTGTGAGTTTGAGGCCAATCTGGACTACAAAGTGAGTTCAAGGCCAGCCAGAACTGCATGGGGAAATCCTGCCTCAAAAAAAAATTTTTTTTTGAGGCTAACCTGGATACCTTTGCAAAACCCTGTCTCAGAATAATGAAATGAAAAAGGCTGGGGGTATGGCACTAGAATACTTGCTTAGCATGTGTGAGGCTCTTGGCTCAATCCCTAAACTGCTTAATTAGTTAATTAGTTACTTAAAGGCAGGGCCTGGGGAGTGTAGGGCAGGGCACGCTTGGTTCGATTCCCAGGGTTGGCAAAAGCACTTGGATGAAATGAAAAGTTGCAAACAAGAGGAAGAAACTTGCAATACACAGAGGGTCCCTTGCTTATAATGGTTCAACTTACACTGCTTGGATCTATTGACCTCACAGGGGTGCAAAGGCAGTGAGCACAGAGAAGCCATCCTTTGAGGGGTGAGTTTGACCTTCTCCAGAGCGAACAATATGGGGTGTGACGATGTTTTGAGGTGCCGGGCCATGGGAGGGAGGGCTACTCTTGGGCATCCACGAGATTGCATGAGGGAGACCCATCTGACAGCGTACAATCTGCTGTGCTGCTCAGCTGGCACGTTTGCAAGGTTAGGCAGAGTCGATGCTTTTTTATTTATGATATTTTCAACTTACAGTGGGTTTATCAGGGTCCAACTGCACTGTACATACAAGAGCACCTGAACTGAATGGAGGCAGGAGTAGTATCAAACATACATAAAGAACTTCTATGATGCATCGAGAGCTCAGAGAACCCAGAGGGCCATGGAGAGGGGTAGACGTGGGTGGCAAAGGGACGCTCCGTGCCAGCTAGTGATTAGGAGGATGCAAATTCAAGCACCAACCAGCTGCAACCTCCGATACCAAGAGTTTCCCAACATGGTGACTCACAGGAAGGTTACAGAGAGCTGGGGGCGTTGGCAGGTCCTGACACTTCAAGAAGGCTGCCAGGGTTTGTGGGCCCATTGGAGCTCCCAGTCTGGGTTCCTGAAGGGCCTGAGAGGGAAGGCACCTTCTTCCTGCCACAGCCCATGTACCCACGGGGATGGGGGTGGGCAGATGCTGGGGCTGTGATTTGGGGGTGGGGCGGGAGTGCCCGTCCTTCCTCTCAGGACAAACGCCCACTGTCCGGCGGCTCCCACAGCAGAGCCATCTGATGCTGGGCTGTTGCACAGATGGGCTCCTGCTGCAGTGAGGGGATGACTGAGTTAATACTTGGGGCATGGTAAGCGCTCCACACAAGCTCACTGAGTGAATAATAAAAAGCAGGGATGAGGGCACAGTATGCTGCCCATCAGCACAAGCTGCCCCTGGATGGTCTGACATGAGGGTGCCAGCAAGGAAGCACACCCTCTCAGCTTCAGTCTCCCCGGAGCACACGATACTGACACTTCTTCAGATGCTGAACACCCCATCCCCGCCTGGTCCCCGACCTGGAGCCCAGGAGGGCGCGGAGTGGACGCGGGTGTGCACTGCTGTGTCCCCAAGCCCCGGCTGAACATGCTGGTGAGGCCCAGGTGTGAAGAGCTGGGGGCGCACGTGGTGGCTGGCGGCAGGGGCGGATGCTGTCGGAGCTGAGACCGGAAGGTGGGGGGCCCCATTCGAACGCCGGTGTGGCAGGGAAAGCGGCCCTGGGGGTGGGGGGCGGCGGGGCAAAGGTCCTGGGGCAGGGACCGCCAGGCCTGCGGGGTGGGGTGGGGGAAGCAGCGATCTGAGGGCCCTTTTGCAAGGGGATGTCGGGGAGGAAGAAGAGCCGCCGGCACCGGCTCCCAGGGAAGGAAACGGAGGCTGCGCGGGCGGGCGGAGGGATCGGGGTCAGGGCGGGGACAGGTGGGAGGCGTGGAGGTGGCCCCAGGCGCCCTGAGTCACCACGCTGACGCCACGCCAACCCTCTCCCTCTCCTGATTTCACCTCCTTAGTTTCCCCTCTGCCAAAGCGGTTCCACCACTTGCGGTGCAGAAGCCTGACTCAGCCTCACGGATCCATTGTCTGCGCCCAGCAACCCGGCTTTTCCGATGGGGAAACTGCGGCTCCGGGAGGCAGAGCCTTGTCCAGCTCGGACGGCAGCGGCAGCAGGATCCAGACCCAGGCAGGGTCGCGTGGTTTGGGGTGTGGACCGCGTCCCCAGGCCCCGCCCCTCCTGGCTCTGTCCGGGTCCCAGCGCGCGGCTGCGAACCCGAGGGCAGTGGTGGGGGATCCGGGGGTGCAGGCCAGGGGTGGACACCCCAACGCCGGGGTCAGGAGTGCAAGGCGGGTCCCCCGCAACTAGGGCGGAGGGGACCTTGCGGCGAGGGGCCCGCGGTGGAGGGACCCAAGGGTGGCCCCGCCCCACATCCGCACTGCGTCCGCCCTGTCTCCAGGACAAACAGGGCCCGCGCCGGCGCCGCACACTCCGCGTGACTTTTACTGTTCCAGGGCCAGGCCCCTGTCACTCCCCAGCTCCGCAGGAGGGCCACGCACCCATTGCACTGCCGGGGAAACCGAGGCTGGGGAAGCCCAGGCTGCACAGCGGGGGCGGGGGGAGACCTGCGACTGGGGCCCAGTTGGGAGACATTTGTTGACTGACCCAGTGACCCCTTCTGAGCCGTTCCCATCCAGGAAGACATCCGGGGCTCCCGGGAGGGAAACGGCCTGCGGCGGCCCCGTCCCTCCCGCCGGCCCAGGGCTCTGGTTTCGGCCGGAAGCGCCCACCGCAGGGAGCAGGGCAGTCGCCGGCCGGAAAGTCGGCCCAGGGCGGGACGGCAGCCAGGGCGGCTCCGGGCCAGGGCGGCGAGAACAAAGACCTCGCCGCCACCTCCAGCACTGCGGGGACCACGGACCTGGCAGGTCCCGTCCTCTGTCCCCCAGCCCGGGCCTCGGCTCCCCCTGCAGGGTCCCAGCGCGGCGCTGTAGCCGATGGGTTCCCGCCAAGGTTCTGGCCCCAGGGGACAGAGCTGCGGGGGCACCCAACCAGGGACGATGGACAAACAAAGGAAGCCGCAGGCAAGCGGCTGAGGAAGGATAGGGGACAGAGGCCGGGGAGCCTCAAGCCTGCACTCTGGGAGGCTGAGGCAGGAGGATCCCATCTCAAGATTCACATTCGGGTAGTGAACATGAGCCCTCCCTCGGGCAGACGCCGGTGCAACCTCAGAGGGGCCGGGGTGCCGCTCAGGAGAGCCGGCCTGACCCCCGCCCCGGCCACCAGAAACAGGAGCCCATGGAAGTGGTGGGTGCTGCCAAGGTCACTGGGGCCTGGGCACAGTCCATGGCTGGCAGGGAGCCCGCGGAGAGCTACTGGGGAAGCAGCCCGTGGGCCCTCCACAAGCCGCACCCCAGATGACCCAGGTCCCTGCGGCTGTGCTCCGAGTACCCGCCAAGGGAGCTGGAGACAAGCGCTCTTCCACCACACCCCGCAGCGGCCTAAGGCGCAGACAACCAGGTGCCTACCAGTGGTGAACAGACAGAGGGTGGCCTGCTCCCAGGGGAATATTACTCAGCCAGGAGCAGGGACCAGGTGCTGATATACGCTACAATCTGGATGGACCTCAGGACTGTAGTGTTGAGTAACAGCAGCCAGACACACAAGGCCATAGCAGGTGGGATCCCACTGACATGCAGTGTCTAGCCCAGGCAGATCCAGAGATAGGAAGCAGACTGGTGACTGCCGGGGGCTGGGCAGGGCTGTCTGGGGGACAGCTCCTGGGAATGAAGCTCCCTTGAATGGGCTAAAATCACTGAATTTTGCACTTTAAAGGGTAAATTGTACGGTGTGTGAGTTCTTTGTATCTTAACAACAGCAGCAGGGCTGGGCACGGTGATGCACACCTCGGATCCTAGCACGCAGGAGGCTGAGGCAGGAGGATTTCCGTGAATCCGAGGCCAGCCTGAGCTGCTTAGTGAGACCCTGTCTCAAAAAAAAAAAAAAGCAGACCAAAAATCCCAACAAAAACAGAAGGAATAAGGGAAAGTCTGGGTCTGAGTGCACGGGCAGAAGGCCAGGGGCTGCTGTGTCCCTAGGTCACCTCCTGCAGCGCAACCCCATCCTGGCCACACAGAGAGGCTCCTGGGGTGGTGGGCAGCGGGATGTGCCTGGGGCGGTAAACTGAGGCAGCCAGGTCGCATCCCAGGAGCTCCTGGGTCGGCCGAGGGACCTTAGCTGAGAGGGCCTCGAATGCCGGCCACACGGCAGTTGCTCAACAAACCCTGGGCGGGGCTGGCGTGCCCTCCGTGGTCAGCCTCGCCCGCCGCGCGCCAGGCCCTGGATTCCACCCCAGCCCCGCGCAGATGAGCCCATGCACATAAATAAATAATCATCGGGCCGCGGCTCTGCGACCAGGGCGGCCTAGCGCACGCAGGACCCTGGGCCCCGCCGCGGCTCTGCGACCCGAGAAGAGCGTCCTGCAAACC
>NW_004955524.1:3297622-3299617 GCF_000276665.1 Chinchilla lanigera | reverse complement strand
CGGGTCCGCCTCTGGTCCTGCAGGAGCAGCGGGGCCCTGTGTGCGTCCTCCGCCGCCGAGCGCCCCTGCTGCTGCCCGGCCGGCCCAGCGTCTACGGCGGGCGCCGCCCTCGGGCCCGCATCTTGGTCCCCACACATCTCCACCACCAGCGTCTCTGGCGGGGACGCCTCCTCCAGGAAGTCCGCCGGGGCGGGCCACAGGCACTGCGGGGAGAGGGGCGGGGCCACGCTGGAGGCGGAGCCAGGGCGGAGCGGGCTGGGTCTCCGCCCACTCCACCAATCCCAGGTCGCGCTGCCTCAGGGCGCCTCCTTCAGCCCTATTTCCCGGCTCGGAAGAGCCCTCCTTTTATAGTGCAGCCGTTGGCCACGCCCACCCATGGGCACGTGACCCAGGCACGCCCCCCCCCCCCTCAGCATTACAGGCCCTGGCTTCAGCCATTGGGTCATATATGAGCATGTGACCTAAGCTGGGCCAATCAGTGATGGCCCTGAGACTGTTGCTAGTTAATGAGGAAACCCGTTACCCCAGGGGAAAGGTTGAGGCTGCCTGGGTCCAGCCCTACCCAAAGCATAGAGTCTGAAGCGGGAGGATCGCTGTGAGTTTGAGGCCAGCCTGCGCTACATAGCAAGACCCTGCCTCAAACAACGACGAACACCCAAGCTGATACTTGAAAGGGAGGATTTACCTGCTTCCCCGGGCTGTCCTGGAACGTCACTGCGGTGCTGGCACCAGGTGTGGGTAGAGGCGGCCACAGGTGCCGCGCAGCCCTGGGGAGGAGGACAGGTCCGAGAAGGAGGCTGTCGGCCTCTGCCTCCTGTTTCATGGTTATGCCTTACATTTTTTTCATCACCATTAGGTTGTGGTTTTTTTGTTTTTTTGTTTTTTGTTTTGGAGACAGGGTCTTGCAATGTAACCCAGGCTGGCCTCGAACTCTCTGTGATCCTCCTGCCTCAGCCTCCCATGCGTTTGGGCTCATTGCCGTTATGTTATGCAGGTATGGGGATGTGGGTTTGCGGGTTCAAATCTCACATCTGCCTCCTCTGCTGGGCGAACCCCTGTTCCCGACCTCGGTTTCTTCCTTTGGGAAACAGGCACACGGTGCTTCCCGGACCATGGGAGGGGTGTCTGTTACCTGCTCAGGCCGAGGTACCCCAGGGCACCCAGCAGGAGGATGGTCACAAAGCTTCCCACGGACACAGACAGGACGGACACACGGGACTCCTGTGGGGCTGGGGTGGGAGAGCTTGGGTAGGCGGGGGGGGGGGTCTGGGAGGCTGGGGCATTAATGGAGGGGGTCCAACCCCGTTTTCCCTTCCTCCTTCCCAGAAGCCCCTGGGCTTGGAGAGCAGAGACCCCCAAGCCCTGACGTCAATTGTTTGGTTATTTATCAGAGGTAGGTAAAGAAGGCGTTGGGGAGGAGCTTTTGAGCTGGGTTTTGAAGGATGAACAGGAGTTTGACAACAGGAAAATGAACTTTCCCAGTAGGTGGGCGTGCTGCCTTATCTCTTTCCAAGTTACCCTGGGAGGCAGGAGCAGGTCTAGTTGGTACTTTCTCCCGAGGGCCACGGCGAGCCCCAGGAGGAAAGGAGCCCAGGGAGGGGAGCTCACCAAGGCTGAAGCGCTGGGGCGGGCTCCAGGCGCCCCGCAGCCAGGCCGTGTCTGCGCGCACCTGCACTGTGTACGTGGTCCCAGGTCGCAGGCCCCGGAGGGTGACTTGGGTCTCCGTGGGCGACACAAGCTGCTCTGTGAGAAGCGATTTGTTTTTTCAGTACTGGGGATTGAACTCAGAGAGACAGGGTCTCGGTAACTTGCTGGGGCTGGGCTGAAACTTGGAATCCTCCTGTCTCAGCCTCCTGAGTACTGAGGCTATCACCCTCGCACCCGGCCCAATTCTCTTATTTGAGGGGTGGGGAGGCTGAGGCCCAGCGGGGGCTGCAGGGTGGGGGCGCACGCGGCGGGGGGTCACGCACCTGCGGCGCGGCCGCCGTCCTCCCC
>NW_004955524.1:3289057-3290182 GCF_000276665.1 Chinchilla lanigera | reverse complement strand
ATTTTGGTTTTTTCTCCGGTACCAGGAATCGAACTCACGACCTTGCGCTTGCCAGGCAGGCGCTTTTGCCGCTGAGCTAAATCCCCAGCCCAAGAGATTCTTTAAGGTTTGGGGACCCCACAGAGTAGGGGCAGAGTCTCCCCCACACTGACACCCCAAGACACTTGGGGGTCACCTCACTCTAAACCTGCTGTGGCTCCCAACTCCCTCCTGGTGTCCCTGGCCCCCACTCCGACATCCCGGCTGCATACCCGCCCCCCTTGCCACAGGTCCCCAGGCACCCAGACGCTTGCCAGGCAGGGGAGGATCCCAGGCCCTCACCCATCCTGGGCTAGTGCTCCCCACAGAGCCGCGCCCCAGATCTTTACCCTAGTTTCTCCTTTAATGACAGAACTTGGCCCTAAGCCACCCCCAGCACCTCCTCCTCCCTCCCCATCCTGTTTCCCACAGTTGTCCCCCTACGCAGAGCACAGGATCAGCCATCTGCTATGGCCCTGGGGAGACAGCTAGGTTCACAGCAGATCCCTGTGTCTGCAGCTCTGCCTGCACATAATAGGTGCTCAGTTAAAAAACTGAGATAGGTCTCACTGTGCTGGCCAGGCTAGCCTCAAACTTCTGGGCCAAGTGATGTTCCTGCCTCAGCCTCCCTGAACATATGAGCCCGGCAGGGAACCACTCATCCCACACTTCAAACCTGAGTTCCCATGGGGATAGGGCAGGTCCTGAAAGCAGCACTCGCTGGGCCTGCAGGCACCTGCAAAGGCAACCGAGAGATGGTGGCACCCCTGGCCACACACTGTGTGGGGACAGGGCCCGGGCATGGGGTCTGCACATAAGTCATCACCTGACTGCCCACCACTTTCCCATGTGTCATCTACCATTTCCATCCATCCACCCACCCACCTACCCCTCCATCCATCCACCTGTCCACCTGTCCACCCACCCATGCAACCATCCAACCATCCAACGGTCCAACTACCCATCCATCCACCCATCCAACCATCCACCATCCACCCACCCACCTACCCCTCCATCCACCCACCCATCCATCCATCCACCCATCCATCCATCCACCCACCCATCCATCCATCCATCCACCCACCCACCCATCCATCCATCCATCCA
>NW_004955524.1:3281566-3288957 GCF_000276665.1 Chinchilla lanigera | reverse complement strand
CGGCCGAGCGCTCGCTGCAGTTCTCCACCCACACGCGCGGCGGGATCCCGGCCACCGAGGCTGCAACGCAGGAGGCTCCGTCACCCCGGACGCGAAGCCCCGTGTGCCCCGCCCGCACAGACCCGAGCCCGGCGGCTCTCCTGACTGTAAAGCGGGCGCCGCCTGTGAGCCGACTTCCGTGCGCCCGCTCCGGCAGGGCCTCGCGCCCTTCCCGGACACTGAGGGCCACTCACCGTCGCCCCCGAAGTAGTAGGTGGACAGCACAGTTGACCATGCTGTGGGCTTGTCGGGGTGCACAGAGGCGAAGACGGTGACGTTGTAACACTGCTCCTGTCCCCCTCCTGGGCCCGGGCTCCAGCTATGCGTCACTGGGAGGACAAGCAAGTGCTCAGCCACCGACTAGACTGAGATCCGACCTCTGGAGCTTGCCCTGCCCTCACCATCTGCTAGAAAGGCCTGGAAAACTCTTACTCATGCTTCAAAGCCCTTGCACCAATGCCCCTTGAGGATCAGTTTCCTGTGTACCTTCTCTGTGTGTCCTCATCTGCTGTTTGGGGACAGGGCTGTTTGTACCCAGCTGTGTTCCCTCAGGCCGGAGGCTCCCCGAGGTGCAGGCTGAGGCTGTGACCTTGGGCCTCCAGTCAGGCCCAGTGCAGGAAGTAGGGGGGCGACAGCTACCTGGGCCACACCACCCACTTCTCCCGGCTTCATCACAGCGTCCCGAGCGCCTTGCCCTCCACCACCTCCCTGTGGGGTGTTTGCAAACCCAGGGCTGTGTGATTTGTCTCCCAAGGTGTGTCCTGGGGATGCAGTGATGGCTCCACTGCCTGCACACCCACCCAGCCGACTCGTCCCCAGGCTCCCCAGGATGCAGGCCGGATGCAGAGGCTGCGCCCTCCTGAGCCCAACCTGATCCTGCCGGGCCCGGGTCCCGCGGCGACAGCAGCAGGCAGTCGGGGGCGGCGTCCCGGCCGTGCGGCTGCCACTCCACGCAGTGGGTCACACCCGGGGCCCACACCTCCCAGCTCACTGTCGTCCCGTTGGCCCCCGCACCGATGCTCAGGGCCCCGGGGCCTGGGGACACAGGAGTCACCTGGGACGGCTGCCCTGGCTTGAGCCTGCAGTCCCCACCCTCCGTCACCCCCTTCCCAGCCTGACCCGGGTCCCCAACGGGGCCTCCGCTGGCCACGCCCTTGTGCACCACCACCCAACTTCCTGAGCCACCAGAGGCTGGGCGCCGTGGTGCCACCTGTAGTCCCAGCACTTGAGAGGCTGAGGCAGGAGAATCCCTGTGAGTTCAAGGCCAGCCTGGGCTACAGAGTGAAAGCCTGTCTGAAAGGAGGGAAGGAAGGAAGAAAGGACAGAAGGAAGGATGGACAGAAGGGGGGAAGGAAGGAAGGAGGGAGGGAGGAAACATTGTCTTTTTTTGAGACACAGGCTTTCTATAGAGTCCAGGCTGAACTCAAATTTGAGATTCTCCTGCCTCAGCCTCCTGAGAGCTAGGCTCTCGCCCCAGTTCACCTATGTGCTTCAATCACTGAACCTGTGACCCTGACCAAGCTGAGGCCCCGCGTGCCGCCCCACCCGGCCCGAGAAGGCACCTGCGTGGGTGGCGGCGGGCACCGCGGGAACGTGCCATGTCTGGTTTGGGCCCGGGCCCAGGCGGGTGCAGGAGATGACAGCCACATCGTAGGCGCCGCCCGAGAGGAACAGCCTGCGTTTGCCCAGGTGCAGGGTCCGCACAGCCTTGGCCTGGCAGGGACAAGACCGCATGTGCAGTCGCAGGAAGTAGGTGAGCTCCTCGCCGGGCGGGGCCTCCGGGCAGCCCTTGGGGAGCTCGGGCGGCGGCAGCTGTGGGGAACAGGACGCGTGGGGACGGGCACCGCAGCTGTGGGGGGGGCGCGCTCATCTCCGGGCACGGCAGCGTTGGAGAGAGTGAACAAAGCCCAGAGATCCAGGAAAAAGCATTTTGGAGCCAGTTACCGAAGCCCAGAAATTATCCTAAAAAATGAACTGCAATATATATATATATATAATTTTGGTACTGGGACTCGAACTCAGGACCTTGTGCTTGCCAGGCAGGCACTTGTGCCACTGAGCTATATCCCCGGGCCTGGGGGTGGAGGGTGGGGTTGAGGCAGGGTCTCACTAAGTAGTCCAGGCTGGCCTTGAACTTGGGACGATCCTCCTGCCTCAGCCTCCCGAGTGCTGGGATCACAGACATGTGCCAGCCACAGCCAGTAGGAACCTGAGTTAGAAGAAAGTTAAATGTTTAAAAGTGGAAGGATTTGTCAGTTTTGTCCCTGACAAAAAGTGACACCCCTCTGTGCCTCAGCTTCCCTAAAAGTGACACCCCTCTGTGCCTCAGCTTCCCTCTCTATACACCAGGGCTCATTAGCCTCCTGCTGCTGAGTCACTTGGGGACCTTAGGCAAAGCTCTGCCACTTGGGCCAAATGTCACCTCCTTCCTGGCCTGTAACTTCTATCTAATACCCTGCACTCCATTGCCCCGGTGGACGGGGGCAAGCCGGACCCCAACACATGGGAGGCTGAGGCAGGAGGATCACAAGTCTGAGTCCAGCCTGGGCAACTTAGCAAGACCCAGTCTCAATAAAAAGTAAGAAGGCCTGGGGGTGCTGCTCAGTGGGAAGGCTGCGGGTTCCACCCCAGCCCCAGGGTTGGGGGCGCCGGGTGGCCTGTGTCCCGAGCGCCCCGTTCTGCTCACACGCAGTCTGGGTCTCCCGGCTACCCGCCTCACCAGGCCCGGCGCCCCCACAACGCCCATCACCTGTCCATGCACGGTCAGCTGCCGCAGCCCGTCCTGGCCCAGCCCCGCCACCTGCAGCGTCACGGCGAGCTTCGGGGGGTTTTCTGCAAGGGACAGACAGACCCGCGATGGGGCGGGCAGGGACCCCAGTGCCCGGGGAGACTGAGGAAGAAGCGAAGAAGGGCCCGCCCGCAGCCCTGGCCCCAGGCGAGGTCGCTGTGACCCGGCCGGCTGCCTCAGCGCAGCCCCGCCGCTGCTCACCAGGGGGGACGCACACCGAGCCACTCCAGTCGCTCCAGGGGCCCCCTGGGACCCCAGACCGGAGCCGCCGCCACCGGAACTGGAACTCCTGCGCCACGTCCACCAGCGGGCACAGGCAGGACTCTGCAAAGGGGCGGGCATCGGGCCCCTGAGCTTAGCGGGCACCCTCGCTGCCGAGAGCCCGGCAACGGCAGCCCGCAGGGCCCTGGCCAGGCGCACACAGTCGGCGCTCAATGTGTGCTTACTGGAGCAGCCGCTGTCACTGTCGTCACGCTCACCTAGGCCAGGCTCGTCCTGCGGTCCACAGAAACCCTGGAAAGAGACCACGATCGTTTGTAACACACGCGCGAGTGTGAAAAACCAGCTGCCTTCTTCCCGCCTTTCCATCTCGTTTTGTCAGGCCTGGTGGTGAACGCCTGTAATCTCAGCACTCAGAGGCTGAGGCAGGAGGGTCACCGCAAGTTCAAGACCAGCCTGGGCTATAAAGCGAGTTCGAGGCCAGCCTGAACTGCATAGCGAGACCGTCTCTCAAGAAGACAAAGACAAAAACAAACAAAGAAACAAAAACCCAAACACCTTTCCATCTTTTCTACGGGGCTGGGTTGTGAAGCCGGGGCCTTGGCACTGCGCTGCGCTCTGCCCTGTTCACCTTTAGACACAGGGTCTCCTGAGTCACCGAGGCGCCCCGGCTGGGCTGCAGCTTCCCCGTGTCCCCCGTGCCCAGCCCCTGCCTGGTCTCAGGCCATACTTTCTGGGGAAACTGAGGCTGGGCAGGACGTGGCATCTGAGCTGCGGCCTGGAAATGGCAGCCCCATGAGACGGAACCTGAAGGCCTGGGGGACCCGCGTGCGCCCAGGCCGGAGCGGGGACAAGGAGCAGGGCACGCAGTGCGGGGACGGCATGGCCAGTGGCAGCACGAGGCTGAGGGCTGCCTGCTGCCGTGGGTAAGAGGGAGCCACAGAGGGTTCATGGCCAGGAACCGTGTGTCCCCGAGCCCCGCGGGGCTGCACATGGGGCGAGGAGGCCAGCTGGGGGCCGGCAGCCGTAGGGGTGGGCTGCCCGGAGAGAGTCTGCATCCCCTTTGGCCCAGGAAACAAACTCACCAACTCCCACGAGCCGCTGGGCCTGCGACGCTGGAACTGCACCTGGGCGCTGTCCTCAGGGGTCTCCCACACCATCCTCAGCCCCCGGGGCGACAGCGACGCCCTGGCCGCCCTCTGCGGGGGGTCGTATCTCACTGGAAGCAGAGGGGCCGCTGGGAAGGGCAGCTGGGAGTTCTGCCCCTGCCCCGCCTGGCCCAGGGGAACCAACTGCGTCCCAAGGGACAGTGGGAGGCCCTCCCGGGTGCCAGCCGAGCCCAGAATGCTGTGATCCAAGCAGTCCAGAGGCCGGGCACACCTGTGACCCCCAGCCATCGGGAGGTCACTTGCGGCAGGAGAGTCCCATTATTTAAGCCCAGCCTGGACAATTTAGCAAAATCCCGTCTCAAAGTAGAAAATAAAAAGGGCTAAGAATGTAGCTCAGTGTGAAGGCCCTGGGTTCCATCCCAGGTACTCAATGAAAAAAAAACAAAAACTGTCAAGGGAGAAGATTTACACATAGCCTCCTGGCAGTGCAAATGCCTGTACCTATTACTGTTCATGCCCAGAAGAGCTGTAGCCAGACAGGAACTTTGGCAAACTGTGGGGCAGGGGATAACTGACTGTATTTTTTGGAAATCTAAGCTAGACCCATTGCAAGAAGCCTGACTAACAAGAGATATAAATAACTGGTTGCACCTTGATCAAGCCATACCTGATCCCCTCCTCCTCCTCCCTATTGTGTGAAGTGTATGGCGTGACTTGCTGCTGTGCATGTCAACAACAACATGACTGCTCTAAGGAGCTCGTGAACGCGCCCACCACCTCCTGCAGTTACCTGCTGTGTGTGCGCGGACTTAATCTCAGCAGACCCTGCATCACTGTGCTGAGCACCTGCCATCTGTCACCTCTGGCTTCCCTCTCCTGGCGCTGGGGGTGGAGCACGGGGCCTCACGCATGCTAAGCAGGCGCGCTGCCACACAGCTACGCCCCCAGTCCTTTTCCACTTTTTATTTTGAGACGGTCTCACCACATTCCTTGGGTTGGGTTTGAACTTGCAATCCTCCTGCCTCAGCCTCCAAAGTAGCTGTTATTACAGGTGTGTATCTTCACACTCGGCCTTATGTAACACGTCAAGATTTCACTGGCCATGGATTTGTTTTTTTTTTGCATCCATTTAGATTTTTTTTGAGACAAAGTCTTGCTATGTAGTTCAGGCTGGCCTTGAACTTTCCATGGAGCTCAGGCTGGTCTCAAGCTTGCAGCAATTTTCCTGTCTCAGCCTCCCAAGTGCTGGGATTACAGGCGTGCACTACCAAGCCCAGCTCTAGATTTTTTTTTTTTTTTTCAGAACACTGTATTATAGGCTGGAAGTGTGGCTCAGGGGTGAGCATTTGTCCAGCACATGTGCGGCCCCAGGTTTTATTCCCCAGGTCTCCTCAAGAAAAACAAATAAAAAACTGCCGTGCAAGCTGGACCTGGTGGGGTAAACCTGTCATCCCAGCACTTGGGAGGCTGAGGCAGGAGGATCATTATGAGTTCAAGACCAGCCTGGGCTACAAAGTGAGCTCAAGGCCGTCCTGAACTGCGCAGCGAGACCTGTCTCAGAAAGACTAAATAAGCAAATAAATAAATAAAGCAATTGTATCACAACACAATATTGTTCCTATCGACTCAGTTTTTCTGCTGCCCATAAGTTTCCCGCCGAAGGTGATGCTCCCCCAGCTGGGTCGCACGCTCCTGGGCTTTGCCCCCGCCCCCGCCCGCGCCCCACTCAGCGCCCCGGTGGGGAGAAGGGAGAGGAGACCCGCGGACGGTGCTGACCCCACTCGTGCAGCCGCAGCGTGACCTCCGGCGACCTCGCCGTCCGGTTGGCGGCCCGGGACTCCACCCAGAGCGTGACGTCGCGGAGCACCGGCACGCCGTGCTGGTCGGAGAACTGCAGCCGCGTGGCCGCGCCCGCCTGGATGTAGCAGCAGGGCCCCGCGCCGCCGCCGAGGCTGCGGGAGGAAGCGGCGCCGCTGAGCCCGCGCCGGGCCGGCTCTCCCCACCACCCTTTTCTCTCCCCCTGGTTTGGTTTTGGTTTCCTAGTATCGGGCATTTGAGACAGTCTTCCAAATTGCTGGCTTTAAATAGGTGATCCTGGGCCGGGGATGTAGCTCAGTGGCATAAGTGCATGCCTGGCAAGCAGGAGTTTGGTTCCCAGGACAACCGCCCTCACCCCCGCAAAAAACAAAAAACATGTGACCCTCCTGCCTCAGCCACCTAAGTAGTTGTGGTTTTTTTGTCTTTTTGACCGCTATGCAGTTCAGGCTGGCCTTGAGCTCACTTTGTAGCCCAGGCTGGTCTCAAACTTGCAATGATCCTCCTGCCTCAGCCTCCCGCATGCTGGGATTACAGGCGTGCGCCACCACGCCAGGTTCACCTAAGTAGTTGGGATTAAAGGGGTGTGCCTTTTCTATCCCTCTCTAAAACCATTCTCCCCAGCCTTGAGGTTTTGGGAAATGAGCCTAAAATTCAGGAGTTTGAGAGACCCCCAAATCTCCCATCCTGGGCTAGTGTACATCGAAGGAAGAAATGGATGGATGGATGGATGGATGGATAGATGCACAGGTAGGTGGGTGGCTGGGTGGATGGATAGGTGAGTGGAATGATGGGTGAACAGATGGATGGGTGGATGCAGGGTGGATGAATAGGTGGGTAGATATGGGGATGGACAGATGGATAGGTGGATGGATGGGTGGATGAATAGGTGGGTAGATACGGGGATGGACAGATGGATAGGTGGATGGATAGGTGGGTGAAAGGATGGATGGGTGGATGGATGCCTGCATGCATGCATGGATGGGTGGACAGGTCTGTGAGGGTTGGCTAGATGGATAGATGAGTGGATGGATGGATGGATAAACGGATGGATGGGGGAGGATGTGGGTGAAAGAAACACCAGAGAGATCCTTGTGGCCACCCCCACACTGACCCCCACAACCCCCTCCGCCTTCCTTAGATAAGACCAGGACCGGCGTGGGGAGGGCACCGTTCCAGGCCCATCACTTCCGTGCAAGTGGGTGCCTGGTGGGAGGGCAGGAGCCAGTGCTTGAGGGGTGGGTTGGGAGGACTGTGTCAGAGTCCTCACCAGCACCTCAGGAAGTAGCTGACTGCCTCTGCGGGGCCATCGTACTGCCAGGTACACTCATAGTGGCCCTCGTTGAACACTCGGTAGCAGCTCAGGTTCCTGGGGCCCGAGTCGGAGCCTGCAAGAGATTCTTTTTTTTTTTTTTTTTTTT